>NW_006408523.1:21233531-21235721 GCF_000296735.1 Chrysochloris asiatica | reverse complement strand
TGTCCTTGGAAACCTGTCCACCATGCATGTCCTTGGAAACCCGTCCACCATACATGTCCTTGGAAACCTGTCCACCATGCATGTCCTTGCTGGCATAGCTTCCAGCATCACAGTACCACACAAGCCATCACAGTACAACAAACTGATAGACAAGTGGTAGAATACTTCTTTGGATACAATTGTTTATGCCTCAGTGTTTCATCTATAAAATGAGAAGACTAGTGGTCCTGGCTTGGGAATGTCCAATTTACATACAACAAATAATTACTAACCAAACCCATATATCTTTCCTCAAGGGTAAATTCAGATTCCGTGCCAGAGAAAAGAGTAACACTCCTGAGACCGATCTCATCCCACAGCATCCTCCCAGCCCTGACCCACACAATCTACCTTGAACTGAGTCTTGGGGATATAAGGGGTACATGTAGAGCAGACAGTGTCATAGCACAACCACAGTGGTCCTGGAGTCAGGGAGGCCTCCTTCTGGGACTGGTGGGACCTGTGTCAGGCAGAAGGCTGCAGAAAAAGATTGGACATTGCTTCACACCTCTTTAACATTGTTTTCAGTCAGGCTGGCAAGGTGACCTATACCCTAGCTCAACCTTACCTCAGCTTGTCTCCAGCCCTGTGCAATACAGCCCAAGCCAGGTGTATGCAAGAAGGACAACATCTCAGCTGCCATACCAGTAGGAACCTAGTACAGGCCCACCCACAGCTGCCCAGTGGCCATGGAATCCTCACCACCTAAGCAGCAGGTAACATACAATGGTTTACAATAAGAAACAGGCACTGTTTAGCGATGCACATCAAAACATTATGATGCCATTGTGGTTGTGGTGGTTTATCAAGAAGGTTCAGACTTATAACGACACTTTGTAGGCTTGTTGTTGGGTTTGAACTGCTCCCCTTGCAGTTAGCAGTCCAGAACATTTTTGTGTAACTGATAGTGATTCTTTCATTTTTTTGTGTGCATGTAAAATTACACTAAAATAACTATCACTATTTAGGAACCATACCCAACCTGGTTAATGAATTTCACTTAAGAATGGTCTTCTCACATAATCAAGTGACTTCCTGTACTAATAATACCTGCCCTCTGAGGTTGTTTCATGGGTTAAATGAGTTATTATCTGGTAACTGCTTATAGTGTGTCTGGTCTGTGAGAAGTGCTCTTCAAGTGTGAGCTTTCATGATTGCTTACACTTCCTAGATCTTAATTACTCAAAAATCAACCCTTCTCAAAATATGGACAGTAAATCTATTATTGGATTTGAAGAAGAGGGAATATTGATTTCAAGGTCAGCACACCAAAACAGTATTCCCAAAGAGATGAGAGAAACTAGAAATATAGAACCAATCAAAGGATATAATCAAAGAGAAAGAGGTGAGCTAAGGAAGCTAGATGGTAAGATGCTAAAGTAAACAGGGATACTAAAGAACTTCATATATTTAAGAAAAATATATGGTGACTTATACAAATATGTTTAAATTAATGGTAGCCATTAAATTAAGGGAAATACCATATATACTTTCCAAATCACTAAGTAGGCCAGGATTTGGAAAACAGGATGAAAACCAAAAAAATGATCAAACCACAATCAGAAGAAAATTGGTGAGGAAATAAGCTAAAGAAAACCAGAAAAATAATGGAAGAAATAAGTCTAAATGCACCAAAAATCACATAAAAATGTAAATGAATTTGCTGTTGGATTGGAAATGAATAATAATATTCAGCTATATGCTACACCTGGTGTGGTGCTGTAGGATAAGCACTCAACTACAAAGTTGGTTTGAACCACAAGGGTGGCAGAACAAATTCATCAGTTGCTGCTGGGAAACTCTATATAGGGTTACTACAACTTGATGACACTCAGTAACAACAACCACATATGCTACGTCTAGAGACTTAAAATTATGTAGAAAGAATGAAAATTGATCAAGGTAAAACTAACATGTGTTGCTGTTGTTAAGTGCCATCGAGTCAGTACTGATCTATAGTGACTTTATGCACAGCAGAACGAAACACTGCCCATCCTTAGCCAACCTCACTACTGTTGCCATTCTTGAGTCCATCGATGTTGCTACTTGGCCAACACATCTCGTTGGGGGTCTTCCTCTTTTTCTCTGACCCTCCACCGTACCAAACATGATATGCTTCCCCAGTGACTGGTCTATCCTGACAATATATCC
>NW_006408523.1:21226919-21229741 GCF_000296735.1 Chrysochloris asiatica | reverse complement strand
GGTTCAAACCCACAAGCCACTCCTTGGAAACCCTATACAGGGTCAATATGACTTGGAACCAATTTGACATCACTTAACAACAGTATAGTATAAGTTGTGTAGGGTTTTCAAGTCTGTGACCTTTGGAAGCAGATTTTCAGACCATGTGTCTAAGTCTCTACTGGGAGGATTTAAATCACCAACCTTAACCATTTGTACCTCTCAGGGATTCTGCGTAATGTGTACTAAGTAAACATTAGCTCCACCCACCCCCCTTCACTCCTACACTTCTTTCATCTCTATTTCTAGTGCTAGCATAAACTTTAGCATAAACCAGTCATATAGGATGGTATCAGGGAATGCCAGAAAGTGCAGGACATACCAATCCTGAGGAGGAGGAGTCTACTCCCAGGAGGTACAAGCATTCCATCTTTGTAGTCGAATCAATTCTAGCATCAAATATACATTAAATATGCTTATCTATGATAGCCACTGTGCACCACGATACTTGTAGGACACAATAGCAAGCAAGGTGGACACGCTGTCTATTCTTTCCATAATTTAAAATAAACTGATACAGGTACATGTCATGTAATGCTGCTTTGTTTCCAATGTTGAACCAGCTATTAAATGCTTTATGTGTTTGTTTTTTTTTGCTGTTTGGATTTTGAACCTTGCTGGAAAATTAAATAACCTTCATAGTAAACATTTTTAGAACATTTTGTTGTTGTTGTTAAGTGCCGTCGAGTCAGTTCCGACCCAGAGCGACCCTGTACAGGATTTCCGAGGGTGTAAATCCTTACGGGAGTAGAAAGCCTCATCTTTCTCCCGCGGAACGGCTGGTAGTTTCGAACCGCTGACCTTAAGGTTTGCAGCCCGATTCGTAACCACTACGCTACTAGAGAAGGGAAAATTATTCAGTTTGCCTTATGTGATGATAACCTACACTGTGATTCAAGTAAATTTACTTTTCAAGATATGAAATTTCAAAGCATTCAGAAAGGAATATTATTTCAGCTGTTTGTGGGATTTTCATATCTGTTTTTAATTTAATCTTTAAATTCAGAGTTGAAGTATGATTTTCTTTCTAGAATATTTGGCCTTTATGAACTAAAAACCTCATTATCAAATTTTGCTGTGACAGTTTCATTTTCATAGTATTGAAAAATTTTTAATTTGTGTTCAGAAAATATATTAAACAAACAATTAAAAAGACAATACACATTAAAATAGTCTCATTATCTGAAATATGAACACATATTATTGCTATTAGAAAACTGTAGAATAATTTTTTTGTTTACATGTATTAATTTACTGTTGTAATGAATGTCAATTTTAAAATGTGTGGCATCCCATATCGCTTATCTTTTTATCTTGTTGTTTCTTTGTCTCTAAAAAAAATAACAGAATGCATATAAGTTATCAAGACCAGGAAATATTAGAAAGATCTTGCTAGAATATAAAACTTTCCCTTCCCTGATAAGTTGGTATACAATGTTTACCTTACTATCAATTCACAACTCTACATCTTCAATGCTTGACTACTAACAGCTATCCATTCTTTTTTTCTCCTTTGACACCAGAAAAAAATTGCACAACCATTCTCTTTGATCCAAGTATTTTGTTTACATGTTCAGAAGTTCCATTCTCTTGATCAAAGCAATCTTCTTGCAGACATAATGGCTGTATATAAATTTAGGTATTTTAATCACTGATATGCACGATAGAATTTACATTAGTAAACTTTATTCTGGGAACCTGAGATGGGTATTTTAGTTATGTTATCTAATTCTGTTGTAACAGAAACACCACAAGTGGATGGCTGTAACCACCAGACATTTATTCTCATACAGTTTAGGAGGCTAGAAGTTCAAATTCAGAGTTCCAGCTCTTGGGTAAGACTTTCTCCTTGTCTCATTTCACATCAATAGGCTCAGTATTCCTTGGAGATGTCCTACATCCCCTGGATCTAGGAACTTCATAGTGCAGGGACCCCAGGTCTGAAGAATGTACTCCACTCCTGGCTCTCCTTTCTTGGTGGTAGTTGTTGTTGTGAAGTTGCCACCGAAAAGGGTTTCCAATGAGCAGTCGGTGGGTATGCACTGTTCACCTTGAGGTACACAGTCTAGTGCTTATCTTACAGTGCCAATCCAGGTGTTATTAGGTCCCTCTGTTTCTGCTCAAGTCTCTCTACTTTTATCTCTTGTAGGATCAAAGATATCACATGCCACACCCTTGGAAATCTTCGGGAAATGGGATCAGGATAGTGGTGTGATTAAGGATGGTGCATCCCATCCTTAATCTTCTTCTTGGTTTATCACATCATGAGGGATAACTACATTTCAACTGCCAAATCACCAAGAACCCTATCCCAGTCAAGTCGAACCAAACTTGGACTATCACAGTAGGTGTAGCCCTGTACTCTCCTGATAACACACTGGCTTCTCCTTTCTTCCTGATGATATAAGCATCATTTTACAATAAATACCAATATCAAAGTCCTCCTTCAGTACTTTTTCTTAGACCTCAGTCTAGCTGCAAAGCATTTAAAATGTCTCTGCTACATAAGAGATGTAATATCAACTTGTAAAATGTGAAGGTTTTTCACAAATGGTCATTCTCACATATTGTGGCAAAAGTATTTCTGAGTATTTCTACACATTGGACAAATAATGAACCCTGTGGAATTGGAATGACTAAATTCCTAAGGATATCGATCCCTCTTTATAAAGAAAGATGAGTGGTAGTTCAGAAAGGAAATAGAAATTGTCTAAGAGACAGATGCTTAAAATATTTACTGATGGAGAACACAGCCTTTGGTATGGATTGCATCTCAATGCCAA
>NW_006408523.1:21223695-21226424 GCF_000296735.1 Chrysochloris asiatica | reverse complement strand
CCCCAACGAGATGGATTGGCCAAGTGGCAGCATCAATGGGCTCAAGCGTGGCAACAATAGTGAGGTTGACCCAGGATCAGGCAGTTGCATTCTGCTGTGCATAAGGTCGCTATGATTCAGCACCAACTCGATGGCACCTAACAACAACAACGAGACATATGCAAAGTGTGAAGGACCCTAAATTATTGGGCATGCTCATTTTCCTGAATGATAAGAGTCCTAAGCAGTTGAGGGACTTTCTTGATGATTCTGAGCTAGTTACTAGAAGGACAAGAGTTTTATAAATAGAAAAATTTGTAATCCAAATATAATATTTTCATTGTTTTCTTAACCATTTCTAATCCCCTTAAAGTATGACTTTCAAATCTCTGCATTGATGCCAATGTCAAAAGTTACAATTTGCAAGAATTAAGACCATTTCAAAATTTACACAATGAACCCTAATTTTTCTGGGATTTCAGATGTTAAAAAAAAAGAAAGGACAAAGAAGGAAGAAAGGAAGGAAGGAAGAAAGGAAAGAAGGAAAGAAGGAAGGAAGGAAGGAAGGAAGGAAGAGAATTTTGTTTGTATGAGAACAACTGCCAATTGTGTATTTATATATGCATATATACCCACTTTTAAAACAGATATTTCAGTGTACTTGTCTGATTAAGTATTCCTTTTGACCATTGGAAAGTCTTTGGTATGTGAGAAGACACTTTTCAAAAATGTGCCTGGTGTCCACATGATATGCATTTATACTGAGGTATTTGGAGCCAAAGACCCATGATTAACATGCCAATGAGTTTCCTGATATATGGGCTGCAATATTCTAAATTTTGAACACATACCAAAAAAGGTTATGTACTTTTGGAAAAAGGAAAATAAAATGCCATCAATTGTTGGGGAACTTTTCCACTATGTTAGTATTTATCAAGCAAATAAGAAAATATTCTGATTTGCAGCTAACCCAAACGTAGTATTCAGTAAAAATGTCTTTGATTTATTTTCCTCAATAGCTAAATGAGAAAATAACACTGATTTGAACTCTGCCTAACCACAAGGGCAACAGTTCAAATCTATCGTGGAGGAGAAACATGAGGTTTTCTGCTCCCATGGAGATGTGTCGGTTCAGAAATGCCATACAGAGTCACTAGGAGTCAGAGTCAATGACAGTGAGAGTTGAGTTGAGTACCAATAATGTACCACAGCCTCAAAGGTCCTTTCTGTATTATGAATTATTGGGTCACAGATCACAAACTCAGCAGCCTCAAATGATTAACCTAGTTACTTGAGTCAAACAGTTAAATTATTCAGGACAGATAATTCTTCAACATTTTAATTGCTTTTAACTCTCCTTATTGAAAATTGCACAAACTTCCTTCAGAGCCTAATTCTCTTTACAATTCACACCTTTCTTTTGTGTGGTATCTGCTTCTTCTATTGAAGTGTAATTATGTAAATCAATTGTTCCATCCTCAGGAAATAGTTATTTGTATGCTTAAAGTTTTGCATTAACAGCTTTCTCATCCCTATTTTTATATCTCTACACCTTTAACCTTTTCTTACAGGTTTTATTTTTCAATCATTTGATCATATTCACTTGTTTTCATCTGAAAAGATTATAATCTTCCATTTTGCATTTTAAAAGGCTGTCATCTTTGTGTCTTAAACTAGTAAGTAGATGTGGGTGCTATATGGTTCAAATGAATTAATGTATTATTTCCTTTAAAATGGGTTGCTTTGGTATCAAAGAGATGCCACACTTCCAATCTCTCCAAAAAACAAATGAATTTTGCCACCAAATTATGACCAAAATCAGTCCAAGGCAGCTCAAAGACTTTTCTGAATGAGAGTAACAGTATAGAGTTTTGTATAGGAAATCAAGTGTGGGGTGGACATCTTATGAGAAGAAAACTACTCTGCCTAATGTATTTTCACAGCCAACCATAATTCTTTGAAGTTTTCTATTGATACTTGTTAGGCAAAAAATTTTATATTACTCTTAAAATTCTTCTATAGAATATTTAAGGTAAAACAGATGTCATTCTTGTCCTCTCTGCTCTTTAATGCTAAATGGGACTTTTCCAGAGTCCTCAGGCCACCCAGGGGTCATATGTTCTCTGAGGAGACAGTAGGGCACAAAGATAAAGAGCCATCAGTTGCATATGGGCTTGAGGCACAGCTCTTCCATTATTGGTTGTTAGACAGGGAAGGAGTCTTTACTTGGTCTCAGTCTCTTCATCTGTTCCATAGGAAGAGTTATAATGCTTTATGGGGTTGTTGTGAATAGTAAACAGGATAAAGCACTTAGCCGAATAACTGCAATTTAACAAGCATCCTATAAATATTTTTTGACTTTTAATATTTGTAATTAGTAGCACGATTGATGAATTTTGTAATGGAGAGCTTGTTTGTCAATGATTTCCATTCATAAAAGTAGAATTCCACATTTTGGAACACTATAGAGACACATTGAAAAAAAGAAAAAGAAGTGTTAAAACTCAAATAAATATATCCTGGTTGTAGTCTTGTTCATAATGTTAGTTATGGATAAAATGCATATATATATATGTTTTGAAACCGGAGGCTGTTGTTGTGTTGTTGTTAGGTGCCATCGAGTCAGTACTGACCCATAGTGACCCTATGCACAGCAGAATGAAACACTGTCCACTCTGAGCCAACCTCACTACTTTTGCCACGCTTGAGTCCATCGATGCTGTCACTTGGCCAATACATCTCATTGGGGA
>NW_006408523.1:21198143-21222901 GCF_000296735.1 Chrysochloris asiatica | reverse complement strand
TCCAGGTACAGATTCCTCATTAGCACAATTAAGTGTGCCAGGATACTCATGCATCGCAATGTTGTCCATAGCTTGTCATGATTCACACAATTGAAAGTTTTTGCATAGTCAATAAAGCACAGGTAAACATCTTTCTGATGTTCTCTGCTTTCAGCCAAGATCCATCCGACATCAGCATTGTTGTAGGTGATCAAAATCAAGATTAGAGTCAGCTTTCAAATTGCCACTGCTTGACTGTGTGCTCTCAGTTTGAGATGAAATTCCTTGCGTTACTCTTCTGGTATTTGTTGGCCTTGTATCATTTTGTTTCCTTGTCAAAATTCAATGTGGGCTGCATGAAAGCAACTGGCAATTGTTTCTTCTGGAAAAGAGAACTGGCTGGAGAGTGACTGGGAGCATTGTTTAAAGAAAGACTCAGCATTAATGAACAGTTTTGATCTTTAGATTTTCATTCCATTGAAAATCATGAAGCAAGTTGAAAGCAGTAAAGATTATTTTCATTATTGTAAAGTTTGAATGATAACAAGCTGTTTTAAAAGGTGCCCATTTGTAAAGTGCCTGTTTATATATCCTTAGGTACAGTAATGCACTGACACATAGTGGACACCAGGTTTTGGTTATTTTCTTAGCAGAATGTATGAACTATTGAATTTAACTATTTTATTTTTAATGGATTATTTATTTAAAATTTTGAAAACTAATTGTATCTAGAATATGCTAGATGTCACCAACACATCTAGAATATTACTCATTTATATTTTATGTAGGAATTGTATGAGTTGATTATTTATATGAATAAATGTATCACTTAATTGATAACAACTCACAATTATCGGAAGAACTCTAAAGTTTCTAACTATATATGTGATGTTCATCCAAAACATATATAATCATTACCCAAAAAATCTACTGCCATCCAGTTCATAGCAACCCTATTTAGTGTTTCCAAGACTGTAAATTCCAACTCATAGCAATCCTATTTAGTGTTTCCAAGACTGTAAATTTTTATGGGAGCAGAATATCTCCTCTTTATTTCAGGGAGCAGCTGGTGGGTTTGAATTGCTGCTCTTGTGGTTCTAATTTTCAACAGTTTTACATCCATCCTTATCTGTCAGTGTTCAAGAGACTTGTTCCCATAGCTTCGTAAACCCTATGAGTGAGAACTGCTTTCCTTTCAAAAAAGTTAAACACACTCACCAATTGCATATTGTTTATTAGAATTTGGTGTGCAATTTTAATTTCTTAATTTCATCAGAGATGCATAATGTATCCAAATTGTACCGTAGCAATGGCCTTGTCTTTTGATTTTATTGTGGCTGGTGGTGGAAATCATGAAAGCACCAGTACTTGTGTTTATTTTTAATAAGTAAATTAGATTCCGCCTCAAGTCAGATCACTTTTAATGTTGCTCAAAGTTTTACCGAGTATTTATAGATACATGGTTGATTTTATAAAAAGTTAACATGTCAGGTTTTTCTAATACATGCATTTAAAATGTTTACATAAAGCATATATATAAACTGAATGAACCAGTTCTAGAACCTGAAATACGTTTCATTTTATTTTATATTTTGTTGGCATCTTTCCAAAGTTTTATATTCTACACAATTTGGATGGATACTTTTGTGTATTTTTTTTTTGCTTTTATTTATGTTTTTGTTGTTTTTAACTCTGTATTCAATAATACTTCTTTCAAGAACTTCTTCCTGAATATCTATTTAATTTCATAAGGTTATTCTGAAAGGCATATAAATAAGTTCATTTTTTACATGTAATTTACATTCTCCCATGAGAAGACAAGCTAATAGGAATCTCTGCCCTAATCCCCATACTTTCTACTTTGAGTTCTAGTTGTTAAGTGCCAGGTTTCAACTCATGGCCACCCTGAACAGGATTTTTGAGAAGTGACTGGTGGGTTTGAACCTTCAACCTTGCAGTGAGCTATCTAATGCTTATCCTACAGTTGTTGTTGTTGTTGTTAAGTGCTGTTGAGTCAGTTCTGACCCATAATGACCCTGTATAGGGTTTCTGAGGAGCAGCTGGTAAGCTTGAACCACCGACCTTGCAGTTCAAATAGCTTTGCAGTCTGACGCATTAATCCACAGCACCACACCAGGACTCCTCCATTCAACAAAATGTTGTTGCTGTTGTTGTTGTTGTGTGCCGTGGAGTCGGTTCCGACTCATAGCGACCCTGTATAGGGTTTCCGAGGCTGTAAATCTTTACGGGAGAAGAAAGCCTCATCTTTCTTCCGCAGATCAGCTGGTAGTTTCGAACTGTTGACCTTGCAGTTCGCAGCCCGATTTGTAACCACTACGCTCCCAGAGCTCTCACACCCAATTGTGTGTGCTTGAATCAGTTCCGAATCATAGAGATCCTGTATAGGGTTTCCGAGGCTAAAACTCTTTACAGTAGCAGAAAGCCTCATCTCTTTCCCATGGAGCAACTTCTAGATTAGAACTCCTGATCTTTTGCTAGCAGCCCAATTAATTAATAATTCCTTGCACTACAAGGATTCCTTCAACTTTCAGTTGTTGTTGTTATTGCTGTTGATTCAATTCTTTCCCATAGCGACTTTATATAGGATTTCTGAGGAGGAGCTGGTGAGCTTGAACAGTTCAAACTCTGCCAAATCCCAAAATACAAAGCTACAACACAGACCACCTGAGTCTTAAAAATACTTTTGCTACCAAATGTTTTAAAATTTTGAAAAATTATGTAGATTCCTTGTTCAAATGGTGAATAGTTACTTTCTATCTAATAATTACTTAAGTGTAAGAAGGAAAGAATCCTTAACTGTAGCCATGCAAGTGCGGCTATATTTCCACAACTGAACATAATGAAAAATATACCTGAGATGTACATGTTTTCCAGTATTTAATAAAGACACTCGAAAGGCAATAGGAGTTGAGTCTGGCTATTAAAATAACTTGAAAGTATCGTAATAGTTCTTTATTCAAGTTTACATCTCCCAAAGCACATTCACAAATAACCTGTCATTTTGACCATCGGTGGAGTGGAAAGGGTGGATTTCATTATTTCTATGGTGACCTTGATAAAACTGAGAGATTAATTGACTTACAGAGCAACAAGTCAGAGCCTAGAGCCTAGCCCTCCAACTCTAAAACCGAGTTGTGTTATGTTAAACCTGCGTCTCTAAAGTGACACACAGTGTCACCATTTCCAAAGTGGATTTACATATAACTTCCTTCTAATGTTTTTAATGTGAACTCTGTATATTTTTTATTCAACTTTAAAATATCTCTTTTTTTATTTTAATGATTTTAAGTAGTTATACATCTTTATACATAAGAATAAGATTTTAAATGTGCCAGTAGTTACTGACTTAAACCAGTGTGCTTCTTCAAAGACTACCCCACAGACCACTCCATAGTCCACTCAGCTCTGATGTCAGTCTAATACCTTCTTTTTTAAGAAAATAATCCATTGCTATTGCTTTTTATTACCAGTATCTTTATAAATCTTAGCTGTATTTGTCTTTGTTGGCTAGACACATTACATCTGAATATAAGAACATAAGCAAATTATGTGATGCAGTGTTGTATGTACTACATATTTCTAACCAAGGAGCTCTGGTAGTGTAATGGTTATGAGTCGGGCTGCTAACCTCAAAATCTGCAGTTTGAAACTACCAGCCATTCCATGGGAGACAGATGAGACTTTCTGCTCCTGTAAAGATTTATAGCCTCAGAAACCCTATGCAGGATTACTATGAATTAGAACTGACTCCATGCACACCCCCACCACCTAGATATATTAAAAAAAAGAGTCATTAGTTCAGTTTGTCATAATGAATATGAATATATCTTAAGTCGAGGCTATTACGGATAAATTTATGAATATATTTATTGACACAAAAAGTTTAAAATAAATTACCTATTTAAAATAAATCAGTTAAATTCAATACGTCACACATTCTGTCAGGAAAATAACCGAAGTCTTTTGTACACTATTGCATATTACTATCCCTAAGCCTACCTATAATAAACTTACTTTACACAATAGATGACCAGTTCCTGGAAAATCAGGCAAACTTTACGACTGAGTAGGTCTTCTTAACTATTGTCATGTAAGTAACAGAAAAGGATCAGAAGCAGGACTAAGTAATTCTGACGTCCAACTTCTAAAGCAAGTAATACAGAGGAGTATATTGAATTGGAAATTCCAAACTCCTCCTGAAACCCTCTCTTTCACACACACTAGTGTATAAGAAACTCATAACATTAAAATTGTTTAAATCATTTCCCCTAAATATTCTACTCTTCTACAAAACTTGCAATTAACGAATTATTTCTTTTTTATAAATAAGGTCTCCTATTTACTGTATCTCTTTGTGAATTCTCCTAGAAACAAAATCCTCAAATAAACATCCTGGTGTGGCGCTGTGGGTTAATACACCAGACTGCAAAGCCATTTGAACTGCAAGGTTGGCGGCTCAAGCTCACCAGCTGCTCCTCGGAAACACTATAAGGGTCGCTATGGGTCACAACCAACTTGGCTGCACTTAACAACAACAACAACAATTCACAGAAGCTTAAGGACCACTTTGACTGATAGAACCCCTTAGACTATGGCCCCTTATACACCTTTTAAGCAAAGAAATGACGTCACCCCTGGGGTCAACTTTTAGCCAAACAATAGACAGGTATATTTAATGAACAATAATACCAAGGGTGTATGTATTCTTTAAAACAATCAAGCATGGGAGATCAAAAGGCCAGTGCTGGGACAAAACTCAGAAAGTACAAAACACAAATGAAAAAAATAACCAGAGAAGAAGTGGGTGGAGAGCTGATACACAGTCAGAAATGCAGTCGGTGTCACCAGACAAAATGTTTGTATAAAATGTTAGCAAACCAATTTGTAAGTGTTGGCAGCCAGGAGGCAGACTTTTCAGAATGTGCCCTAGGGTTGTTTAAATAATTATATATTCCTGAGTGGTTTTGTGTACATCAACAAACAAACAAACAATAATAAAAAGAGAGAGAGGGAATAGAAGCAAATACTGTTGAATGACAATGCATGGAGGGGATTGTAATTATAGCAATGAAACGAAATATGATAGTTCTCCCATGTAAACGATCACTCAATTCACAATAAAAGCTTTACAAACAAAAACAATTTGCTCCGTAGAGTTTCACCTAAATCACAATGCTCCTGTAGTTGTTAAGAGGCCATGACCTTGTATACAGTTTCCAAGGAGCTGATAGTGGGTTTGAAGCATCGACCATGTGGGTTAGCAGTCCAGTGCTTATTCAACAGTGCAACACCAGGACTCATAAATCACAAGAAAAAGTTAAAAACAAAAGGCTTTTATGCTTTAAAAGCTAATAACGATTCTACTAAATAATCATAAAACAGTGTCTTTATTAATCACTGCTATTAAGCTGTCGTGAGCTCTCTGGTACCGTAGTGGTTACGAATCGGGCTGCGAACCGCAATGTGAGCAGTTCGAAACTGCCAGCTGTTCCATGGGAGAAAGACGAGGCTTTTTGCTCCCATAAAGATTTACAGCCTCGGAAACCCTGTACAGGGTCGCTATGAGTCGGAACCCAAGCCACGGCACACAGCCACCAGACACCACCATTAAGGTGTTGTGGCACTGTAGGGTAAGCATTGGACCTCAATGTAGGTTAAAACTAAAGGTTGATTGTTCAAATCCAACAGCTGCTCCTTGAAAACATTATACAGGGCTGTTATGAGTCAGAACGACACGACAACACTTAACAACAACAACAATTAAGCCATTGGAGCTGTTTGGCTCCATACGATAAGCACTAGACTATGAACCACCAGGTTCGCGGTTCCAGCCCGCCAGGTACTCCAGTGAGAAAAATGAAACTTTCTGCTCCAAAAAATATGTAAATCCTAGGGAACCCTATATAAGGTCGCTATAAATCAGAACCAAATTGACAGCATTAACAAAATACTAAGGTATCAAGAGTCCTGGTGGGACTATGATTAAAGCATTTGGCTGCTAACCTAAAGGTCGGTGGCTTGAACCTACTAGTCACAGAAAGATGTGGCAGCTTGAAAAGCTTCATCTCAACAACTGGAGTCATTATTTTACATTAGATAAAATAATATTAAGAATAATGAGAAAATAACGTTGTTGTTGTTGTTAAGTGCCATCTAGTCAATTCCAACTCATAGCGACTTTGTATAGGGGCTCCAAAGAGCAGATGGTGAGCTTGAACCATCGACTTTGCAGTTCAAATCCACTTTGCTGTTCGGCACATTAACCCAATGACCACACCAGGACTCAGAAAATAACTACCTCCAGTGAATTCAGAACTTTAAGACATACCATTGACAGAATAGCTCTCTTTGGAGCGCTCATTGGAGCAACGCTAGAAAACAAGTTATTTTAAATACCTTCTAGGTGGAATAAGGCAGGGTATTAAATAAATAAGAAAATGAAGGAAATAATCATATAAAAAAAGTTTATCTTTATAACAAAAACCTAAAAACCAAACCCACTGCCTTTGAGTGTATTCAGATTCACAGCAACGCTACAGGACGAAGTAGACCTGTCCCATGGGACTGTCTTTCTTTTTTATCAACGTCACCTTTTATTTCTTACAGTAATGTGTTTGCAGTTTCCAACATTATACCTTTTTGGTTAAATTTATTCCTAAACATTTTAGTAATTTTGATGCTACTGTAAAAATAAAATTGTTCTCTTAATTGCCCTTTTTGATTTTTCAATGCCAGTGTATAGAATTGCAGCGGACTTTTTAATTTTGATTTTGTATCTTGAACCTTTACTAAATTCATTTAATTGCTTTAGCAGTTTTGGTATAGATTATTTCAAAATTTCTAGATAAATGACCACGTCATCTGTGAATATAGATTTACTTCTTCCTTTATAATTTTGTTGCCTTTTACTTTCTCTTTTTGTCTAATTGCTTTGGCTAGAATATCCAATACATTATTGAATTGTTGTTAAGTGTTATCGAGTCGGTTCCAAATTGTTAACAACCCTTTATAGGGTTTCTGAGGAGTGGCTGGTGAATTTGAACCCCTGATCTTGTAGTTCAAACTGAGCTTGAGTCCTTTTCGTGGTTCTGATATTACTGGAAAAGCTTTAAATTTGATGTTCCTTCTTGATTTAATATATGGCCTTTGTCACAATGAGGAAAGTTCCCTTTTCTGTTCCTATTTACTGAGTATTTTTATCGTGAAAAAATGTTTGGTTTTTGTCATTTTTATGTTTTATTTTCGTTTATCAACAACTAAGTTAATTGTGTGGATTTTCTTGCCTTTGTTATGTTTGTGTGGTATATTACATTAATAGATTATCATATGCTAAATCACCCTATAGTAGAAATAACTAACTTCCTGGTAAAAATTCCATTTGGTCATGATAATTATTTCTTTAATATGCTGCTGAGTTCAATTCCCTTGTTTTTTTTGTTGGTGGTGCTTGTTTGTTTTTGTTGTTTGTTTGTTTTGAGGATTTTCAAATCTATATTCATAAGTTATGTAGGTCTGTCATTTTCTTTCTCTTTGCCTGATTTTGGAATCAAAGCAATGTTGATTTCACAGAATAAGTTAAGAAGTGTTTCTTCTCTTCTATGTCTTTGAAGAATTTGAGAAGTATTTGTATTAACATTTTAAATGTTTAGTAGGATCACCAGTAAAGCCATCTTGCAAACTTTTCTCTGTAGGAGATTTTTTTTTTTTTTTTATTGCTGATTAAATCTTTTAATTGCTACAGGTCTAGTCAGGTTTTCTACTTCTTCTTTAGTCAATTTGGTATTTTCTGTGTTCCTAGAAAAATTTTCCATTTTAACTGGGTTATGCAGCTTGTTAGGAGACAGTTGTTCATAGTATTTGTTTGTATCCTCCTACATGGTATTTTCAATAGCCTCATAAGCATGTGAAAGTTGGACAATGAATAAGGAAGGTCATAGAAAAATTGATGCATTTGAGTTACGGTGTTGGAGAAGAATACTAAAAGTACTACGGACTTCCAGAAAAACAAACGAATCTGTGTTGGAAGAAGTGTATCTAGAATGCTCCTGAGAAGCCATGATGACCAAACTTTGTCTCTCATACTTCATATATATTATTAGGAGGGACTAGTCCCTGGAGAAGAGCATTGTTGTTGTTGTTGTTATGTGCCGTCGAGTCGGTTCTGACCCATAGCGACCCTGTATAGGGTTTCCGAGGGTGTAAATCTTTACGGGAGTAGAAAGCCTCATCTTTCTCCCGTGGAGCAGCTGGTAGTTTCGAACCGCTGACCTTAAGGTTCGCAGCCCGATTCGTAACCACTACACTACCAGAGCATAGTGCTTGGTAAAGTGGAGGATCGGCGAAAAAGAGAGGAACCCCCAACAAGATGAATTGGCATAGTGACAACAGTAATGGGCTCAAGAGCAACAAGATAGTGAGGTTGGAAAAGGACCAGGCAATGTTTCATTCTGTTGTTCCTAAGGTCACTATGCGTCATCACCAACTGGATGGCACGTAACAACAACTACAACAATTTTTGTAGACTGGCCCCTCTTTCATTTCTGATTTTAGTAAATGGAGTCTTCTTTCTTTTTTTTTTTCCTTACTCAATATGCCTAAATATTTGCCAATTTTGTTGATCTTTTCAAATAACTAACTTTTAGGTTTTTTTATTCTCTCTATCATTTTTCTATTCTGTATTTGGTTTATCTTTCCTGGAGTGAGTTATTTCCTTCCTTCTGCTATCTTGGGGATTAGTTTATTCATCTTTTTCTAGTCGAAGCACTCCTTCTATTTCTCCTGTTTGATGTTCTGCAATGCTGGACGATCAGAGCACCAAGATATCAAGGCAGTGTCAGAAAAAAATGCCCCATTGCATGTTTGCTGAAATTAGACAGGAAACTAATGACCGTTTTTAGTAAGGACACTGAGGATGGATCAAAACACCTATGTAATCTTTCCTTTTGTCTAATTATGGCCCTGTGGGTTAATGCAACAGACTGCAAAGCCATTTGAACAACAAGGTTGGCAGTTCAAGCTCACCAGTTGCTCTTTGGAAACCCTAGACAGGGTCGCTATGGGTCAGAACTGACTCTATGGCACTTAACAACAACAACAACAATTTTGGTTAAAGTGAAGGACATGATTCAAAATAAAAACATTTTAACTCAAAACTATTTTTTTCTTATATGAAAAGCAACATTGGTTTAAAATCAGAATGTTCCCTTCTCCCACTGTTGACTTAGCGTTTGGCATTTTCACTGGTACTGACATCGTTTTTAAGCTATAATTTCAAACTGTTCTTACTGGTGAAAGAATGGTTTCTTGAAAATTTTCTATAACATGGAAGCATATAGTTAACACAATAAACAAAGTGATAGACTGATTTTTTTTTTTTCTATATGTAATCTAAAATCAATGGAGAGGGGAAGTAGAAATGTTACATTACTCATATTTGTGTGTGGGAAATTATTCTGACAAGACTGTTGAGAGAAAACTATACAAGGCAGGACTAGAAGCCAGCGCTGATGGCTAGGACTTCAGTGGCAGTGGGAGAGTGAAGAAAACTAGGCAGGTTTGGGATGTATTTTGAAGACAGAACTTATGTGTTTTGGCAATGCATTGGATGTGGATTGCAAAACAAGGTCAAGGGTAACGCTAAGGTTTTAGTCTAAGTAAGTCATGAATGGAAGTGCCATTTTCTTTTATAGGAAATATAGGAAAAGAACAGTTTGGAGATGAGAACCAAGAGTCTAGCTTTGTACTAATCAAGTTAGTGATACCTCTGGAGTCCTGGTGTGGCTCTGTGAATAATGCAAGGTGGTTTCGATTGTAAGGTTTGTGGTTCATATTCACCAGCTGCTCCTCCAAGACCTTACACAAGGTGGCTATGGATCAGAACTGATTTAACAACACTTAAGAATAATAACATTACACAGCGTAGTGGTTACGAATCAGGCTGTGAACCGAAAGGTCAGCAGTTCGAAACTACCAGCTGTTCCACAGAAGAAAGATGAGGCGTTCTGCTCCTGTAAAGATTTATAGCCTCGGAAACCCTGTACAGGGTCACTATGAGTCAGAACTGACTCAATGGCACATAACAACAACAACAAGAACAACAACATTACACAGCCAGGTGGAGATGTCAAATAAGAAGTAGGAAATAAAACTCAAGAGTTTGGGGGAAATATCAGACCTGGATGTATAATTTTGCATATACTAGCATACAGAGAACATTTAAAGCCACAGGGATGCTGAAATTAAATAGTTAATGAATACTTGATACAAAAGAAGTCCAAAGAATGCACCCTCAAATGTGTTCAAAATGCTTCTATTTAAAAGAAATAGATTTTCAATATGTCTTTTATATAGAATCTTTCATTTTGCATTGTTTGATCTTGTTAAGTGCTGTGAAGTTAGTTCTAACTCATAGAAACCCTGTTTAGTGTTTCTGAGTTTTAAATCTTCATGGCCCCAGAGAGTCTCATCTTACTCCAAAGGAGCAGCTGGCTTCTTGAACCATGGGCCTTGTGATTTGCAGTTCAGTGCTTATTGTATAGTCATCAAATAAAAATGGTGCTAGGAAAGGTTATGGATCAGGTCATGGAACTAAGCCATCTAACCCCAAATCTCCTGGTAAGTAACTAGAACTTGAGTTATATGGTTTCTCTCCATGGACTATATATATATATTTCATGGACTATATATATATATAATTTCATCATCTATGAAAGACAAAAAATGAAACTATCACTAAGACTCTGTGTTGTTTGTAAAGTTTATTTTTGCTAAATTGTTCATGCATAGTGCTGGCTTCTTATTTATTTATTTATTTTTAGCTTGCTTCTCATTTGAATGTATTTTGTAACTTAGTCAGAGATGGTTTGGTCTTAAAGAAAACAAAACAAAACAACCCAGAAACTCTCAGGAAGTAGCTTGAGCAGAAAGAAAATAACAATTGGAAAGCTAAGGATATCGCACAGAACCTTAGGACAGGAAGAATTTCTACCAGGCCTGCTATGGGACAGAATCAGGAAATTGCTGTGGCACTGTCCTGGATGGCAAAGTCGGTTTGATCTGCAAGGTCGGTGGTTCAAGCTCACCAGCCACTCTTCGGAAATGCAATACAGGTCACTATGGGTCAGAACCTACTCAACGGCTTTTAACAACAACATGCTCCATCTGTGGCATAGTGAGTTAAGCATTGAGTTGCTATCTTCAGTGCTGGTGATCCAAACCCACCAATCACTCTACAGGAGAAAGATGAGGCTGTGTGCTCCCATAAAGATTTACAGCCTCTGAAACCTGAGGAAGCATTTCTACTCTGGTCTATAGGGTCTACTGGATGCCAGCTGGGGTTTGGTAGTCTCCATCCTGATTCCTTCTACTTTCATTACACCAAATCTGGCCTGACTCCACCAATATGGTGCCCTGGACCTCTATAGCATGAAAACTTCTCAGCACAATGTTCTTAATTAATTGACTCAACTCCTATGCCCCTATTTCAAATTCCTGGGAGATTCTGAGTAGGTCTGCCTCACCTCTATATTGGTCTTCCAAATGAGTTGCCTATCCCTGGTCCAGTTAGCTGTAGCTAAGGAGGGGTGGTTTTGTGTAATATAAACATACTATAAGGAGCTCTATTCTGGTATCGTAGTGGTTACAAATCGGGCTGCGAACCGCAAGGTCAGCAGTTCAAAACTACCAACTGTTCCGTGGGAGAAAGACGAGGCTTTCTGCTCCCGTAAAGATTTACAGCCTCGGAAACCCTATGCAGAGGGTCGCTATGAGTCGGAACTGACTCCACGGCACACAACAATAAAGAGTCTATATATGGAGGATTCTAACTGTAAGGTTAGGGGTTTCAGATGTATCTCATAGACCAAGACTGAAACTACCCCTAAAGTCTCTAATCTTAAAAAAATATTTCTTTCAAAATTATACTTATTTTCTGTTATTTATTTTAAACTATTCCTTGAACTCTTTGAAAATACCCTGAGTATACTCCATCTAAATTCTGTTTGAGTTCTGTCCCTTCCGTGGCCCCACCCACAGTCAAATGTTGTTATTATGCAACAGAAAATCAGAAAGTGATGTAATTCTATGCTTTTTATTTTATAGAATGCTAAACATTAGTGACTTTTCAAATATTTTGGTTTGAGTATATAATTTTCTTGATTTTTTTAGAGTCTTTCATCAATATCATATGTTACATGAGGAAAAGCCACTAAGGGAAAATACTGTTTCTTGTTTCCTCACAAGTACACACAATACAAATATCCCAAAGAACTAAAGTGCTTTTTGACTGCTAGACTAATTATTCTTTAAAAAACCTTTCTTGGCATTTTGATGAAATCCTAACAAACTATATCTTTGTGTCAATATTGTGTAAGTAGAAGGCACTAGTATTTTTTAGAAAGGAATTCACTACCAGTTTATGGCCTTTTAAATTTTTATGAAATAACCAAGAAGACCCAAACTTACGAGACTTAGAAAATCAATGCAAGGAAAATATTTTCATTTCATCCAAATGCATTTATAATACATGCTGATTTCATGGTATTGATTATTTATTTTCCTTCTGATAAAATAGCAGATATTATAATTTAGAGATTTTCTTAGGGAATTCTTCATTGATGTGTTTAGAGAGCATTAAAAAAAAAAAAAATCATACACCAAAAACCTGGTACAAATGCTCTATTATGAACTTATACAGAAAACAGTCTTTGTGAATGCCAAAGTTTCTTACCAACCATTCCAACTTCCAATTCAAGGTGTCTTCAAACTTGTTTCTCCTCCTAATACTCTAGCCACCCCTGTTGGTAGGTTATTTTCCCTCTTCCAACCTTCATCTCTGGTAGCCTAGTGGTTACGAATCGGCCTGCTAACCTCAAGGTCGGCAGTTCAAAACTACCAGTGGTTCTGTGGGAGAAAGATGAGGTGGTGTGCTCCCGTAAAGATTCACAGCTTTGGAAACCTTGTGTAGGGTCACTATGAGTTGGAACTGACTCCACGGTACTTAACAACAACAACAACCTTCATCTCAGTGGGAACATCCAAAGACTTAGTCTTTCATCTCTGCTTAAAGGCTCCACCCCATCTTGGCCCTTCAACAACCATTCATTTATTCAAAATACGCCATCATTTATTTGTTTAAAGGTAGTAAATATCTACTATTGGTGAAACACTATTTCTCATGCTTTGAAGATCTGAAAACAAATTAATAATGGCACAATCTTCTGGAGTCCCTACATGGAGCAAACAATAAATTCTTGGCTGTTAACTGAGAAGTTGGCAGTTTCAATCCACCCAGATTCCTCAAAAGCAGGCATGATGATCTGCTTCCAAAGTCACAGCCTTGAGAACCCTTTGGAGCAATTCTACTCTGTATATGTTGTTGTTGTTATGTGCCGTGGAGTCAGTTCCGACTCATAGTGACCCTGTACAGGGTTTCCGAGGCTATAAATCTTTATGGGAGCAGAAAGCCTCATCTTTTTCCCGCGGAACAGATGGTAGTTTCGAACTGCTGAACTTGGGGTTCGCAGCCTGATTTGTAACCACTACGCTAGCAGAGCTCCTTGTATATATGAGGTTGCAATTAGTTGGAATCAAGTCAAGGGTAACTAACAACTGCCATCTAGGATCTTAGACCTCCCAAGTAAGATAGACCCTGTACACATGTAAGTATAGTCGAATGTAAAGTCATACATTCTCTAACAAAGCATAGGTAAAATGCTATTAGGAGAAGGGAGAATTCGCTGAAAACATTTACACTGTGCAGACATAATTGACTGCTCTCTCTACTTAACCATCCTTCATTATTCACGAATTTATTAAGTTATGTGGTGAGTCCTCCCAAAGTTTTTCTACCAATAGCAATAATAATAATAGCAATAATGTCAGCTAGTGTTTATTGTCATTCACTAAATTTCAAGCAATGTTCCAGTCATTGTTTGTAATAACTTAATAAATCCTTGCAACTTTCCTACAAAATAAATATTTCCCCCCATCTCACAGATGATAAAACTGAGGAATCCAGATTCATGTCCAATGTTATGTAACCAATAAGTGACAGAATCAGAATTCTGCCAGTAGGTAAATGGTGCCAAAGCTCAAGTTCATAATGCTATATCGCATACGAGTTCCCCTTGAGTTGATTCCAGCAGTGTCAGACTAGAACTGTGCTCCATGGCATTTTCAATGGAGAGTTTTCCTAAGTAGATCGTCAACTTTTTCTTTCAAGGTACAACTGGGTGGTCAAGCCTTCAATTGTTCATTAGCTCTCAAACTCCTCTGTGACTACTTTTCTACTAGTTGGTAAACTAGTTTCTGTTTTCATATAAAGAATGAGACAACCTAGTAAATATTTCCTTGACCTTAGTCTTTTTCAATATTTATATGTATCTTTACCTTGCCTCTGTCTCTATGGGCAATGTTTGTTGACTTTTGTTTTATTGGAATTCTTTTTCCTCATGAAACCCAAACCAAACCCATGGCTGTGGAGTCAATTCTGACCCATAGAGACCCTATAGGCTAGAGTAGAACTGTTCCATAGGGTTTCTAATGTAGTCAACTATTATGGAAGCAGACCGTCTCATTTTCTCCCATGAAGCAGCTAGTGGCTTTGACCTGCTGTCCTTTGGGTTAGCAGTGTTTCCCACTTCAACTGTTCACTCACCTTATGCAATCGCTGATCTCAGTTACATCTTCATTCACATTTCCCTACATGAAACCTTTTCAGACATCCTTCCTTCTGAGTTCTCCAAGTAATAGCTCATATTGTTCATGATTTTGCTTTGTGATATATTCTATATTCTTTGAGGAAAGAGTTAACTTCTTAATAAATTTCTTTGTCCAGAAATACATAAGACAGTATTGAAAACAAAATTTACTAATGCATTTTTATTTTAAAAACAAAATCCTAGAACTTTTAGTGTTTAAATTATAGAACTTAGGACTTCAAATGTAGCCTTTCAGGGTTCGTGTGATCTATACATTGTCTTCAGCTAGGCATATTTAACCATTGTAACATTGAGCCTATTATTTTTTTGTTTTGTCAAGAAAATTCCTCCTTAGACATCTGTCTTGAGTGAAATATTAAATTTATGTTAAAGGTTATGAAAAGAGTAGCTTTTGGTTTTCATAGCTTTATGGGTATTTTAAAACTATGTCTATAGGAAGCCACATAATTAGTTAAAATGTCAATATTAATCAAACTCTCTTACTTAGAGTTTGATGTATCTGGAAAGCTTTTGATCTTTGAAATCTTAATCAGAATTGTTATAATAGTTATCCTATTTCTGAAAGTCCTCTCTTCTTCAGGAATTTTAGTTTTCTAAGCCAACGTATATTTTTTGTTGTTGTAAAATTGTCTTCAAGTCACACAATATATCATATCTCTAAAGGGCTAAGAAATAGGGCTAAAACTAAATAAAGAAAAGAAAAAGTAAATGTTTTAGTATGTTTTATCCCTACTGGAGTCCAGTGAACCATGTTATTTAATAATAAGACATGCAATATAACAAAATTTTAGTGTAAAATAATATTTTGTTTTACATTTATGTCTTACTTAAATATTCTGAATTAAAAAAAAAAAAAAAAACTTACATAACAGAGCATCTGGGTTAGAAACTAGCATTTCAAAAAACTGATTCACCCAGTTTATGGACATTTTACCCAGTATGCTGAATCTTAGTCCAAACTTGTAATTTTCTAATTTCATATGCTTTATAAACAATTAGCTAGCTGACTCTTAGAACTAAACACCATTAGCCTAGCTCATCTTACGGATTGGTCCTTCATCTCAGGGGAAGCCATTATTTCCTGCTAGTAAGGAAAACTGAAAAAAAAAAGAGGAAGACGAATAATTAGATTATTAGAGTAGGGTAGGATTTAACAGCTGGTACAAAGTAAACAAACTGCAGGTATTGAAAAAGTACAGGTTTCCAGTCCATTTCCCTGTTTCATAATTTCTGGCTTCGGTGTTCTTTATTCAGATGGGCTCATACCTGGCAGAGGAGTTTTTTGGCTGTGCTTTTGTGGAATATCTGAAGGAAATGAGTTGAGAATCTAGACAAGAACAGCTTGAGGTATTTGATGAATAATAGAGAACTTTCACCATTCAAGTGTCTGACTAAGGCAGAATGAGAAGTATTAGGAACTTGGAAAAAAGGAAAGATTGATTCAAAAATAATACACTGCTCCAACCCACTGGCAAATACAGTTCTTTCTAATGTTCTGTAGACAAATCACATAAACAAAGAGCTTAAATTAGGTTTCCTTGGGCTTATTTGGACTGTGTTCTCTGTTGTTCATTTCTTGTGGCTTGCTTCGTCGCATGGAAAATAAAAATACATGAAGGGAAACTAAAGGCTTGCACAGAAGGCACTAGCATTTGAAGGGCAATTTTTTTTTTATGAATGTGAGGTGTTCTTCATTAGCATTCTCTCTCACCTTATGAAATGTGATTTAGTTAACTCTCTAGTCTTGGTAGTTATATTTCCCATTAACCATAAAGTTTATTTTTACAAACATTATTTAACTACCCTCTGAAATCTGGTGTGGCACTGCAGGATAATGCATTGGACCTCAAAATTAGTTTGAATCACAAGGTCATTTGTTCAAACCCACCAGCTGCTCTTTGGAAACTCTATACTGGGTCACTACGAGTTAGAACCGACTTGGCAGCAGTTAAACAGCAACACCAACCCTCTGATTATATAGCAAAGATTTTAAAAACATATGCAATATTTTCCTGTTATTTATATGTACAAAAAATTTTAAGCACATGTTTAGAGTGGTTTTACTCAAGTTGCTTTTATATTATATTCTACATGTGGATTTCATGGGTAGGGACTTAAAGAATTTTAAAATACAGCACACATTCAAAAGAAATAAAGCTTATCCTAAAGTATAAAAGGAAGATAAATTTGATTTGACTTCACTACTATTTAATTTCCTCATTAGTAAAATGAGACTGACTAGATGTATTCAGACAGTCTCATTTTACTAGATGTATTAGATGAAGTATAAAATATCTTTGAGCTGTAATCGCCTGTTTCAAAATGATTTTTATGAATCATTTTTTAAAAACTCACTCATTGTTTTATGCATTCAGATCATGTATATTTATTTATTTTTTGTAGTTTGCACTAAGAGTGTGAATGTATGTATTATCCTTTCTGATTCATCCATGTAGGCAAGGTAAGCATTGGCAAATCAAACAGAGATTTAATACAATTTAGAACATGAAGTACAATATTATTAGCTATCTTGTTTGTTTTAGGGTGAAGATCTACTTCACTAAATATTTTCAAAATCACTGAGCAGTTTTCTGTTCTTATTTTACTTAAATTCTGAGTAACTTTCAACTTGACTGACTCATCCTACATTTTAAAAATATACATGTTGTTGTTGTTAGGTGCCTTCAAGTCAGTGCAAACTCATAACAACCCTTTATAGAGTTTCCAAGGAGCAGCTGGTGGGTTTAAATGACAGACGTTGCGATTAGCAGTCCATAGCATATGCAGAATCTAATTCATAACCTACCCAACACCTCAGCCTGCTTCTTCCTAATACTTTGATGATGGATTTCAATATCAACCTCTCAGTCCCTAAGACAGTCATCTAAGGCACTACCTCCTCCTTTAATTCCATATTTAAGCAGCAGCTATGCACCTTTGCCTTGAGAATCTTTCTCAAACCTGAAGTTTCTACATCTGGTTAATTGTACATTATTCCTAGTATGTCCTGTTTGTGTCCTATTCTTTACCCCTCCAGTCTCAACCTAAGGCAGGCAGAGATTCCACCAAAATGCACATTCTATCATATTACTCTCTTACTTAAACCCTATTAGTTGCCATTCTTCAACCCTTGTTGTGAATTGCCTTCCAGATGATTCTTACTCATAGAGATCCTGTATAGTGTTTTCAAGGAGCAGCTGGTGAATGTGAACAAGTGACCCTGTGATTAAGACCAACTTTGTGGTCCAGTGCTGTTCCTATAGCACCCCACCTGGAGTCCCAACAAGGCTTGTTGTTGTTAAATGCTGTCGAGTCAGTTCCAACCCACAGTGACCCTGTGTAGGGTTTTGGAGGAACAGTCAAAAACTCCTTAATGAAGTTAACAAAGCCTTTTATTACCTGGCAATCATCTGTCCTCTGGCCTCCATCTCTCCCCTCCCAATCTCAATATTACCATTTCCCAGTTCCCTCCACATGGCAAATCTTTTTCTACCCTGGAGATTTTTGTGTAGGCTTTTCCTTTGCTTAAAACACATTCCCTCCTTTTCAAGTCTCAATTGAGGCTTGAAACAGTTACTCTTAAAATATATTGAGTACTTTCTGTGTATTAAGCTTTATTTTAAGCCTTATGCATTAATTAAGGAGCACTGGTAATGTACTGGGTTACGAAGATTTGGGCTATTAATCCCAATGTCAGCAGTTCGAATCGACCAGTGGCTCCATGGGAGAAAGATTTGCAACTTCAGAAACCTTCTACAGGGTCGCTATGAATCAGTACTGATTCCACAGCACACAACCACCACCACCACCATGCATTCATTGATTTCTTCAATTCTCAACAGCATTAACTGATTATTATTAATACTCTTTTGCAATGAAACAAAAAACAGTGACGTTAAGGAACTTCCCCAAATCAGGAAAAAAACAGTAATTGGCAGTGCCAGGACTTAGCTCTCTGCATAAAAACCTATGTTCTAAGCATGAAGGACATTACCCCCACACTGACTTGTACTAGCTCTAACCCCACTGCCCTTTCTCCATACTAGATTTGGTGTTTCTTAAAGAGCTACTGAAATAGTCTTCCACCATTAAGGCAATTATATTTTAAATTACTGTCTTTTAAACCACAGTTTTCACCAGAATATATAGTCTCAAGGGTAAGAACTGCACATGTTGAATCAATGAATGAACAAAACAAAATTTTTAGGGGTCTTGAGCTCGGGTAGCGTAGTGGTTACAAATCAGGCTGTGAACTGCAAGGTCAGCAGTTCGAAACTACCAGATGTTCCATGGGAGAAAGATGAGGCTTTCTGCTCCCGTAAAGATTTACAGCCTCGGAAACCCTGTACAGGGTCCCTATGAGTCGGAACTGACTCCACAGCACATACCAACAACATAACTGGCATGTCACTGTAGGATCAGCACTAGACTGTAAACCACAAGGTGGCAGTTCAAACTCACCAACAGCTCCTTGGAAACCCTATACAATATCACTAGGAATCTGAACTGATTCCATGGCACTCAACAATAGCCACACTCCAGTTAAAGAAAATTTCAGGTACTTCAGGCAAACGCTGCATTTATATTTTCAGCATTTTCTTTTCACAGTTTGTGAAACTAGAGTAATTTGGGCATTTAAGAACAGCCAACTCCTATTCATTTGTATACTTCCCAAGTCAACAGATTTGTTTCCACTGTCCCAGCGAGTAAAAAATGATATCTGGGTCTCTTCTTGGTGGTACCACACATGGTTCACATAACACTAGACTGTGTCTATCAGAGGCAAAGAATTTGTCTTTTCAGCAAAAGCCTGCACAGCTGAAATTGGAGGCTTGGTTATTCCTCCATTCTCCAAACTGCCTTCTTACAATTTGCCATAGAGTGCATTTTCTTTCATATAAGCCAATATTGCAAAATGTTTATATTGCTGTAATACATATTTACCTTATTAGAATATTGAAACTCTTAAAACAAAAGGGGTCGAATGCAGTTTCTTTAAATGAACAGCTTTCTGTGTTAGTTAGTGTTCATGCTGTACTGGGAACCTAAGTACTACCTTTATTTATTTATTTTTTTCTGTAGAAACATTAATTCTATCATGACAATAACAGGTTTCGAAATGAGAACATAATCACACGGATAATTAAGATTTTTTTTGTGCTGTTGTTCAAAGAATGATAATAAATTAAAGAAAAAAACTGTGAAGGAACAATTGAGATTTGTAGAGTAGGCATCTTAAGAGATTCCATAACTTCTAGTTTATATTCGATAAATCATATAGACTTTGCAATTAGAGCGACCAATCCCTGTGTGATGTTAGACAAGTCATTTGGTCTCAAATTTTTGTTCTATAAAATGTGACTATTAACCTTGAAGAACTGTTACAGTGACTCAATAAGACATGTGTACATGACACACAGGAAAACCTGAATAGATACTAATAGTATTACTATTATCTGTCTTATAAATTATTCCTTGCAAGCATTTTTCCCAAAGTAACATTTGTGAAGCAGACAAAACAGTCATTATAGATAACATTTATTTTGCACTAAGAATAAAGCAGTTACTGGTCTAAGTTTTTAATCATTCCCTCACTGATTCCTCACAACAGCTCACGAGGTGGGGAATATTATCCCCACTGTGCAGGTGAAGAAATTGAAATGCAGAGAAACTAGAAAACAGTAAAACATTTGATTCAAACCCAGAAAATCTGACTTGACTATACTCTATATTTTTAGTTGTAAAAGAAATGTATCTTATTATTACAAATGACTAGGATATTTATGGGCAATATGGAATTCAAGTTGAAGAGCAGGAAGTTCAGTAGAAACTGAAGTAACTGTAGCCCCAGTGTAATTTTAAGTTAACCATCAATATAGAACTTTAACCAAAAGAACAGAAGTGAAATGAGGCTCTTAAAACATGTCTCTGCTGTTCTTACAGGGAATCGTTGTTGTTGTTAAGTGCTATAGAGTCCATTTCAACTCATATTGACCCATTATAGGGTTTCCAAAAAATAACTGGCTGGTTTGAATCACTGACCTTGTGGTTAGTGGTCCAGTGTTTATCCAACAGTGCCAAGCCAGGATTCTTACAGGGAATAGCATTTTATATTTATATGAAATACCTGCATTTTTACCTATAGAAGAAGAATAAATTAATAATTGAAAAACATGATCGCCCTTCAACTTCTAGAAAGGAAGCAGATATGTCTTATGAAAATGAAATTTTCAAAGCCACGTTAAACTTTTAGGGATGTGTTATAATGGCAACTGTTGAACACTCAACACCAGGTGATGTTTTTATTATGCAAAAATTATTACATAAAGGGAAACTAGGTTCTTTGTAATTAATGCTCCTTGAGAAAATGTGTGGGAAAAAAATATCAAGAGAATACAGAAGATATCACAATTCTTGGATTTTTTTTTTTTTTTTTGATAAAACATTGAAGGAGATGACCACATTGAATAAACGGGTAAAAAACGACAGCCAGATCAAAGGAATTATGTTTTCTTTTCACTTTCAAATTAAGCTGTCACAGAAATTCAGAAGTAAGAAATTAATATATTCCTTTAGGAACAGATGATGACCCAGGTGTATAGAGAAAATAATTGCTTAAAACAAACCACCTATCTGAAAAAAAGAAAGAAAAGAAGAAGCCAGCTGTGTAAATAAAGCATTATTTCTAAATGTCAGTACTTGCATAAAATTGTACTTCCTCTCAGTGCCATAATGTATAAGAAAATACTTGGGAAAGTGCAGAGTCATAGAGATACATACAACTTATTAGTGTAACTATTTGGATTCAGCTGGTTTGCTGTAATAAAGTTTAATAAAGATAAAAGAGAATCTGCATAGAAATGTATGATAAAACTTGAGAAATCAGATAAAGAAACTTTTCCAGAAACAATATTTATTATACATGGTTATTAATACAACCATATTGATTACATAACTTATTGTCAAACAATTGAACAAAAAGCAGATAGACCAAAACAAAAGTATCTTAGAGTATGGCAGCCATGACACTGATATTGAAAAACTCATATTAAAAACTCATATAGAAAGTTGTGCTTAACTACTAAAAAGTAATTACAATAGTATCCTAATAAATCAAAGACTACAATGTGACGGGAAATATTCTGGATGTTTATATCCTTTTTCCTTTATAAAAGGAACCAGGTAGTGCACTGGTTAAGTTCTCAGCTGCTAACCTAAAGATTGGTGGTTAGAACCCACAAGTCATCTAGTGAGACAAAGACATGTCAGTGTCATCAACGAGTCTACCCTTGGCCAACCTAGGGTGCAGTTCTACTCTGTCCTGTAGGGTTGCTATAAGTTGGAATTTAGTCAAAGTCAATGGATTTAGAACACAGTGTATACACAAATGATCAAGTTTATGAGTATTCCCAAGTTTCTTTATATATCCATATGTTGGTGGTTATGTGCCGTGGAGTCGATTCCGACTCATAGTGACCCTGTACAGGGTTTCCAAGGATGTTAATCTTTACAGGAGCAAAAAGCCTCATCTTTCTCCTATAAAACGGCTGGTCAGTTTGAACTGCTGACCTTAATGTTAGCAGCCTGACTGTAACTACTACGCTACCAGAGTTCCTTAGTGGTTTAAAAACAATAAATTTATTATTTCTCACAGTTTAATAGACTAGAAGTCCTACTGTAGGGCACCAGCTCTAAGAGTAGGCTTTCTCTGTGTGTGCTTTGGGGAAAAAACCTTCCTCTTCTTCACAGATGCTCTACTTTACCAAGCATGATGTCCTACTTTTGTCATAAGTCCATTATTGTTAATGTGGATGGACATACAAGATAGTCATTAAATGAAAGGAAGAAAGAAAGATGGAAGAAAAAGGGTTAGATACAAACATTCCCTTGCTCTGTTACCTAAAGTTTCTTTTCTAAAATGTATAGCACTGTATCAACAAAGTGAATACTGTAACTTTACATCAACGTCTTATTTTAACTGCAGAGAGCAAATGTCTTTGAGAAAATTCTTATGTCCCATCACTGCGTATACATACTTCAAAAAGAGAAGATAGTCCTTTGTGATAAATATCCTACAAGTCTCTGTCTGCAATCACATTCATCTGGAAGGAAAAAAAATAACACTTTGATTAATCATTTATGTATTCTAATATATTTTGTATAGCATGTCATAAAAAAGCGATGCAATTTTCTAAATGTTTTACTTCTATCGTGAAACTTTTTGACACAGTTCTTGTCCTAGCCAAAATAGAAATTTTAAAACATTTCTTTTGTAAATCTATTGACACAAGTCAGGCCAAATGTATAATTTAGGCCTCCAATTTTACTTGGGAGACTAAGAAGTCTCCTGAAGAGGGAATTTGAAGCTCTGTTAGTCTCTATGATCTATGATCAAATATGCATAGTCTTCTTCCTTTGCCGGCCCTTCCTCCAGATGCAATCACCATATGATCAGTGTGTCTAAACTTCCTTCCTTTCTGAGGTTCCAATTGAAGTCAAAAGCATTAGGAATGAAGGATTTGGACTGCAGGATATTTCATAATTTATGGCGCACATAAATTTACATTGAATTTCTAAGGACACCCAAGGAATTCCTAAAATTGTATATGTGCTAGAGATGAAAATCAATGAAAAGGTACATATAACTTACCAAAAAAAAAAATAAAATAAAATAACTAAGACAAAAGTGATTTAAAATCATTTCTAAAGCATAAAAGCAATGCAAATATTATTAATGCTAGGCACATGATGGGTCATATACAATAATGTCCTTAAATCCAGATGACATTTTTCAAAAAATTGAAATGCCGAATGAAACCCATATTATGTTAGATTACATTGTTTTATATGATGCTTAATATCAATTATGCATTGGTCAGGATATATATTGGTCATAGTAAGTATGTTCAATGCATACCTAACAAAATATCAAGAATAATGATGCTGGTGTTGGTGCATGTGTACCATCAAATTGCTTCTAATTCACAGCAATCCTGTATGGAGTTTCCTAGGCTGTAAATCTTTACTGGAGCAGAAAGCCTCATCTTTCTCCTGTGGAGTAGATTTGAACTACTGTAATCCACGATACTAACAAGGTTCCTTAGAACAATGATATCTAGCAAGAATTTGATATAATGATTGATTGAATTGTTTTTTGAACTCTATTCTCTCCACTAATTCTTCTCACCACACACTCCTGTTATATGCTTAAAACATATTCTTTCATTGTCTTTTATATGTCCTTGTAAAATGTATGTATTATTTTAGTGTGGATATATTTGCCGAGTACATAAATGATAGTATGCTATATAGATCTCATTGTTTTACACCCTTTTCACTTGGTGCTATGTTCTTCATACTAATTCATGCTGCTGTGAATACTTAAAATATATTGAGTCTAAAAATAGCATATTTCTCTTTGGAATACATTTATCACTTTTGTATCCATTCCCCAAGGAACTTTGGTAGTGTATTGGATATGAGTCAGACTGCTAACCTCAAGGTAAGCAGTTTGAAACTACCAGCTGTTCCATGGGAGAAAAATGAGGTGTTCTGCTCCCGTAAAGATTAACAGCTTCGGAAACCCTATACAGGGTCGCTATGAGTCGGAGTCGACTTTACGGCACACTACCACCACAACCATCCATTCCCCAGTGACGTGCTTCCAGAGCCCTTCCTGAACCTTACCACAGCAAACAATGCTTCAGTGAGTAGTCTCATGCATACACCTTGTGGTAGATTGAGTTCTATGATCCTCAGTGATCCACACCCTTATATAATTTCCTCCCCTTGAATGTGGACAAAAAGGGTGACACAATTCTGTGATTAGACTACGTAATCTGCCAAATGTAAAGGAGTTTTGCAGATGTAGCTGGTCTCAAATTGGCAGATTTTCTGTTTATTAAAACAGAGATTAGCCTGTGAGAACCCAAAACCAACAAACAAACCCCACAGTCATCTAGTTGATTCGGACTCGGAGTGAGTTTCCCTGTTGTTATTGTTGTTAAGTGCTATCAAGTCTGTCTCAACTCATAGTGA
>NW_006408523.1:21195241-21197408 GCF_000296735.1 Chrysochloris asiatica | reverse complement strand
CCCTCTGAATCTAGGTTCACTCATTTGTTTTTTGTTTTTTTAACCTTTTATTGTGAATTGAGTAAAGGTTTACAGAACAAATCATCAGTTTTACAATCCATGTATCATATATTTTGCTTCATTATAATAATTGTAATCCTCTCCATGTACCAATGGTTAACAGTGTTTCCCTCGATTCATTGTAGTTTTTTTTGTTTGTTTGTTTGTTTTAAATGTTTTATTGTGAATTATGTGATAGTTTACATGGGAGAACATTAGTTTTACATTCATCCTATCATATATCATTTCATTGCCATGATTACAATCCCCTCCATGCATCATCAACCAACCAAATGGTATACACTACATTTGGTCTTTTTTGAACAAAGACGCGCCTGCTGGTAAGAAGAGGCAAGCTACTAGGAGCTGGTTGTTGTTGTTAAGTGTTGTTGAGTCCATTCTGACCCATAGCGACCCTGTATAGGGTCTCTAAGGAACAGCTGGTGAGCTTGAACCAGTGACTTTGCAATTCAAAGACTTTGCAGTCTGACACATTAGCCCACAGCACCACATAAGGACTCCCTAGGAGCTGGTAGTAAATGAATTTTGTCAACACCCACTTGAGATTAGAAAATAATTCTCAGATGAGACTGCTGTTTTCAGTAACATCTTCATTGCAACAACTTTTGAGAGTCTCAGCTCAGAGCCCAATTAAACAGGCCTGTATATCTGATCCATATAAAGCATGAGACTTTCAGCTGCTACAGTTGTAACAAATGTAATAAGTTGCTACACAGAAATTAAAAACTCATATATCCTTGTTATTATTCAGTGCTGTTGAGTCAGTTCCGACTCATCATGACTCTGTTTTGGGTTTATGAGATGCTGATGATGGGTTTGAAGCACATATCTTGAAGTTCAAAAAGACATTGGGATCCAGTGCTTATCCTACAGTGCCACACCAGAACTTCAATACTTCCTAAATGGACCTGCTTACAATCTCTAGGATAGATTCCCATGGCTAAGTGCTCCCCTGCCAGAGGTGCCTCAAAAGAAAATCTTGGTGATCTACTTCCAAAAACTCACAGCTACTGAAAATCCTACGGAGTTCAGTTCTACGTTGACAAGCACAGAATTACCATGAGTTCATTTCAAATTTATGGAAGCTGGTTTGATTCTTTTGGTTTTAGTCCATATATCAGAGGCCTGCAAAAAGTTCATGGAAAATGCATATTATCAATAAATGATGCACGTATTTAAAAAACATTTTGTACCAAAATAAACTTGCACTGACTTGTTATAACATATCTGAATAGGATCTAGTTTGAGACACTGAGAAGGATAAGACATCCGTTTGAAAAGAACCTCATGTTAGAGCAACATGAATTATTCTAAAATTGAAGAGGGAACAGACATCAAATTTATGGTGAAACTTGAGTTAAAAAAGGTGAAATCATGGGTACTTTACTAAAAGTTTATGGGACAATGCTCCCAAAGAAATCAACAGTTTAAAAATGAGTGATACATTGTAAGAAGAGATGATGTTGAAGATTTAAAAATGAATGACTCATTGTAGGAAGAGATGATATGGAAGATGAAACCTACAGTAGCAGACATCCGTTTTTGAGGAAAGTCTTGTCTGTGTTCTAACTGAAGTGGAGTGACTATTAACAGAAGAAACAATAGCCAATACCATATGCATCTCACCTGGTTCAGCTAACACAATTTTGACTGAGAAATTAAAACTGATCAAGCTTTCTGCTCTATGGGTGCCAAAACAGTCGCATCCAGATCAGCTGCAGACAAGACATTTCACTGGAAATTTTAAACAGTGGAATCAAGACCTTGACACATTCTTAAAAGAATTGAAACAAGAAATGAAACATAGCTTTACCAGCATGATACCGAAGACAAAGCCATGGCTTCTCAGAGATGGAAGCGGTCCTGTCAAAGCAAAAGCAAATCCGTCAAGAGAAAAGAGCCTGGCAATAGTGCAGGGGGATGCTGAAGGAATTTTGTTTGTTGATTTTCTGGATGGTCAAAGAACAGTAACATCTGCTTATTATGAGAGTGTCTTGAGAAAGTTAACCAAAGCTTTAGCAGAAAAATGCCTGGTAAAATTTTACCATACATTCCTTATTCATCACAACAATGTTCTTGCTCATTCCTTTCAGCAAACAAGGGCAAT
>NW_006408523.1:21187931-21194806 GCF_000296735.1 Chrysochloris asiatica | reverse complement strand
GCATCAATTAAAAGTGTCTTGAACTTGATGGAACTTATGTTGAGAAAGTTTGTATATGTGTGTGTGTGTATTTTCATCTTTTATTTCCATTTTTTCATGGACTTTGTGAAGACTTCTGTGTACTTCACCTAACCATTATAGTATAAGTTTCTATATTCCAGCTTTCCTGCTTACAGTTTTATTTTTTGTTTATCTTATGCCTTGTGGGTTTAAGCATCTCATTTGTTCCTTTTCAGTCCTTCCTATTCTTTTCAGTTGTTTATTCTCTAGGCTGGTTGCTCACATTCTTGCCCATTTTTCTATAGGGACTGTTAATGTTATTTGTTGTTTTGTCAGAGTTCTTTGTAGATGTCGATGGGCCTTACTTCTAAACATTTCAAATATATTTTCTGTATCTCTCATCCATCTCAATATTTTCAGGTTAGCTTCTTGAATTAAATTCTTACTTTTTATGTCCCAAATAACAGTCAAAATGTTCCTTAAATGAGAAAATGATGAGACGCCATGCTGTAAACTTTGGACATGTTGTTAGGAGGGACCAATCAAAGGAGAAAGACATCATACTTGGTAAAATCATACTTGGTAAAATAAAGGGTCCATAGTAAAAAAAAAAAAAAGACTCCCAGAAAGATGGCTTGACAAAGTAGCTACAACAATGGCTTTAAATAAAGGAATGACTATGAGGATGGTGTTTGCAAAGGATAAGGAGCTCTGGTACCTGCAAATGATAAGGAGCTCTGGTAGCTTAGTGGTTATGAGTCGGGCTGCTAACCTCAAGGTCAGCAGTTTGAAACTACCAGCTGTTCCATGGGAGAAAGATAAGGTTTTCTGCTCCCGTAAAAACATACAACTTTGGAATCCCTATGCAGGGCTGCTGTGAGTCAGAACCAACTCCAGAGCACACCACCCCAGACAATGTTTTAGTACATACCTCAGTATGAAGTGGAATTGACTTGATGGCACCTAAAAAGAATGTCAACTGTACTGATTTTTTTTTCCTTAGAAATTTGAAAATTAATTTTTTAAGATTGATTTGAGTACATGATTTTTTAGAAATATTCATTCCAGGATCTTATCTATCTAAAAAAAATATGTAGTAAGACTGATAAGAAGGAGGCATGGAGCAGACTTGGGAGATAAAGGAGCAGTATAAAGAGGCAGGAAAGTAGTTACCCACTTCAGACATTCAGACGTAGGACTTGGCATCCAGACATCAGCCTTTTCATCTGTACCTGTTGAAACAGATCTATACATAGAGATACACTGACTCATTGTCATTAGGTCAATTCTGGATCATGATCATGGTGATTCCATGTTTGTCAGAGTAGAACTTATGCTCAAAGGATATTCAATGGTTGGTATTTTGGAAGTGAAACGCCAGGCCTTTGTTCTGAGGTTCCTCTAGGTAGACTTGAACCTGCAATCTTTCAATTAGTAGATGAGTATACATATTATTCATTTGTACCACCTAGCTACAGTAAAAAATCTAGCATCTGGACTATTTTGTGCATTAAAGAAATTATGTCTGGCAGCAACGGATGCTGTGTTGTGAAGTGAGAGCAACACTGGGGGAGATGGTTAATGTTCCGATTCACCTTGACTGGGATGAATTGCAACAACACATGATTCTCAGTGTGTGGCAATTATGTGCAGAATAATATCGTGCATGGGGTCTCTATGAGTCAGAGCCAACTCAGGTACCTAACAACAACATATATACAGAAATATATGTATCTATACATATATTCATGTTTTGCTTTTGAGTACTATTTAATATAGTACAAACAGAATATGGGAACATTGAATGGTTTAAAAGTAAGAAAGGTGTGCGATAGCATTGTATTCTTTCACTATATTCATTCAACCTGTATGCTGAGCAAATAATCTGAGAAGGAAAACATGGCATCAGGATTGGAGGACAACTCATTAACAACCTGCAATATACAAATGATACAACATTGCTTGCTGAAAGTGAAGAGGACTTAAAATACTTACTGATGAAGATCAAAGACCACAGCCTGCGGTATGGATTGCATCTCAATGTCAAGAAAACAAAAATCCTCACCACTCGACCAATAAACAACATTCTTATCAACAAAGAAAAGATTGAAGTTGTCAAGGACTTCATTCTTCTTGGATCGACTATCAACAACAATGGAACCAGCAGTCAAGAAATCAAACGACATATTGCATTAGGCAAATCTGCTGCACAAGAGCTTTTTAAAGTGTTGAAGAGTAAAGACTAAGGTGTGCCTGACCCAAGCCATGGTATTTCAAATAACCTCATATGCATGCAAAAGCTGGACAGTGAATGAGGAAGACCATAGAAGAATTGATGCATTTGAATTATGGTAGTAGAGGAGAATATTGAAAGTACCAAAAGAACCAACAGATCTGTGTTGGAAGAAGAACAGCTAGAGTGCTCCTTGGAGGCCAGGATGGCCAAACTTCATCTCTCATACTTCGGACATATTGTCAGGAGGGACCAGTCGCTGGAGAAGGACTTCATGGTTGATAAGTTGGAAGGTCAGAGAAAAAGAGGTAAACCCCCAGAGAAATGGATTGGCCCAGTGGCAACATCATGGCCTCCAGCGTGGCAACAATTGTGAGGTTGGCTCAGGACCGGGCAATTTTTTGTTCTGTTGTGCATAGGGTCACTATGAGTCAGTACTGACTCGATAGCACAACAACAACACTATTTAATATCTTACTGAAAACCCTGAAGAACTTAGAGTCAGCATTGAGACAACAAACTGCCTGATCTGCCTATTCATCCACAAGAAAGCTTAGGTTAATGCCAGGGCAGCGGTAGGCACAATGATTTACATTCTAAAGGCATCTTGTTTCTTGACAGCATAAAGTTTCTGTGAGTCCAGAGTGGAAAGTCTGTACAGACCGTACAACAGAGGCACAGGGGCCAGAGAACTAACCTTCAGTAATCCAACTACATGGAAGAAACAGCCATAAATTAGGTGGAGTGGAGGAAGCCAGGATATGTCACTGAACTTGAACACAGAGAGAATTCAGACCCTTTCCCTTTTACTTGTGAACAGGATCCTAAGTTACACACATCTCCAACAACACAGACAAATCTTACTTAAGGAAAGAAACAGGGAGAGCTGCCATCTGAGAGACTAAATATTCTGATCCCAAAGAAACCAAGCACCACCAAACAAGACTATTTAGGTTAAGTGTTTATTCTCCATCCCAGGCACCCCCACGCCCAAACCAGCTGCTGACATCTCAGAAACAGGACTACGGAGGTTACAGACAAAATAAAGAAGCTGTTTTTCCCCCTGCACATCTGCGTGACAGCGTGACCTAAACTTTCCACCCGGTTTCATATAAGCATAAGGGCACTCATAGATTGAGACTAGCGGGTGTTAAAAATATCTGTTTTCATTTAGTTATTTTAAATTAGCTATTAACACCAACGACTTCTCTCATGAAGTCAGTTAAATAATATTTAAAATTCCCAGATGATTTACCCTATGTTGACATGTTTGCCCAATTATAGGCAAAACATCTGGATGACTGGCTAAAATTTTCACTTTTTTTTACAATATGTTTGATGTGTAGAGACACTTAGAAACATCACAATATAACACTTCGGACTCCTCACACCTTCGTTTGTCTTGTGACGATCTTGGGTGGAGTGTCCCCAGATCATAGAAAAACGTGGCTCCATCTCTGGTGTTCTGTTGGGCTGATTCTAGCACTCCCACTTATACTTTGTATAACTGAGCACAGGACTCCATCTCACATTCAAAGACTAACACTAAAGCTTAACAAGTATGGCATTAATTTAAAAATGCACCCTCAGGAGACATTCATCGTGGCAGATGTACTATAAGGAGTCACCTCCCAGAACAGTCAGAGAATCTAAGTGAAAACCAGAAACAGATGTGAACTCACAGATGAATCTAGGCAAAGCACCACAGCCATGTTCAGAAGAGACTATAAATGCCCGGATGTACCTCACAATCTACAGCCAATACAGAATCATGTCATCGTCAAGATATATTTTCTCAAACAAGGATCATGATTTTACTTAGGTTAGGTACTCAATGTGGGGAATTATTTTTTTAAAAAAGTTCTGGAGGTGAATTTGGCCAGATGAAAAAAGTTATTGCTTCAAATGTGAAAAGGCACATAGATACTCATAAAATATTTCTTCTCAAATCAAGACAGACTTATTAAAAGTTTTTTTTTCTTTGCAGAAGGAGTTCAAAACCACTCTAAAAATTTAAAGATTCATTTACTTTATTCTGAATTTGCTAAGTAAAGAACATGCACTAAAATCTCAAGTTACTTACTATGTGTTGTTTGTTTTAAAATCTCTTTTATTTCTGGAATAATAATGGGAGTAAGTCACATTCAGAAAACAAAGTCTATATTTAAATGTATGTTAAGTAGAACAAAACTCATGTGACAGCCTCCTAAGGTCTTACCTTTTATGAGGCAAAATGGAATCCAGTTTTCAGTGAAGAAACACTAATCTGGTATTTTTATCAATTGCTGTGTCTGGAGCAAAATGTCTTTGAGAAATTAATTAAAATATAATATGTTCCTGTTATTATGCCTTGGAGTACTGGTGTGGCATTGTGGGTTAATGCTCTTGACTACAAGGTTGGTTTAAACTGGTGGTTCAAGCTCACCAGTGACTCCTTGGAAACATTATACAGGGTTGCTATCAGTCCGAAGTGACTCAACAGCACTTAACAGAAACACCATTATACCTCAGATTCGGAATGACCAGCCCTGAAAGTTTTCTCTGTGTTTTGTATTTATTTTGCATCTCTTTCTTTTTGTGACGCAATACAAATACAGAAGAAAAAGGTATTAGAAGGGAATAGATGAAAGATTGCAAAACATTTTTTTTTTTTTTTTAACATAAGGCATTTTCAGTTTACATAACATAACATTTGCCTGTCATATTAATGTTTCAAATTTCAGGTTATTTTTATGGCCTGATATTAATACAAGTTAAGATTTTTGACTTGAGCTAAGGAATAGAATATAAAAGTCATCCAAGCATTTAGAGTCTGATATCGAAAACAAGTCAAGAAAATTCCAACTGAGGCACTCATGACCCATATCAACCAGAAGAACCATTGTTTTGAATTGAGTATGGAACTGCCTCTCTAAATGTGATTAATGATGTGTACTTGTGTAAATGTCCTTGGCTATGTCATAATTCCTGTTTTGTACCTTAAATCAGATTGTTTTCCATGTATCATCTCTACTTTAAGATCAGTCTACGTGAGCCAGAAATAAATTGACATAAGATGTGCTGTAAATGTTTGATACATACCCTTGAATCCTACAAAATTCGCTTCATTATACCCTTTTACATTTCTAGATTTTTCCTTATTGAAGAATTCAGAGCTTTTGTTCACATAATTACTCAATTCAAAGCTCATAGCTCAATAAGCTTGTTAGTATGTGCATTCTGAACTACCAACGGTCCAGCTGTTGAAGATGTTTTTTAATACAATTCCTTAGAACAAATCACTATATATGTCTTTAATTCCCAGAATAATAATGAGAATAAGCCTACTTGAGAAGACAAGGTAGACAGGTAAATGTATGTCCAGAATACTTTAAAGTTTTAATATTTGTGTGTATATTATGGGCTTTTTTTTTTACCAGTTGACAGAGTCATTATAAAGTTTTATATATTAAGACTTATAAGAAACCACTATTTCTAGACAGTTTGTTTTCAAATCCACTTGAAAACCTATAAAGGTGAGGAGTGGAAGCAGACACTGTAAAAATATAAATATACACAAGTTTTTTAGACTATGAAATAGTAAAACAGATGAATCCCCCAAATATCAACTGCAAATTATTTCAAAATATGGTTAATCCATCTTAGAGTAAACTGAAAAAGAGGTCTGTCAGAAAAGTAGAACATATTTAACTTGGAGAAAGAAAAACTGCCTTTTTTTTATTCTGGAATAAGAGTTTTCTGTTTCAGAGTAGCAGTATTTGGCTGTTTCAACGTAGGTCTGTTTGATTACAAATCCAAAGAAAATGTTCTAAGAACAGTCATTTGCTTGCTCTAGGTTTAGAGCTTGATGTAAGCCTTATTCACTTGGTGAAAGCTTACTCTCACAAAGATCTCATGTTAGCAAATAACACCAGGAAATGATTCCAGTGAACAAATTTTACAAAGTCGTATTCCTGGCTAAGTTTGATTTGAATGGGTAAAACGATCAAATTAAAGTCCTGTGACTGTGTACTAAGCATGCAGCAAATTTTAATTGCCCCAAATTAGGGGTAATCATAATTCTTGCCTTTATAGAGACTTACTTTAATAAATCATGAATTTTATCATGCTAAATTTTTAACTTTGGTATATATGTTTTGTTTTGAGACGATATACTCCAAAAAGATTATTTGAAATCAATTAAAATGATTTCTTCTACCATGGAAACACTTATATATATCCACTTTTTTCAATGTTTTCTAACTAGAATTTAGGCCTACGTGCTACAGTACCTTTGGTAGTGGTGATGGTGTGCCTGGAGTCGGTTCTGACTCAGAGTGACCCTGCAAAGGATTTCCAAGGTTATAAATCTTTAGGGGAGCACAAAACCTCGTCTTACTCCCATGGAATGGCTGGTAGTTTCAAACTGGTGACTTTAAGGTTAGCAATGTGACTCATAACCACTACGCTACCAGAGCTCCATCATTGAACGTTAAAACTCTGAGACCCATGAGTTCAGAATCTTCCTCTTCTTTCTCGTTTTATTCAAAGAAGTGATTTGGGTGACTGGAAATGTTTGTTGTTGTTGTTGTCAGGTGCCATCGAGTCGGAACCGACTCAAAGTGACCCCATGCACAGCAGAACGAAACAATGCTCGATCCTG
>NW_006408523.1:21174186-21187831 GCF_000296735.1 Chrysochloris asiatica | reverse complement strand
GTATTACCTTTAGCAAAACTTTGCTCGCTTGAGATATCAAAGAGATTGTCCGATGATTTCCGCATTCCGTTGGGTCACCTCTCTTTGGAACGTTAAGACTCTGAGACCCATGAGTTCAGAATCTTCCTCTTCTTTCTCGTTTTATTCAAAGAAGTGATTTGGGTGACTGGAAATGTTTAGAAACATTAAAATATTAGATGACTTTAACAGTCTCTCTATGGAAAAATCCTGGAGTCATCGAGATGAAGTCTATAATAATCATACTCTTGAGTTACAAGTAACAAAAACACAAATAAAATGAGCATAATCAAATAAGGAAGTTATTGAGTCTAGGTAACTGAAAAATCCACGTGTTAACTCAGGCATTTCTGTACCCAGTATAATATCAGCTGAACTCTCCTTCTCTTTCTCTTACCAAGATGTGATTATCTTTGCCTGTTGATCTGTCTCCCATGGAGAATAGTTTCTTCCATGCAGTCAGGGAAGATGGTCAAAAGCAGCCTCAATTAATTACCTTTGCAGTTTGTGTGCACCAAGACATTGGAATGTTTTCTTTTTTGAGACCTAGGCAGAAAAGTTCTGATGAGTATTCATGTGGCCTTGCTTGAAACGTGCCCATTCCTAAATCAATTACCATGGCCTGATACAGCAACTGACCAACAATCTCTGTCCTTTGCTGAAGCACCCAGAAAAATTATCCACTCCATTTTCAGTAAGATAAGTGAGGCCAGGAAATACGTGACAGAACCAATTTCCCGCAGCAAGTTTGTAGCATAAAAGTCTTTGTTGCTAAGTGCTGTCAAGTTGGTACTGCCTCATAGTAATCTTGTACAGGGTTTGCAAGGAGAGGATGGTGGGTTTGAACAGGCAACATGGCAGTTAGCAGCCCAGGGGTTAACCTACAGCGTCATACCAGGGCTTCTAGTAGAATAATAATTCAATGCTAAATAATTTTACTAATGCTTTACATAGCAAAACAGAACAAAAGCATGACATGTAACAGATAATTAGTATGTATTTAGCATTTATTGATGCTAAACAGCTGTTTAAAACATTAACAAATTCAAACACACAGTTCAATGTGACTGTGAACTACTAAAGATCCACTTTCTGCATGGACTTTTAAGCAATTATTCTTATGTGCTTGGCATTTATTTGGGCATAAAGATTGTAGAATTAAAATACTAGAACACAAATTTTATAGACTCAGGAGACTAACTTTTCAATTATGTAATAGATATCCTGGGAGTTATTGAAATAACAGTATTTAACAGTATTTTTATTTCCATTTCTAACTTTTTTTTTTTTTACTTCATGTTAATGTTTGTGACGAGATTATTGCTAACATTGAAGTTGTTGCTGGGTGTCATCAAATCGGTTCCAACACATAGTGTCCGGTGCACAAAAGAAAGCAACAGTGTCCAGTTCTGGGCCATCTTCACAATTGTTGTTACACTTAAACCTACTGCTGCTGCCACTACGCCAATCCATCTGTTTGGGGTCTTCCTCTTTTTCATTGACCCTCCAATTTAACAAGCATAATGTCTTCTCCAGGGACTGGTCCCTCCTGATACATGTCCAAAGTATGAGAGACGAAATCTGGCCATCCTAGATTTTAAGGAGCACTTTGGCTGTACTTCTTCCCAAACAGATTTATTTGCTCTGCTGGCAGTCCATGGTACTTTTAATATTCTCCTGCAACACCATACATATCTCAAATGTATCAATTATTCTAAACTATTCCTTATTCATTGTCCAATTTTCATATGCATATGAGGCTATTGAAAATACCATGGCTTGAGCAAGACTTCCCTAAGTTCTCAAACTTTCAATCTTAGCTCTTGAACACTTTAGAGGTCTCGTGCAGCAGATTTGCCTACTGAGGTACATCATTTGAGTGCTTGAGTGCTGTGAATCCAAGCAAAATGAAGTCTTATACAACTTTAATTTTTCTATATTTGTTATGATTTTGCTTTCTTTACAAAGAAATGTAATCCATACTGAAGGCTGTGTAGTCTTTGAACTTTATTAGTAAATATTTTAAGTCCTCCTCACTTGGAGCAAGCAAGGTTGTATCATCTGCATAGCACAGTTTGTTCATGAGTCTACCATCAATCTTGGTGCCATGTTCTTCTTCATACAATTCAACTTTTCACAAGACATGTTGAATAAGTATAGAGAAAGAGTACAGGCCTGGTGCACACACTTTCTGAGCCAAGATCCCTTTGATGTCAGCAATAATATCCCTAGTTCCACGTTATCTTCTAAATTTGGTTTTGAGTTTTTGACAGCTCCCTGCCAATGTACTGTTGCAGTCATTTTTAAATTATATTCAGCAAAATTTTACTTACATATGATATTGATGATATTCTTTGATGATGTCAGCATTCCATTGGGTCACCTTTCTTTGAAATGGGTACAAATATGGATCTCTTTCAATTGGTTGGCTGGGTAACTGTCTTCCAAATGTCTTGCCATAGATGAGTGAGTGCTTCCAGTGCTGCGTCAGTTTGTTGAAAGATTTCAATATGTATTCCTTCAATTCCTAGATTCTCGTTTTTTGCCAATGCCTTCAGTGAAGCTTGGACGTCTCCCTTCAGTACCATCAGTTCTTGAACATACACTACCTCTTGAAATGGTTGAACAGTGACTTTTTCTTTTTGGTACAGTGACTCTGTGTGTAACTTCCATCTTCTTTTGATACTTTCTGCATTGTTCAATGTTTTCTCCATGGAATCCTTCAATATTGCAAGCCAAGGCATGGATTTTTTTCTTCAGTTCTTTCTGCTTGAGAAATGTAGAATGTGTGTACCACCAGGTAAATTAGAGGGGTCATTCTAGACTGTACAAAAGAAAAACCAAAGGCACCACTTTTTATAAGAAAATAGAAAAGGTTTATTTAAAACAGGGTTAGACGTTTAAAATGGATGTATGACAAGTTCTAAACACAGTAAATTGCACAGAGAGAAAAAGGATGTACCACAAGCTCACCAGACCAAGGGGAACCACATCATCCAGAGAACATTGGGGGAACCCATCAGGCAGTGGACTGGAGACCTGGGCTGTGTGTCCATTCCATGGGTAGAGTCCCAAATTCTGGCCTGAGGACTTCTGGCCTTTATTCTTCTGCAAAGCCTGCAGATTCATTTCCTTTGGAGAAGTGTCGTGAGTTAGTCATCATGTTAGGCTTGGCTCCAAAATTGTTTTCTCATTTACCTTCATTAAAGTTCTGTCCATAGGTACATATTCATTGCTCCAGGTGACAAAAGGTTGCTTTAATCAGGTTCCATCTGGCATCATTGCCCCTAGGCATGTGCCCCTGTACTGATTCCCAAGAGAGGGTGGGAACAACAGGGACTCCATCTTGGAGAGAAAATAGTAACTCTGTTTTGGAGGAACAGCTAATTCAGCTATTTCTCTTTCAACATGTTCTTCAATTTTGGTTTTCCAACTCCAATTCTTTGCACATTTTATTATAATGTTTGATTTTATTTTCTCGAGCAGCCCTTTGAGATGATCTGTGCAGCTCTTTTACTTCATTTGTTCCATTTGCTTTAGCCTCTCTATGCAAGAGAGCAAGTTTCAGTGTATTTTCTAACATCCATTTTGGTCTTTTCATTCTTTCTTGTCTTTTTAATAATCTTTCACTTATTTCCTGTATATATTCTTGATGTTATCCCATAGCTCTTCTTCTCCATGAGAGACAAAATATGACCTTGAACATAGTCCACCTGAATTTAGAGATGATCCTAAGAACAGATTTGATGCATTAGACAATAATTATTTTTAGCCTAGGTCTTTGCATATAGTAACTGCTCAATATTTTGTTCATTTTCACCTCAGCTGAAAACTCTTTTGTTTAGCTAACAAGTTTATTCATTTCATTCCCTGCTTACCACAGTTGGAACTCTCCTTACTTCTCAACTGCCTCACCTACTCCAAATTTTCTAAGACTTAGAGATTCAAGCTAGGTCCTCAAAATATTTACTACTGTATAGACACTATAGCACCATATAGTACGATATAGGAGTCCTAGTGTGGTGCTATGGGCTAATGTGCTGGACTGTAAAGTCAGTTTAAATCACAAGGTCTCCAGTTCAAGCTCACCAGTTGCTTCTTTGAAACCTTACACAGAGTCAGAATGGGTCGGAACCAACCTGACAGCACTTAGCAACAACAATGGAAAGATATAGCACAATAAGGTACTTCTAAGCAGTGAAATAAAAGCAATTGCAAAGTTAAAATAGAAGATGGATTTGAGTTATTATGTAATGTGTATTTATGTGGACTCCTTGTGTAACTCTGTAGGATCAGCACTGGACTTCGAACCACAAAGTCAGCAGTTCAAATCCATCAGCTTTTCCTCGGAAACCCTATACAGGGTTTTTATGAGTCAGAAACAGTTTGACAGTGCTTAACAACAAAAACAAAATGTGTTTATCTACTTGATACAAATATAGCATATAAAAATAATCTCAGATAAAGTTTAGTGGGGTCAAAATTGAAGTTTGATTTTTCCAGAAACCAGCAAGAAGAAAATATAACTTACATGATTTGTAGTTTCTATTCTATTGCTTAGAAAAAGCACAGATGTGAGTGTTATCCAAACCACAGAGAACTTGCTAAAGAACATCTAGAGCATTACAAGACTACTGTAACAAGATGCACAAAGTTATATGTAATCAGATTTCAGTAAAAACAAATTTATGTCATTGAAGCATTATGATCCAAATAGTGGGTCCTCAGGTTATTTGATTAACCTTGAAATTGATTTTAGAAAAATCTCCACTTAACAATAACAGGTATACACACACACACACACAGAGAGAGAGAGAGAGAGAGAGTCCTGGTGTAGGTAGGATAAACCCTAGACCACAAGTTCGGTTTGAATCACAATGTTAGCAGTTCAAACTCATCAGCTGCTCCTCAGAAACCATATACAGTCTTGCTGTGAGTTGGAACCAACTCTACAACACTTAACAATAACAGCACACACACACATATACATATATATAAGGAGACTTGGTAGCATAGTGGGTTACGAGTTTGGATCTATCAACTGCTCCATGAGACAATGATGAGGCTTTCTGCTCCCATAAAGAGTCACAGTCTCAGAAATCATATACAGGGCTGCTATGAGTTGCAACCATCTCCACAACACACAACCACTACTACCACCATGCATATATAGAATGTATGTATATATGTGTATGTTTTTGTTGTTGATGTTGCTATTATGACCAATAGCATAATTTTCAGCATCACAGCAACACATAACCACCACAGTATAACAACCTGACAGACAAGTGATGGATGTAAATATATTCTTCAGTCTCAAATTCATTAATTCACTTATTCCTAGAAAGTGTGTTGATTTTCTTCTTGTTCTTCCCACTATAGAGTACAAACAGAAACAGCCTCTGCTCTAGCTTGAACTTTTAGCCCTGTCACTGATACAAGCATTGAACATGTTTTTATAATACAAAGTGATAACTATTTTATTATAATACTATGGGAATACATGATAACATGCAGTATTATTGAAGATGATGCTAATCTAGTTAAGAAGTCAGGGACAGCCTCATGAGAGAAGATATGTCAAAACTTAATCACAACAGTAAAGAACCGCAAGGTCAGTGGTTCAAGTTCACCAATTGCTCTTTGTATGCATGCAAAAGCTGGATAGTGAATAAGGAAGACCGTAGAAGAATTGAGGCTTTTGAGTTATGGTGTTGGAGGAGAATATTGAAAGTGCTGTGGGCTGCCAAAACAACCAATAGATCTGTTTTGGAAAAAGTGCAGCCAAGTGCTCCTTGGAGGCCAAGATGGTTAAACTTCATCTCTCATACTTCGGACATACTGTCAGGAGGGACCAGTCGATGGAGAAGGATATCATGTTTGTTAAGGTGGAGGGTCAGAGAAAAGGAGGAAGACCACCTCCAACGAGATGGATTGGACAAGTGGCAGCACTGATGGACTCAAGCGTGGCAACAGGAGTGAGGGTGGCTCAGAATCGGGCAGTGTTTCGTTCTGCTGTGCATAAGGTTGCTATGGGTCTACACCGACATGATGGCACCTAACAACAACAACAACTTCTAAGGGCAAGCTTAGAAGTCAGGAGAGCACTGATAATCTGTTAGTATGGTTGACAAATGTGGATTAATTTATGATGCTCTTATTGTTGCTAAGTCCTATCAAGTTGATTTCTACTCATAGTAACCCTGTACAGGGTTTGTGAAGCTGTAAATCTTTGGGGGAGCAGAAAGTCTCATCTTTCTCCTACAGAGTTACTGGTAGACTCGAACCTCTGACCAGTGCTTATCCTCCAGAGCTACTCTAATCCCATAATCTATGATATAGATGGTAAAATCACCAAGACATGGTGATAGTTTGGAGCAGAGGAAGAGGAAGATAAGCAAATTGTCTATTAATACAATATTAGATCATGAAATAAATCCAGGTCATCTACACACAAGAGTTATGCTTACTTTTTATTCTCTAATTGGCTAATAGGAAGAATATGACCATATATACTTTTCAGCAAAATATGCTATCAAATTGTTAATATAAATGGTTTAAAAAGGCAAACTGAATTTTACCATCATTATTTTCCAATGAGTATTGTTGTGTGATTCTTCCAAAGACTTTTCCTACTAACCTTGGCTTTCAAATCACATTTCTTTACAAATGAAACATAGTATGTATATATATCTCACGAAGTTAGCATAATCAACTGCTATCCCACAAAGTCAAAAGCCAAGGTATGTTCAATAAAAGTTTAAAAAATTCAATAAATGGCAGTAAAATCAATGGCAGTTCTAACAGATTTCTTCACTGGGATTCCTTGACAGAAATAAACAGCAGAATAAGTACTTAAAATCTAGTATCTATGCTCACCCATGCAGCATTGCTCAGAAATCCAAACTTAAAATGTATTAACAAGAAGGCTAACATATACTTTCTAAGAAATGTATGAGAAGCTAATTGGCTTCTAATGGTGATAGTGGGTGGTAGTGTGCCTTAGAGTCAGTTCTGACTCACAGGGACCCTGTATAAGGGTTCCAAGGCTGTAAATCTTTACAGGAGCAGAAAGTCTCATCTTTCTCCTGAGGAATGGCTGATAGTTTCGAACTGCTGACTTTGAGGTTAGCAGCCCTACTCGTAACCACTACGCTACCAGAGCTCCCTTGATTTTTAGCAAACAAGGTTGTGTCACCTGCATACTGCAGACTGTTAATCAGCCTACCTCTAATCCTGATGCCAAGGAGCTCTGGTAGTGTAGTGGTTACAAATCAGGCTGCTAACCTCAGGGTCAGCAGTTTGAAACTACCAGCTGTTCCACAGGAGAAAGATGAGGCTTTCTGCTCCCATAAAGATTTACAGCCTTGGAAACCCTGTACAGGGTCACTATGAGTCGTAACTGACTCCACGGCACATAACAACAACAATCCTGATGCCATGTTCTTCTTCATATAGTCCAGTTTTTTTAGATAATTTGCTCAGCATGCAGATTGAATTGAATAAGCTTCGTTTAATGATACAATCCTGGCACACCACTTTCCTAATCTTAAACCCTGTAGTATCCCCATGTATATCAATCTCTTGGTTGATATACAAGTTCCTCATGAGCACAGTTAATTATTCTAAAATTCCCATTCTTCTGACCGTTATCTATAGTTGTTGTGATTCACACATGTGAATGCATTTGCATAGTCAATATATCACAGGTAAACATCTTTCTGGGATTCTCTGCTTTCAGTCAGGATCTATCTGACATCAACAATAATATCCCTCATTCCATATGCTTTTCTGAATCTGCCTTGAATTTTTGGCAGCTCCCTGGTCTTATACTGTTAGGATTGTTTTTTATTTATCTTCAGTAGAATTCTACGTGTATGTGATAATGATATAGTTCAGTAAATTCCCCATTCTTCTGGGTCACTTTTCTTTGGACTGAGCGTTGACAGAGACTTTTTCTTGTCAGCTGGCCAGGCAGCTGTCTTTCCCAGTAGTATCTTGAGTGCATTTCAACCTGAGACTCACCACCTAGCATTACATCAGTCAATGTTCCACTGCTCTTCACAATATTCCTAGTGATTAATTAGTTAATGACAAATTGACGGATGAATGTTATAAACTATTGCTTCAGTGTAACTTTAATTGCAGTTTGCTAATTCATTGTGGGCATGAATCCTTAGTGGTTAAAGCATTACTGGTAATACACCAGCCTCTCTGCGGTAAAAAGCAGTAGCCATCTTGTTTCATAAAGATGCATAATCACCTCACCCCTTGCTGTAGAGTCAATTCTGATTCATAAAGGAGCAACTGTTAGATTCGAACTGCAGAACTATTGGTTAATAGCTGTGGGCTGGAAAAACTCAGTTCTGAGTGTTACTATGAGTTGGAATTGACCCAGTGGGAATGGGTTTAGACACTTTTTTCTGTTTTTTGATTTTTTTTGGTTTTAACATACAGTGTGCTTAACCATTTTTGTCATATCCATTTGGATATACTCTTTATATGAACTTCCTTTCTCATGGCCCTTGAAAACTTTTCTATAATTTTTCTATTGCTTGTCTGCTATTCTCTTTTCAGTCAATTTCTAGGAATTATTTTTATTTTGCCATCTACCCTCTGCACTGAAATGTGTTTTCCCAAATCTATTTTTAGATTCCTGATGTTGTTTAGATAAAATTTACCATACAAATGTTTTTAACCTTCATATACTCAAAATCTTTCAGAGCTTCTTATTTAGGGTTTATTTAATCTAATTATTCTCATCACTAGATTCTGCATGTGTCCTACTGATTTTCCTGCAGCATTTTTAACATTTATATTTTGCATTTAAATCTCGATTCCATCTGGAATTGTTGTTGTCGTTAGGTGCCATTGAATCAGTACCAACTCATAGCGACACTATGCACAACAGAACAAAACACTGCCCGATCCTGGGCCAACCTCACAATTGTTGCCACGCTTGAGCCCTATTGATGCTACCATTTTGTCAATCCGTCTCGCTGGGTGTCTTCCTCTTTTTCTCTGACCCTCCACTTTACCAAACATGATGTCCTTCTCCAGCAACTGGTCTCTCCTTACAATATGTCCGAAGTATGAAAGACAAAGTTTGGCCATTCTGGTCTCCAAGGAGCAGACTGTATATCTTCCAACACATATCTGTTGGTTCTTTTGGAGCCCCGTGACACTTTCAATATTCTCCTCCAACACCATAACTCAAAAGCATCAATTCTTCTATGGTCTTTCTTATTTACTATCCAGCTTTCACATGCATATGAGGTTATTGAAAATACCATGGCCTGGGTAAGATGAAAATCTCATCTTACTTTCACTAGCCTAAAATAGTTTCTATTTTATTAAGTTGTCAAGATATGCATATTTATTTCTGTTTTCCTTATTCTATATCACTTGTCTATTTGTGTCAATTACATATATATGTGATTACAATCACTTTATAGTACATTTAGGTTCTAAATATGACAAGCCTCTACTCTTGTTTGGGATTTGTGTGTATGTATGTATTGTCACAACTGTATTCAGTCATTTATCCCTTCATATCATATTCTTCCATAGATTAAAGAATAACACAAAAGACCCTCATTTTTTTAAAAAAAATCTGTGTACTAAATATTTTTAGGCAGTTTTTTCCAGATTTGCATCATTGTAGGGATCCATATAAGTGACATGATCTAAATTTAAATATAAACAGATGAAACTCATAATGAAAAAAACAGCAGGTTCCAAAGATGAATCCAGTATATATAGAAACCAACAGTGGGAGATCCAAAACAATAAAACAAATTAAAAGCTGGACAGTAATCAAAATATGGAGGAAAATTGTCATGAGACTATAAAAGGTTATGCCAAGTTTGAGGAGTCCTGCTATGGCACTGTAGGATAAGCATTTCACCATAAGGTCAGCTTGAACCACAAGTTCGGTGGTTCAAATTCACTAACTGCTCCTTAGAAACCCTATATAGGATCGCTTTGAGTTGGAACTGACTCGATGACACTCAACAAAACAACAAGCTTTGAGGTATAATTGATGGAAAAGAAAGCAGAAACCCAATCATATTTAGGAAAATCTCCTGATCTCTAAGATAAAAATAAACCCTTACAACTTTCCAAGCTAATGGACAAAAGCTCTTAGAATACATAAATAATAGCAAGGGTATCAATTTCTTATCAGTTTCATTGAAAATTGGAGGATACTAGGAAAAGATCTATAAATTACTAAAAGTAAGTAAATATTCCAACATATGTCCAACCAAAATAATGTATGTACGAGAATTCAAAGAGCGGGGCCTTCCATTTCCTTGTGGAATCAACTAAACAGAAGACTACACTCCTACTGAGGGAAAAACACTAGAATGAAATTAACTGAGAGCATCTTTTAGAAGGCAATAGAGACATGCTGAGAGGAGATGAAAGTTCAGACCCTGAGAAAACTTATGGAGCTGCTTTTACTTGTGAAACATGTTGCCACTGAGTGAATCTGAGACCTACAGGACACAGCAGAACTGCTCGGGAGGGTTTCTAAACTGTAATCTTTACAGAATCAGATGGCCACATGTTTCCCCATGGAGCAGTGGATGGGTTCAAAACACTGATTTTTTATTAGGAGCTAAGTGCTTAAACACTGCACCACTAGGGCTTCTTTTAATGAATGAGACAGAGATATTACCAATTAGAAGTTAAGTGACAGAGTGAAAAATCCAGGTTTTGCAACAATGGATGAATACCACTTTGGAGAGAAAAAAGTCTAACTGGTCATGTTTTCTCATGAGATAATTCCTGAATTTGGGGATTATGCAGTGGTTGTGAAGACAGCTTTACAAAAAAAAAAAAAAAAAGCCTCTTAAAACAGTCCTTAGCTTTCAATAGTCTCAAGAGACAAATATCAGGGTTTAAAATCTGTCAGAAGGAGGAGCGATTAAGAATATGTCAGAGGTTTAACTGAAATTCTGGAAAACCTGGGTGAAAGGAAATAAAATACCAGGATTACAATCCAGGCTTTAGTACACCAAGTTTTTAATTTAAGCTGATCAGAATACCAATGATAATAAATACGGCGCAGGGCTAGGCAGTATTTTATTGTCTCTAAACTGACTTTGTAACAAGTAACAGCAAACTACCACTCGATCTCCTAGCAAAGGGAAGGTGAATCTATTCGACAGAAGATAGTGCATAGTGTCCCCAATAAATTTTATAAACAATTCAAGTAAAATCAAAATTAAGCTTTCTGTCTTTAAGTCAATTCTGACTCATAATGACCCTATAGTTCCACAGAGGAGAGCTGCTCCTTAGGGGATTCAAGATTGTAAACATTCACGCAAAAGAGGAAGTCTCATCTTTCTCCCAGGGAGCAGCTAGTGGGTGTTAGCCACCAATCTCTCAGGTAGCAGCCCAATGCTTCCTGCACAACTGCACCTGAAAATACTGCAAGACACTACTGAAACTAAGGCAGTAATCAGCAATGGAAACAGATCTGAAGAAGATTCAGATATTTTAGTTGTCTGACAAGTGCTTTAAAGTAACTATGATGTATATGTCCAAGAAATAAATTAAAATACTGACAATTTCACAGATAATTTTCATTTATATGTAAAATTAAGTGTATATTCTAAACCTAAAATACTTCATATCTAAATACAATAATTCATACAGCATATTACTCATGTACCCCACCTGATAAAAAGTATTTTTGCTATTTTACTTAATTTGTTCTTTCCATTTTTTACTATAATACATTCTAATCTTGAAAAGTTACCTTATCAGAAATATCTGTATTTGATAAAATAATACAGAACCTCAATTTTTTTTTGAACTGTCCATTATTTTTGGTTAGTTTGATTAGGCTACCTTGCATTTAATTTTGTAGTTTATTAATTAAGAACAGTTTTTCATGATGTAAAAAAAATTATCTTTCTCCCACAGAGTGGCTGGTGGGTTTGAACTACTGACATTTTGGTTAGAAGTGCAATGCTTATCCTAATGTGTCACTAGAAACTTGCCCACTTCCTCTCTTTCTGTCTTTATATACATTAGATATAGAGATGCACACACATAGATAGATAGATAGAATTATATGTATATATGGAGTTTTGATGTGGTTCTGATGGTTAATGCTAATGCACCGTACTGTAAAGTCAGTTTGAACCTCCATGTCTGTAGTTTAAGTTCACCAGGTTCTCCTCAGAATCTCTACACAGAGTTGCTATGAGTTGGAACCGACTGATGGCACTTAACATACATGTTGTTGTTAAGTGACATTGAGTCTGTTCCTACTTATCACAACCTTGTATAGAGTTTCTCTTTGGAGCAGCAGGAAGCCTCATCTTTCTCTTTATCAAAGGAGTTGTGGTGTGGCCCTGTACAATGAAGCAGTGGATCAAAAGGTCAGCTTGAACATCAAGGTTTGTGGTTCAAACCCACCAGCTACTCGCTCCTCCAAAAGCCTATATATTGAATAGGCTTTGATATGGAACTGACTCTATGGTACTTAACTCCTGGTGTGACCCTGTAGGATCACCACTGGACTATGAACCACAAGGTTGGAAGCTCAAACCCACCAGCTGCTCCTGGGAAACCCTATATATTGTTGCTATGAGTTGGAACCAACTTGAAGATGCTTAACAAAACCAACTATGGTGCTCAACAACAACAACCAATCAAGTGAGCAGGTTAGTAAGGCCTATGGGTTAGTTAGGAAGAAGTAGACTTTACTAACCCATTCTCTATGTGTGACAGAGAAGGTGGTGCAGTGGCTTAAGCATTGAACTACTAACTACAAGTAAGGTGGTTCAACCTCTGTGGGAGAAAGATAAGACAGTCTGCTTCCATAAAGATTTACAGCCTCCAGAACCCTAGGGAGCATGCTGTAATTACTAAATGCTGTGGAGTCAGTTCTAACTCATAATGACCCTGTAGAGTTTCCAATGAGCAACTGGTGGGTTTATACCGCCAACCTTACTGTTACCAGTCCAGTGCTTATCCTACAGCACCACACCAGGATCATTATTAGTCAGAATCAGTTTGATATCAGTGGTTGGATTCATGTTTGACAGAACAGTGTCAATAGATCTAGTTTTAGATTCAGCAATTGAATAATAGAAAATGTAAAGAGTGTCTTGCATGAATCAAAACAAGTAGTTTCCTTTGTAATTTTATTTTAATTTTACAAAATATCAAAATATGCAAAAGTATAGAGAATAGTATAGTAAACCCCCATGTGTTATTGTTGTGTGCCATTGAGTAGGTTCTGATTCATGTTGTTGTTGTTGTTAAGTGCCATTGAGTCAATTCTGACCCATAGCGACCCTGTATAGGGTTTCCGAGGAGCAGCTGGTGAGCATGAACCACCGACCTTGCAGTTCAAACAGTTTTGCAGTCTGGTGCATTAACCCACAGTGCCACACCAGGACTCCTAGAGACCCTGTATAGGGTTTCTGAGGAATGGCTGGGTTTTTTAACTGAGTTTGAACTGCCCACCAAATCCAACTATTTTAAATTCTTTACCAATATTTTTTTCACTAATTTCTGCTCACTGTCATATTATTTTGACCTTTAGACAATATGTTTTTCATCCACAGATAGTTCCATACTAAGAAAAATTGCAATACCATTATTA
>NW_006408523.1:21164669-21174086 GCF_000296735.1 Chrysochloris asiatica | reverse complement strand
AGCGATTCGGAAGTAGTTTGTCACTCTTTCTTCCTAGTCTGTCTTTGTTTTGTAGCTCATCTGAAACCTTTCCACCATGGGTGACCCTGCTGGTTATTTAAAACACCGGTGGCATAGCCCTCAGAATCACAGCAACTCAAACCACCACAGCACGACATTCTGTAGTACAATTCTGTAGTACAATTAAAAAAAAAAATGGATGAAATGTCCAGCAATGTTTTCCAATGATTGCAACCCAGTTGTATGCGTGACATGTTCCTCTCCCTGCTATGTCACTTTAAATTAGCAAGATCTAGAAATCTGATCTAATATAAGGTCAGTGCTTATGTTATTATTACTTTTTTATTTTGTCAGGAATACTTCATAAATAACATTGGGTACGTCCATCAGAAGGAACTTTGTGCCTGATTTTCTCTCAGAAGTAGTTTTTCTCTGCTTGTTATTTATAATCCTTATACAAATAATAAATTCATTCCTGTTTCAAACACTGTATAATTTTCAAGTTTCCTTCACATATACAAACAAACTGTTCCTCAAAATAACACTGAGAGGTGGACGTTATGCCTGGAATTTAATTTTACCAAATTTCCAAGCTAATAAATTAGTTTATTACTCTTTTTATGGATGCTTGGGGAAAGCAAGACACTCCTGGGTCAGAGGCCAAGGGTTTACTCGTCACAGCACAGTAAGCAACATATGCATCAACAGATTTCTGTGTCTTTCCTTTGCTTCCAAATCCCACAGATGCTAGACATGAAGTAAGGTTTACGTTGTAGCTGAGTAACACTCAGTTTGGGGAATCTCCCTCTTTTATAGCAAGTAGTAAACAAGCCTGCTGTTTGCACAGGAAAAGGACAGGAGATGCTATCTCATTTCTCATGTTACCAACTTCATATACAGTGATGAAAAATGATCCAGGATAAAGAACACAAGGGTCAGGGCCTGACAATCTTAGCATGTTCACCAAGACAAGTAAGATTTCTACAGTCCCAAGGAGAAGTAGATTTCTCAACAATACGCATGACAGATATTTTCCTTATATATTGCCAGTGAGAAGACTAAGGCTCAGTACGAACTGTGGTTAAAAAGCAAAGAATGGAATCAACATTAGACTAACATGCATAGTACATCCTTGTGAAAGAACAAACTGGGGAAATAAATTAATTTGGTAGCACAGGGAAGTGATGAAGAAGATTGTCTCTCTTTGGGATCTAAGTGTAGAGAGGGAATTAAAATATTTGGTCATATGCCTGCACCAAACGTAACCTAACAATTCAAGTACGCATGAACACTATACTCCAAAAACCCTCAAGATGATGTCTCTGAACACCTAAAAAGAAAACCAAACCTAAAGCAAATCTTAAGAATGTTCCCTCTATTAAAGCTACATCGAATCACTCAGATTCAAGTCCTAATAGATATGAGCTCATATATGAAAATTATAAATTATGCAAGGGATTAATTCATCATAAGTAATAGAGAGGGCTCATGAGAAGAACTTGGGTTAATAGAACAATCTAACAGAGACTACACAAATCTTTTAAGTATATAAGAGAAAACTCAAAAGGAGGGTAAATGAAAAAGAGGCATAAGAACGTAACAAGACTATTTGAAAAACGAAATAAACATTTTTTAAAGTAAAAATAGTCATCACAATTGAAAGCTGAAGTAATGTGATAGTAATTATATCAAACAAAACTGAAAAGAAGAAGCATTCAAAACTTAAAAGGTAGGTTTAAAGAAGTAGGCTATGTGAAGGAGAGATTTACAGATAGGGTAGATAGTAAGGTAATATTTCCATTGGAGAGAAAGAGGGAGAGTACGAAAACTTTCTAGAATATATAAATAATGTTACTCCTCAAATTAATTAGTTCAAATAAACATAAATCCATACCCAGACATATTATAATAACATAAGGAAAAGAGGAGTCCGGGTGTGGTGCTGTGGGTTAATATGCTGGACTGCAAAGTTGGCTTGAACCACAAGGTTTACCTGTGGCTCCTTGGAAACCCTATACAGGGTCACTATGGGTCAGAACCAAGTCAACGGCACTTAATAACAACAACAACAAGAAAAAGAGATGCTCAAATCAACCAGAGAGAGAAGACAGAATGACCATTACAATACTAAAATCGAATGGTATCCATGAGCAATGCCATCAAACTATAGTATTTCCAAATTGCTGGAATAAAATCATTATAAAAACATAATTTTATATGATGCTTGTCAATCTTTCAGAATTAGGGGCAGCATAAAGATATTTACAGACTTTAAAAAAACATAAGAACTTGAGATTATGACCCTTGACCACCTTTCAGATATATAAAGGAAGTCACAATTGTGGCCTACTTAATTTTCAGCTAAGCACTAGACTGGTTTATAGCAGGGTTGAGAGGTGGTGGGAGGAGTGGAAAACAACAACACTAGCAAGGTGTGCTCACCATGAAATGGTCACTCATTCAGAATCAAAAGGTCAACATATGCCTAAGGAGGAAGTAGAGAAGGGATAAGAAAGTGGGCGGGATGCAAATAGGGCTCATGGGAGGAAGCAGGCTAACTGTTGTTGCAGGGAGGGAATTGTAATCATTCAGATGAAGCAAAGTGTATGGTTTGTTGAATGTAAAGCTGATGATCTTGTCTGTAAATCTTCATTCAAGTCACAATAAAAAGTTAAAACCAAAAATAATAATAAGAAGAAAATCTTCTTTTCTTCACAGAACCTCACTGTAAAATTCCTGGAAGAAGAAAATTAAAAGAGGCAATAGAACATATATAATTAACTTATTGATTTAGTGAATAAATATTTATTGAGCTTCTAGTATGTGCCAGTCATTTTTCTTACCACTGTGATTATAACTAAAAAGAAGCAAAAATGTCTGTTAAATTATTTTATGTAGTTTAAATGCAAGGATAATATGTAACTAGAAGAAAATCAGGATCATATTTTGATATATTTTTAAAACATAGCATAAAACTATAATATACATTCCTTTCTTCAGTCTGTATTAATCAATCATAAACTCTTCCTGCTGAACCCATTTGTTTTCTTTTATTAAACACTAAGTACTATGCAATCCCACTATACACCCCCTTGAAGTTACAAACTCAATTTTCTGTATAATTCTCTCATCCTTCCAGCATTCAGTAAATACATACCCCATGGAATTTGATGAAGCTTAGTTGAGTTCAGTTAAACTGAACCAAGTTTATCTGTTCTTGTTACGGTTGTAGTTAAGTGCTATTGAGTAGGTTCTGACTCATAGCGACCCTGTATAGAGTTTCCGGGGAGCAGCTGGTGGTTTGAACTGCCAACTTTGTGGTTTGCAGTCCCATGCTGGTCCTACAAGGCCATACCAGGAGTCCAGATGATGTCTGTGCTAATCAATGTCAAAAATAAAGTCAGTGAGGGCAAAAGAAATAGCAAACACTGTAAACTTTGTTGAGTAGAATTTGGGACTAAAGAAAGACAAACATGTTTTCAAAGGCATCCACATTCCTTCCATTCTTTTGGTATTCTTAGAGAGAATCTTCGATGGATAGCACATATAAAAATAGCTCACACCTGAAGGGTTAGATCACAAAGAGCAAACAGATCAAAAGCAGGATACGGCTGTGCATTTTATAATGTCTAAAGAGAGAAAGGTTTCTTGGTTCATTAACCATACATCACTCATTGCTTCCAAATATTACACGTGCATGGCATCATCTTTGTCCTTGAAAAACCAGCTGTAATTTGACTAAATCTGTCATTGATGTTGCTAAATGACAAGTGAGAAAATTGCAGAGCTGATGTGACTCTGTAGCTTAATATTCTATAAATTGTTTTTACAGAATAACAGTATGACTGTTATCTTTTTCATTAAGACAGAATCTTGGTCCACAGACAGGCCTTCAGATAGTCAGGATTTACCCGCCCACCCCTATTTCTATTTTATGCAGCCATGTATTTCAAATAATCATGACTTAGGATGCTAAAGCTGGGAAAGACTTTGGTGATACCAATCCAACGACCCTCATTTTACAAACGAAGAAGTCAAAAATTGCAAGAGCATGGTGGAGTAAAAAGTTTGGCATGATTGATTTACAAGTGAGTTTGTTACTTATTGATATTCATTCTAAGCCTGCTTTTTAAGCAGGCCTTTTGTTGGGATTTTTTTTTAGCTGAGATTCTTTTTTTATTTACAGTGAAAAAAAACCATCTAGTGACCAGGTACTCAGTTACTTCAGCTGCAGGGAAATGGGCTCAGTGATATTTCTGCTGCTAACACAATGGCTTTCATCCACAACATGAAACATTATGTAATGTTCACATGAAAGATCACTCACCACATAAAACAGATATGAAAACAAGCTAAGGCCCACAAGCACAGAATGTGAAAGTACTTAAGGACAGATACAATGGAAAACTGGCCACACTCAACCAGAGTCAATTCTTAACCAAAACCTAGAAATATAATAGATACCCTCAATAATTTTTTTTGCTTTATTTTAAACAGACAGTTTCTGGGGCTGGGCGGGGCATTTTAAGTCCTCATTTTGTTCTTTTAGGCAAATATGCATTGTCTCTTAACCTTGCATTATGATTTTTAACATAAGTCAGTCACACTAAGAATTCTCCAATTAGTTAATTTTTACTTCCCAAGCATACTAACTTGGTATTTGAAATAATATTATCAGTGTATCTATAAAGCAGAAATGAATAAATGATAATAAAATATACAAAAAATATCTACTACATATCCTGGAAGTCAATAAATATGACTGAGTTGAGAACTGTTTATCAGTAAATAGTCAACACATTTCCAACGGAGGTGGGAAGATTATGCCTGGAAGTCTACATAGTAAGAAGTATTCCTTGAGCTTTGATATTTTCCATGTTCATGCTACTCAGAAATACAACTGGAAGGATTTTTTTTTGTTTTTTTTTTTTCCATGCTGGGCAACAAATCTAACCACAATTGGAGGCAAAAGTATTCCACACACTGCTATGTTTTCTTCTCAGCATATTTTGAGGAAAATTGTTGGAACAACCATTGTATTGCCAGAACAGCTTGTAATGTTTTTATCTCTCGCCTGATGAATTTGAATACATGGTAGCCCATTGAGAAAAAATATGCATTTTATGTGGTACATTTTATTGTGTATTTCACAAAATGCAAAATAGGAGCACTGGCCCTCTGGTAAATTGGGTATGTCATTTAAAATGTGATTTGAAAACAATGTCCCACAGGATGCTGACTTGATGTGTCCCTTATTGGAAACTGGCTTTTGTTCTGGATGGAGTTTCATGTCTGTGCTGTGCCTGAAAGAATTCTCCTCTCACTAAAAGTCTTCTGACCTTGCCAGTGATTTACGTCACTTCAACTCTCAACCTTATAACTAAGAGAGACAATCTTTCCCACTGGGTCTTATTTATTCTTTTTTCTTGGAAAAGTAATGCAGAAAGTGCCTGGCACCGTCAGAGTGATTAGCTCAAGTTTTGTAATTTTGGAGCACATCCACTCATGGGAAATAAGAACAATAAAATAAAATATTCAATTTGATTCAAATTGGACTTAGGTAAATCTAATTATCCCTAAATGACATTTTGCTCATAGTTCTAACTACTCAATTCAGTTCAATAAGCTGAATGTCACTCTGGTCACACTAAGCTAACAAATTCTCCATTAGATGAGGACCCAAATTTTCTGAATTATATAGGTTCAATGTATAGCCTCCCATCTAAAATATATGCTTACAGAGAATTCAAAGAGAATATCTTTTTACTGCAAGAAAAAGAGATTTCAAATATTATATGCTGAAAATAGAAAGTTTTGTACTGAGTTCACCTGAACTCTAGTCTCATTAAATTTCCTTTCCTTAGGAGCCACAGATTCTAAGCATTTGGAGTTATATAAGGATGTAGTGTGATACAAGTAATTTTAATGAGACTTCCTGTTGCTTTCCAATCCTAAAAGTAGTGGGTTTTATTTTAGTGTTTTCCTGAAAGCTATTCTTTTGTAACCCTGATGTAGAATCTCCTCCCTGTTAAAGCTTGGCGTAGTAGCTCATGTATGAATCCTAAATATTAAATATTATGCTTAGGCATAATCTTTAAATATTACATTAATAGTATCCCAATCATTTCTTAGTATTCTAATAAATAAATTTGAAATGTATCTTAAGTCATCTATGAATAGAAATCATTATGTTTACCCACATACAGAAGAGGGTTAAAAGAAAAAGAAATGAATATTTTAAAAGACAATATATTTAATCACATTCTAAATATGTGTGCTGTTATTTGAGAACTGAAATCTCTTTATGTACCACAGCTATTTGGAGTCCCTTGTAGTACAAGATCTGGGTAACTAACTGAAAGATTGGAGGGTCAAGTTCACCTATGGGTACCTGGAAAGAAAGGCAAGGCAATCTATTTCCCAAAAATCAGTCATTGAAAACCTGTGGAGTTCTACTCTAATACAGACGAGTTCATCAAGAGTTCGAGGCAACTCAATGACAAAAATTATTATCATAAAATATCTATAACCAAAGCCTAGTTAGGTGATTGCTGGTCATTGTTGTCAGCTCTACTAATACCTGCTGGTTAAAGAGGACATTAGAGAGCAACCCACCACTTGCATCTCTAAAACGGCCCAGAGAATGAAAAAGTATGAATTTGTCTAAAATGCCTAAAGGAACCTGCAATCCCCTGTTACTACCATAAATAGCAAAAGTCCTAAGGAAAAAACAATTCATATTTCTAAATAGATGTGTCCTAATATGTTCTTTGAGGTGCCTTGGTTTGCAGTAGTTAAAGCACTTGGCTGCTAACCAAAAGGTCAATAATTTAAATCTACCAGCCATTATGCTCTGGGAGACAGTTGTGGCAATCTGCTTCCGTAAAAGATTTACAACCTTGGAATCCCTATGGGGCAATTCTACTCTGTCCTCCAGGGTTGCTATGAGACATAACTGACACGAAGGCAGTAGGTTTTAATGTGCTCTTTAAAATTCTAAATTATGATAACACCCAAGCAAATTTAAATTACTTTACTCTGTTAGGTATACAGGAGAAGAGCCTTGACTCCATAGGATAATCACCGGACTGCAAGCCACAAGGTTGGCAGTTCAAGTCCACCAGCCTGCTCCCACAGCATTGGAAACCCTATACAGGGTCACTATGAATCAAACCCATGTGCAGTGCTAGATGGTTGCAACTCATAGTGATCCCATTTAGGGTTTCTAAAGAGCTGATATTGTGGTTAGCAGTCCAGTGCTTATCCAACAGCACCTCACCAGGACCCCACAACAACAAATTAACTGTAGAACAAAATGAAACATAAAAATAATTTAGTACCTGACATCTCCCCTATCTGCTTTAAAAACCACTGTTATTTAAGAACCCCACTTCAGATCAAAATATCAAAATCTCTAGTTACAGAAAGTGAGTATTTCAAAGTGGCTGCTCTCTAGGTAACACTAAGTTTGAAAACCACTGACTTAAAGTGTACAGGGTTTTCTATAGCTCCTCACTTCTTCAGCTTTTAGGTCCAGCATCTGATGTTTTCAACACAGAAGGAGCAGAATTCATGTCAATGGCTGAACTGTGCTAAAAGACAGGATTGGTCTTCTAGTGTAACGTTGCCTGTGAAAGACATTGGACCAGAAAGTTTCCAAACTTGCAAGATTTGAACTGTGCTCACACTTTATTAATAATAGCTGTTGGCATTTGTTTTTTTTATTAATTGTTTACTATGGCCAAGCACTCCATTCTATGCCATGTCCCATTTCTCAAGTGCTCGTTGCTAACACAAGAACTCAGAATAAACCTGTTTGTATGTGAGCCATGGCTACCAGAGTTCAGTTTTTGGGGTTTGTATCTGATTCTGTTTTTCAAGTTTTACCCCACTCCCTTCTTTATGTTGTTGTTGTTGTTGTTAAGTGCCGTGGAGTCGGTTCCGACTCATAGCGACCCTGTACAGGGTTTCCGAGGCTGTAAATCTTTACGGGAGCAGAAAGCCTCATCTTTCTCCCGCGGAACCGCTGGTAGTTTCGAACTGCTGACCTTGCGGTTCCCAGCCCGATTCGTAACCACTGCGCTACCAGAGCTCCTTATAGGATTTCTTAAATAGGAAGATGTTGTTGTTGTTGTTGTTGTTGTTAAGGGCTGTCAAGTCGATTCCGACCCATAGCGACCCTATATAGGGTTTCCAAGGAGCGACTGGTGAGCTTGAACCACCAACCTTGCAGTTCAAAAGAATTTGTAGTCTGATGCATTAGCGCACAGCGCCATACCAGGAAGATGTAGAACATGGCAAAACCCATGCACGATCACAAGGGTTGCAATTTCTGTGTAAAGTATATATCTGAAAAAAAATTATGTCATTTTATGTCAATGTTCTTACTCATCTGAAAAATAATTTTATTATCAAAGATAAGCCCCTAATGTATGCATCCATATTGATGTTTAGAATCACTTTGAGGAAAAGTAGTATTTTATCTTTTAAGAACCCATTGTTGTACAATCAATTCCAACCAGCAGTAACCTGTAGGAAGGAGTAGACCTGCTCTGTAAGGTCTCTAAGACGGCAGACTTTACAGAAGCTTATTGATTGCCACATCTATGGAGGGACTGATGAGTTAAAACCATCAACCTTTCAATTTGCAGACAAGTGCTTAATCACTGTGCCACCAAGGGTCCTAAGAACTAACTGCTGTTGTTACATGCTGTCAAGTTGGTTCCAACTCACTGTGACCCTGTATAGGGTTTTTGATGTGTGGCTGGTGGATTTGAACCATGACCTTGCAATTCAAACACACCTTTGTGATACATACAGTACTTCCCCTAGAGTGCCACACTAGGATCCCAAGAATCAAATTGGCAGCAGCAACTGTAAAGTTTATCTAGGAAGCTTAGGGGCCTGTGAGTTTATGTAAATGGAGAAAACCAACTCAAAGATGGAAAGTGAGAATACATAACTTGAAAAATGTAATCGGTGTCACTGAATTGTAGAAACTGCTGAATGAATGTATATAATCTCAACAACAATAAATCCTCAGCAACAACAAATCCTCAACAACACAGAATAGGTTTTTTTTTTTAATGGTAGCATTTCGGTGTCTACCTCCACTGGCTGAGAAATATTCAATGGTTAAAAACATAAGTGGTCCAAATGTTATCCTAGTTAAGAGTTGTTGTTAATTGCTGTTAAGTAGGTTCTAACTCATAGTGATCCTGTATAGGGTTTTCAAGTATTGGCTGGTAGTTTTGAACCACTGACCTTGTGATAGTTAAGAGTAGAAATTAATGTTTGATAAGGAGCTCTGGTAGCGTAGTGGTTACGAATAGGGCTGCAAACCTTAAGGTCAGCAGTTCGAAACTACCAGCCGCTCCGCGGGAGAAAGATGAGGCGTTCTGCTCCCGTAAAGATTTA
>NW_006408523.1:21160752-21164569 GCF_000296735.1 Chrysochloris asiatica | reverse complement strand
TTTTTTTTTTTTTTTAATGGTAGCATTTAGGTGTCTACCTCCACTGGCTGAGAAATATTCAATGGTTAAAAATATAAGTGGTCCAAATGTTATCCTAGTTAAGAGTTGTTGTTGTTAATTGTTGTTGAGTAGGTTCCAACTCAATGATCCTGTATAGGGTTTTCAAGTATTGGCTGGTAGTTTTGAACCACTGACCTTGTGATAGTTAAGAGTAGAAATTAATGTCTGATAAGGAGCTCTGGTAGTGTAGTGGTTACAAATAGGGCTGCAAACCTTAAGGTCAGCAGTTCGAAACTACCAGCTGCTTGGCGGGAGAAAGATGAGGCGTTCTGCTCCCGTAAAGATTTACAGCCTTGGAAACCCTGTACAGGGTCGCTATGGGTCAGAACCGACTCAATGGCACTTAACAACAACAACATAAGAGCACAAAGAAAAATTGATGCAAACATTAAGTCACCACATGACACTTGGAAGATTTCGTTGTTGTTAGGTGCTGTCAAATCAGTTCTGGCTCATAGTGACCATATGCACATCAGAACAAAATACTGCCCAGTCTTTGCCGTTAACACTTGAGCCTCTTGGTGTTACCATAGCATCAATCCATCATGTTGGGGAACCTTCTCTTTTTATTAACCTCTACTTTATCACACATGATGTCCTTCTCCAGAGACTGGTTCCTCCTGATAACATGTCCAAAATGTGAGAGAAATGTTGCATCCAGGCTTCTAAGTTGCATTCTAACTGTACTTCCTCTAAGACAGATTTGTTTGTTCATCTGAAAGTGAACAGTGCTTTCAGTATTCTTCTCCAACATCATAATTCAAATGCATTGATTCTTTCATGGTCTTACTTATTATTCATTGTCCAACTTTCACATACATATGAGGCTATTGAAAATACCATAGCTTCTGTCAGGAGACCCTTAGTCCTTAAATTAATCTCTGTAGTTTTTTGTTTGTTTGTTTAATACTTAAATGAGATCTTGTGCAGCAGATTTACCTAATGCAATATGTAATTTGATTTCTTGACTGTTGCTTCCTTGAGTGTTGATTGTGGAGCTCTTTGGCAACTTCAATCTTGTCTTGAACTGGACTTATTGGTCCAGTTGTGAGGACTTTTGTTTTCTTTATATTGAGGTGCAAATCCATAATGAAGGCTGTAGTCTTTGACCACCATCAGTAAATATTTTAAGTCTTCTTTGCTTCCAGCAAATAAGGCTATATCATCTGCATATTGCAGCTATAGAAGAATTGTTGTTGTGAAGTGTTCTGGAGTCAGTCTAGCAACCTGTATAGGGTTCCCAGTGAGCATTTGGTGAGTTTGAATCACAAACTTGTGGTAAGCAGTCCATTGCCTATCCTACAGTACCACAGGGCATACCCAAATATTTGCACTGTGGTTATGCTGGTATTCACAGTAGAAAGAGGATTTAGAATGGGGAAGACTAAATCGTTCTTCACATTAATTTAATGATAATTCCATATTTGTTAATTTCATGTTTAATTTGTAATTGTATATAGCTTTGTATTTCATAAACATCATACATATAAACAGACTGTCTGTTGTTGTTGTTGTTAAATGCTGTCAAGTTGGTTCTAACTCACAGTGACCCTATACAGGGTTTCTGAAGATCTGCTGGTGAGTTTGAACTGCTGATCTTGTGGTTAATTGTTTATTCTGTAGTGCCACACCAGTTGTATACTTATACACATTTAACTAAAATGGTAACAAAAATCCATTTCCTAAAGCTACAAGTATAAAATTATGTTTTCACATTTAAAAGAAGCCACAAACCAAAATACTAATGCCACTCTCATGAAGTCAATTCTGACTCCTAACAACCCTGCATAGACTTACCAAGGCTGTAAATCTTCGTGGGAGCAGAAAGCCTCATTTTTCCCCCATCATAGTGGTGGATAGGTTTGAACAGCCAACTTTTCAGTTAGAAGTCTAATATTTACCCTACAGCACCAGTAGGGCTTCTTAAAAGTAGGTATAAAGTTATCTGAAACAGGTTAGCAACTTATAGTGTAGAAAGAGACAGACAATTCCTCAAAACAATAATAAATTACAGATTGTGTTTGCAAGATGAATTTGGTGTTGAGTGAGGGATTCCTGTTGTGTTAACTGGAATCGCATTGCTTGTGGTAATTTTTGAGATCATATCTAGCATTTGTAACCACAGCTCTGTGTACACAGTACCCACCAAACAAGTTGAGAATAGATTAGCTAGCTCCCGTTTCTTGTCACTTGTGCCACAGCTTTAGTATTCCATAAGCAAACCAATACTAGTGAGAATGTCACAAGAGACCTTTGTCATGCACATAATGTGTACCATCTGGTTGTAAGTGACAGTCTTCATACAATAAATTTGGCTTGACTAATATTTAGATAACTTGTAAAAGCTTTATGTACACAATCTGCTGAAATTTCACTTCCAAGGAAATTTTAGAAAACAAAAGTGTACAAATGTTTTCAAGAAAGCACATGTTCTATAGATTGTTATTTAGAAATACAATGCATAAGGTCTTAAGGTCTTTGTTTTACAATATCCTCAATGACATCATTTGTATTCATGGTGTATTAATTTTAGGAGCTAAAACTAGTATAGTCTGAATTGGGTTCTCCATATAAGAGTAGTGAAATAGTATAAGGCCGTTCACACCTTACAATGATACTTGTGGCAAATCCCTTTCCTCCATTTCCCATTCACTTGTATAATATTGTGTTCTCCAACTCCACCTCCCAGGACACATTTTTTCTGAATTTTATACTTGCCAATTTTACTCCACCTTATTTCTAGAATGGGTCCTTCCTCAAACAATGCCTATCGCTTTAAAAACCCTTTCCTTTCTTACACCAGGAGACCATGTGAACTCATAGTCTCACTTTGCAAGAAGATCCTGTCTGCTCCCGAAAGCCAGGGAGTAGAGTTTCATGGAGTACTCAAAGAAAAATTTAGCTTCTCTGAAACAGTATGGAAGTAAGGCTTCCAACTGTCTTAGCAGGAAAAGTCCACAGAGGTCAAGTGCACTCTATTAAAGATTTATTACTCTTTTTTAATGTATCTCATGTTGACTAATTAATGTCTGAGATTTGTAGAAATTGATTTATTCAGCAATATTTACCAAGTGGCAGCCATGTAGGGGTTCACCCTATACATAAACTAAGTAATAAACTTAACTGCACTTTGGAATTTATGAAGCTAAAGATGTAAGCAAAATCCTTAGGTGGTATAAACAGTTAACGTGCTCAACACTTAACCAAAAGGTTGAAGATATGATTCTATGTAGAGGTGTCTCAGAAAACAACGAACTCCTGGTGATATACTTTTGAAAAATCCGTCATTGAAAACTCTATGGAAGACAGTTCTGCTCTGACATACCTGGGGTCAAAATGATCTGAATTCATTCAGGGTTTTTGCTTTAGGGACATTTTCTTCTTCGAGATCTGATTTGCTTTTTCAATAATGTGAGCAAATTGTTCTCAGGCAGCCTATACCCTTACATGGCGTCTTCGGGAGGCTGGACTCATCTCCCCAGATCTATCATCTACTACTCTTTCTTGGCTTCAAATATTCAAATCATCACCAAATAATATTTTTTTCCCTTATAAAAACTTAGAAAAATCTTTTTCATATTTATTTCATTTTAGTTTTCAAATCTATCCTGGAATAAGGCATTGTTATTATCATTCAAATCTTATGGAATAGAAACAGAATATCAATGATCGTATTCATTTTCTAGTGTTAAAGAACTTGTACATTTCTGGGGTTTGGCCCTCCAACCCCTCCACCCATCCACCCCACCCCCACTTC
>NW_006408523.1:21156319-21159959 GCF_000296735.1 Chrysochloris asiatica | reverse complement strand
ATAGAAAGCAAAAAATATTATCACAATTTTGAGGTACTCAAAATCAAGTGAATGAGATCAATAAATGTACCTAGATATAAAAATCAAACACACACACACATAGAGACACATATATATATTATGCCTGTTGTTGTTGTTAAGTGCCATCGAGTTGGTTCCAACCCATAGCAACCCTGTACAGGGTTTCCAAGGAGCAGCTTGTGAGCTTGAACTGCTAACCTTGCAGTTCAAACTGCTTTGCAGTCTGGCGCATTAACCCACAGGGCCACACCAGGTCTCTATATAATGCCTTAGAGAGGCAATACTAAGAAGAAGAAAATATATAACAGAACCAAGCTAAGTCATTGCTGTTTAGTTGATTTCAACTCATAGCCACCCTTCAGGACAGAACAGAGCTGCACCACAGGGTTCCCAGGGCTGTCAGCTTCATCTGAAGCAGACCGCCACACCTTTCTCCCAAGGATCAATTACTGGATTAGAATAACTAACTTTTTAGTAAGCAGTGGAGCACTTGACCACCAAATCACCTAGGCTGAGACATAACAGTGTTTATAATCAACCAATGAATAAGAACAAGGGAAGAAAAAAATTGGCACGAATGTTAGCAGACTGATCTGCTCCAGGAAAGTGACACTAGGTGGAAAACTGCATTACCATAGGTGGCATGGGATTAGGTGCTGGGAGGGAGAGGAATTGTGGATCTGGGAGAGAAGGAGGATGGCTGTTATTCATTTCAATAGATTTAACACAAGAATGGGAGCATTTCCATACTGGGTCAGGGAAGGTGATGCTGTAATTTTCAACCTCCACATAATTCCCCTGCTTTCACCATGAGAGGTTTTCTCCTCATACATGCACCTGTTATTTTCATAATGTCTTATCAACCCCAAATACAGCAAATATTATCTTTAATAATGTTGCATGGTCTCATCTGAATACAAACCTCCGATTGAGATCACCCCTAGGGCAAGCAGACAGCCACCACCCACAGCCTAAGTACTTGTCCTCCTGTGTGCTGCATGTTGTGGATAATTTCATGAATAATGTTGATGGAAAGAGAGCTGTCCTTCTCATGCATGATAACAAAGGTGGTTTGCCTATATTTCTGTTTAAATATTTCCTGGGTCAATGGATTCTTTTTCCTAATAAAAAATACAAAATATTTTAACAGTTAAATATATTGATTTGCAATGCACATGATGAATCATATATGCAAGCCAAGAGAATTCATTTTCCTCTAATGAGTACAATAAGCTTCGGGATTTTTCTTGCATAACATTTTTAGACATTTTGACAATTTTTAGACTGTAAGAATTAACTACTTAATATTCTTCATTTACTGAAGTAAAACAGAAGCAAATTTTAACTGAAGTTAACTTTGCATTTCATTGGGAGAAAAAGTGGTTTCTTTATCTATGTTCACATTTTACTTGCTAACAGCTATTTTGTTTTAAAAAATACTAGTAAGTAAAATGATAGTTTATTGAGTCAGTGCAAAATCCAGTATCAGAAATATATGCATTAAAAGTCCAACAGGAAAATCTCAATAAAAGTAAATATTTAAAAGATCAAATTATTGCAATCCTCATATTTCCAGTTATGCTCACAGCTCTACATCTAGCTAGGCTTCATCTGGAGCATTAAGTTTGCTTTGCATGATTCTCCAGCAAACACGTAGTCAAAGCAGAGGCAAAAGAATCTGCCATCTCGTCACTGAGCATGCATTTAACCATTCTTCTGTAAGGCAACTGGTTATTTTGTACTATCTATCATATAGGGAGTCCCGGTGTGGCGCTGTGGGTTAATGTGCCAGACTGCAAAGCCATTTGAACGGCAGTTCAAGCTAACCAGCTGCTCCTTGGAAACCCTATACAGGATCGCTAATGGGTCAGAATTGACTCGACGACACTTAACAACAACAACAATGACATCATATATGGTAAAGAGTCCTGGCGTAACACTGTGAGTTAATGCGCTGGACTGCAAAGTCAATTTGAACCACAAAGTTACTTCAAGTTCACCAGCTGCTCCTCAGAGCCTATACAGGGTCGCTATGGGTTGCAACTGACTTGACAGAGCTTAACAACAACAATCCATATCTGGTAATGGAACAATCATCTATTGCTATTAAGTTTCTTAAGACTTGGCTCAGTAATTTTAGTAAAAATAATCTCCATACCAGGGATAATCATCAAAAACAGTTAATATCTGCAGCAGAAACACTGACCAATCAGATGGGCCTAATGCTAGTCCCAAATGCTAGCCTGAAATATAGCCATATGTCCTGTTTGGACACCAGCTCCAACCTAGACATTCCCAGAGTCAGGTGGCCTTTCGGTGCCTAGATGTTGGAAATGTTCATCAAGTTGTCTTCAATATGACAGATAGATCAGACAAAATCAGTTTTATTTCCTGATGAAACCCCATGAAAATTATAGTTTGTTGTTGTTGTTGTTAAGTATGGTCGAATCGATTCGGACTCATAGTGACTCCATATAAGATTTCTGAAGAGTTTGAACAATCAACTTTAGAGTTAGCAGTCCAGTGTTTACCCTATAGTGCCACAGCAGGACTCTATAAATGGAAAATGTTATATAAAAATTTAAATTTACTGAGAGCAGGGAAAACAGAGAGAGGAGGCAACAACTTTTAGAATCTGAAAAGAAGATGGATGGAGTACAATATAGTAGACCTAGGAGTTCTGATAGTGTAGTGGTTATGAATGAGGCTGCAAACTGCAAGGTCAGCAGTTCAAAACTACCAGCTGTTCCATGGGAGAAAGAAGAGGCTTTCTATTCCCATAAATATTTATAGCCTCAGAAACCCTGTACAGGGTCGCTATGAGCCAGAACTGACTCCATGGCACCACAGTAGACTTAAGCAAGCTAATAACCAACCAGCACCAAGACAAGAGAAAACAAACAGTTTTTCTGTAAAATCAGTTACCTTTGGTAGAGGAGGAGATGTGGAGAGTCAAAAAATTAAACAGGCTTGAATCAAAAGATGAGTCCTCCTCTCCAAGTTGATAGGTGTCAGTTTCTCCTACACATCAGTACAAACAATACAAGATATAACCGTAACAAGGGTCTCCATATTAGGGGCAGTGAGGTACAATGGGAAACAGGAGAAAAACAACAACAACAACAACCCCATTGCACCATGAGATTGGGTATTAAAAAGTTGAACAAATCTATAACTTTATCTAAATGTTTATGTTAATGTTGATCTGGTTGACTATGTCTATATTTACAAAAGTATAGTAGTAATAACAGTTAAGTGCCAGTGAGCCAGTTCCAACTCAGAGCAACCCTGTATAGGGTTTCTGAGGAGTGGCTAGTGGGTTTGATCTACCAAACTTGTGGTTAGCAATCCAGTGCTTATTCTACAGTGCCACACAGAAAAGTATAGATATGGATTTAGTCAACTTTTTTTTTTTTAATTCTAAGGTGGTACAATGGTTAAGCACTCAATTGCTAACTGAAAGGTTGGTAATTCAAGCTAACCTAATAACTTCATAGGAAAAAGACCTAGGGATGTGTTTCCATAAAGAATACAATCAATAAAATGCTATGAGGCAGAACTATTCTGTCATACAGGATTGCTACGAGTCAAAATGGACTCATGAACACCTAACAACAAC
>NW_006408523.1:21104429-21153086 GCF_000296735.1 Chrysochloris asiatica | reverse complement strand
ATATATATGTAAAGAAAACAAAAATCCTCAGCACTGGACCAATAAACAACATTCTTATCAATTGAGAAGAGATTGAAGTTGTCAAGGACTTCATTCTTCTTGGATCAACCATCAACACTCACAGAAGCAGCAGTCAAGAAATCAAACGACATATTACATTAGGCAAATCTGCTGCACAAGACCTTTTTAAAGTGTTAAAACTCAAATATGTCAGCTTATGGACTAAGGTGCACTTGACCCAAGCCATGGTATTTTCAATAACATCATATGCATGCAAAAGCTGGACAGTGAATAAGGAAGACGGTAGAATAATTGATACTTTGAGTTATGGTGTTGAAGGAGAATATTGAAAGTGCCATGGGCTGCCAAAAGAACCAGTAGATCCATTTTGGAAGAAGCACAGCCAGAGTGCTCCTTGGAGGCCAAGATGACCAAACTTCGTCTCTCATACTTGGGACATATTGTCAGGAGGGAACAGCCACTGTAGAAGTATATCATGTTTGGTAAGGTGGAGGGTCAGAGAAAGAGAGGAAGACCCCCAACGAGATGGATTGACCAAGTGGCAGCATCAATGGACTCAAGCGTGGTAACAGTAGTGAGGTTGGCCCAGGATCAGGCAGTGTTTCATTCTGCTATGCATAAGGTCACTATGGACTGGTACCAACTCGATAACATCTAACAACAACATGTATACATGCATATATTTGCATATATGTATATATACATATTAAGCAGTTCTAATCTACCAGTCCCTCCACAGGAGAAAGATGAGGCTTTCTGCTCCCATAAAGATTTACAGCCTCCGAAACCTTATACAAGGTAACTATGAGTCGGAACCGACTCAATGACACTTAACAACAACAACATAATGAATGCTGAGATCTGTACCCTGTCCCCAAAGAGCTTCTCCTACCTGGATCTCAGAATGCTTTGTGATAGACTATTATACTCCGTGTAAGTTCTTGGATCACTGTCCTTTGCAGCAGCTAGCTTTACAGGAAACAAAAAATAATTACAAGGCATGTGACATAAATTACTGTTGGTCTATAACATTTTATGGCTTTTTTTCCTTAGGAAACATGATACAAACCTCCCAATTTGTGGTTAGCAGTCCAATGACTTAAGGTTAGACAAGATCATATAACCAGCTTGGGTCAATTAAATAGTAAACAGAATTAATATTGTCCACTTTCAGGTGGAAACTTGTAATCACCAGTTTCTCCCAATTTGCTTGGGATGGATGTCATGGTAGCATATGTTGATAAGGAAGTATAGATATGAGTTATAATATTGAATGCTACCTGACTGGTCGTGGACTTTGCCATCAATATTGTGTAAGCACTTGTTTTTCCAGCCTGACTTACCCAACTCTTACTAATATATGTAGATTCCCCCAACAAACAGGTTAAGATCACATTTGTTTCATGCTTATTGAACCCTATTCACACACTCTGAGTTACAACCAGTACTGTCAATAGTATTTTTAAAGACCTATGAAAACTTAAACAAATGCAACTCAGAAGAGGTCCATTTGGAGAGAAGAAAAGTCTAGTGCATTTAAAATCTGGATACTGACATGGAATCCTCAGAAAAAGGATTAAAGAATTAAGTTAAAGAAATTTCCCAAAAAGCAGAGTTAAACAATGGAAATGAGAATGAGAGAACATTGCAGGAAATCCAACCACCAAAACTAATGGGCGTTCCAGACACAACAGAGAATATATCCAAGAACATTTTGTGGGATACGTGGACATGAGTTTCTTGGTGGAAATTGCCCACTGAGAACAAAGCACAATGGATAAAATAGACTTACTCTTCTGAAATTAGAATCAACTGAAAAAATATGCACAAGAATCAGACAAATTGAAAATGAAAATATTATTTTACTGTTAAAGTCTGAATTGGGGAATGTGTATACATAAGACACTGCTATCTCAGGAAATTATTAGGATATAGGCACAACTAGAAAACTATAGGTGTCCCCTACAGGAAAAAGAGCCTGCCTCAGTTTACTCCATCCTAAAATGCAGATGAGAATGCACTCTACTGTGGACAGGTAAATTTCAAAAGAGACCAAGAAATTTAGAACTTCAGTATGTTAGGATCTTTGGTTCAAACTTAACTAGCCAGAGAAATATGCCCTCTTTCCTTGTGAAGGACAGGACAAAGAAGGACAGTGAATGGCAAGGAGTGTCAGTAGAACCATGATGGGAAAACAATGATGTTGTTTCTTTCCCCAAGGATTCTGGTTACAAAGCTACCTACATCTTCATTAATTTTCATCTACTTGAGCTATCAGTTACTAAAGTAGTTGTACTAAAATCCCACACTGCCTGGGGAGATATCCATTTCAATTTATTATCGCATCCAATGATTTCTTATCAATGTTTATTGGTTTTGAGACTGACTATAGTAGAAGTTGATGAGATTCAGGATTTTTACATCTACCTGTTGAATCCACTAGATTTTTACCAGGTTCTGCAGTTTGACATTGACCAAACATGCATTGCCAATTACTTTACCAAGCATGATGTCCTTCTATAGGAACTAAATCCATCTGATAACATGTCTGAAGAATGAGAGATAAAGGTTCACCATCCTCACTTTTATGGAAGATTCTGGCTCTACTTGTTCCAAGACAGACATGTTTGTTCTATGGTCTTCCTTATTCCTTGTCCAACTTTCAACTGCATATCAAGTACTTGGAAATACCATGACTTGCGTCAGGGTCACCTTAGTCCTGAAACTAATATCTTTGCTCTTGAACCTTTAAAGAGGTCTTGTGCAGAAAATTTGCTTAATGTAATATGTCATTTGAATTCTTAACTGCCGCTTCCCCGAGTGTTGATTGTGGATCCAAGCACAATAAAGTATTTGATAACTTCAGTCTTTTCTCCATTTATCATGATGTTATTTATTGGTCCAGTAGTGAGGATTCTTGTTTTCTTTAAACTGATGTGCAATCTATACTGATGGCTGTTGTTTTTGATCTTCATCAATCTTTCAAGCTTTCTTCATTCCCAGCAAGCAAGGCTATGATATCACAGATTATTAATGAATCTTCTTCCAATCCTGAACACCGTTCTTTTTCATATAATCCACCTTTTCAGAGTATTTGCTCAGTATGCAGAAAGGAGATAACCCTGACACACATCTTTCCTGATTTTTAAGTATAATCTTTAATAATTGTTTCTGCATTAGTAGATGACTCTTTTTTGAAAATACTTCAAAGTTTAACTCTGATGAAATGTCTACAAAATATTTATTTTCTTTTGGTGGTGGTGGTGGTGTGCCATGGAGTGGGTTCTGACTTATAGCGACCCTGTACAGGGTTTCCGAGGCTGTGACTCTTAGGGGAGCACAGACCCTCATCTTTTTCTCTCAGAACAACTGGTAGTTTTGAGCTGCTGACCTTGAGATGAGCAGCCCGCTTCATAACCACTACATTAACAGAGCTTCTTATACTTAAAATAAATCATTTTCTTTATCTTAGTGTCTATTATTGCTCTTTAAAATTGTTTTTCATTGCTGTTGTCCTTTGAAGGGTAATCTGTCTTTCTCTTGGTTGCCATAATAATTTTCTTTGTTTTTAATACTATAATATATCACTATTATATGTTTAGGGATTCCTGGTGTGGCGCTGTAGGATAAGCATTGACAATTCAACAATTCAAACCCACTAACCTCTCCTCAAAAACCCTGTACAGGGTTGCTATGAGTCGGAACTGGAGATGGCTCTTAACAGCAAGAGTAATATGTCTAGGGGTAGATAGTATATATTAAAAATAATTTCCATTTTAATCATGTCTTCAATTAATATTATTATTTACCTAACAAGATACATCAAACATTTCTCATTTAATTAACTAACAGTTTTTTTTTATCAACTTTACACTTTAAGTTTCTTCAGAGACCTTAATAATAATTATCCCAGATGACCTGTAAATTCTGTAATAGTATATTTAATAGATTTAGTTTTTAAAGATTTTTCTTAATTACTAGTTATGAGAAAATTGACTTTTGAAAGTTTCTCATTGAAAACTAGTTTTAGAAGAAATTTCTCTATAATAGCCAAAAAAACACAACAGTAGTGTAAAATCTCTTTAATTTTTTTTTTTTTTTTTTTTTGAAAATCAGGTGTGTATGTTTGTGTTTGCTATAGTTGGGAAATGTTAGTAAAACAAATTTAGGGAGGAGAGCAGGGTGAACACTTAGTTAAAATAAAGGTAGCATCGGGAGCTGGCAAAAGATCCAAACAATATTTCTCCATTCCACAAAAATATTGCTTTAACATTGATTATTAGAGAGCAACCAATAATTCATTAATATATTGAAAAATAAACAGTACTCTTCATTATTATGAAAACCTGAGACATCATAATAAATCATGTTACCTTTAAGTATAGTTTTTGTTCAAATTTCCCATCATTTTTAAACCAAACCACTGTTCAACTTATTCACAACTAGAAGTGCTCCATTATTCGTACAAACTATATTAAAGAAATGAGACTACCATTGCTATGAATCTTGAAAGAATCTACCAAAAGGTTTAGAATTAAATCTCACTTCCCTGTTTCAATGAGTTGGTTCTGACTCATCATGACCTCACATGCAACACAAAAGAGTACACAGCTCCTTATCATCCTAACAATTGTTGTTATGTTTGAGTCCATTGTGGTAGCTACAGTGTCAATCCATCTTGTTGAAGGTCCTCCTATTTTTTGCTTACCCTCTACTTTACCAAGTATGAAACTTCTATATACACTAAATAATAATGGCAGAATAGCAGCATGGTCGAAGAGGCAAGGTCTCTCTAGTAATCCTATAACCCCAGGAACACCTGTAATGGAAGATGACTTTCCAATAGGTTTAAAATTGAATCTCACCAACTCAATGACACCTCGCAACAACACCAAAGTCTTCATGGAGGTCTGTTCCACACCTTTTCTCCCTTTTATCAGTATACATCTATTGTTTTCCTGATCAGTACGTTTAGCAGCGGTAGCCAAGGACCAATTATTTCTTCTGGTCCTTTTATTTTTTGTTCCAAACTCAAAGATGCCATTATTTGTTTATGAATATTATTAGAGACCACAACTTAATTAGTGAGGATGCTAGAGCTTAGCTTCTTTAAGATTAGATAAAACAAAATATAATTTATTGCTAAATATTTAATGATATGATAGATTTCTTGGCTCAGGCATATTGTCCCTTCCATTAAGTAAAACATGAAGTACTTTTGTTCTAGATCGTCTTACCTTTACTCAGGAAGGTTATTCCAAACAAGTTGACACATTAAAAAAAACATACTGTGTGTTCATGGAAAAGTTGAAAACAGCTCAGGTTTTTTTCAGGATATAACCTGTCTTCATGTGACTCAGCATCCTGGCTGCACCTATAAATGATATTTCCTAAATTTTATGCTATGCCATCTCAGCTGTATTAGCCTCCTTGTCCAGCCAATAGGCAGTAGTGTACTGTGGTTATAACTGACCATCATTAGTCCAGGTAAGTAGTGACCAAGTGTAATAGTTTAGATTTAGCATAATGAGATCATAGCAACTTTATTCAGACAGTATTTGTGAAATCAATTTCCTCATAATGGATCTTTTCCATTACATCTACCATTTTATGAGAAAAATTCAAAGTTCAAATCTAATTCTAATCCTTTCTGTAAAATTCTGAGCATTATAGTTTTACATTTGAATCAACTGAATTTGGGTAACATATATTCATAATTTTATAATTCTCTGACTCGAATTATATTTATCAATTTATTCATTCACTTAGTTGTTACTGAATGCTTACTTGGAGAATACCAGAAAGTCCAGATCATCAAGGAAACACAGCCATAGACTGACAAAGGTTAAAAGAACCATAAAAAATCATGAAAGTACATCTGTATAAAATGCATCGTTCCATATGAATAACAACTTCTTGAGTAGTGTTCTAACAAATGTGAGCCTTTAATTTTCTTAACACACTGCCCTTCTAATGGACCTTTGTTGTTGTTGTTGTTAAGTGCCTTCGAGTCGGTTCCTTTGGTGGCTTATAATTTTTCTCTAACTATTGTTGTTGTTGTTAGGTGCCATCAAGTCGGTACCGACTCATACAAAATGGAATGAAACACTGTCCGGTCCAGGGCTAACATCACACTTGTTGCCATGCTTGAGCCCATTGATGCTGCCACTTTGCCAACCCATGTCACTGGGGGTCTTCCTCTTTTTCTCTGACCCTCCATCTTACCAAACATGATATCCTTCTCCAGTGACTGGTCTCTCCTGACAATATGTCCAAAGTATGAGAGATGAAGAAGTCTGGCCATCCTGGCCTCCAAGAAGCACTCTGGCTGCACTTCTTCCAAAACAGATCTGTTTGTTCTTTTGGCAGACCATGGCACTTTCAATATTTCTCCTCCAACACCATAACTCAAATGCATCAATTCTTCCATGATCTTCCTTATTTACTATCCAGCTTTCGCATGCATATGAAGTTATTGAAAATACCATGGCTTGGTAGTCCTCAAACTGACATCTTTGCTCTTCAACACTTTAAAAGGTCTTGTGCAGCTGATTTGCCTAATGCAATACATCATTTGATTTCTGGTCTGCTACTTCCCTGAGTGTTGATGGTTGGAAAATGAAGCCTTTGACAACTTCAACCTTTTCTCCATTGCTAAGAATGTTGTTTATCGGTCCAGTGGTGAGGAGTTTTGTCTTCTTTACATTGTGATCCAATCCATACCGAAGGCTATGGTCTTGGATATTAATAAGTAAGTATTTTAAGTCCTCTTCACTTTCATCAAGCAAGGTTGTATTAGCTGCATATCGTAGGTTGTTAATGAGTCTTCTCTCATTCTGATGCCATATTTTTCTTCATATAATCCAGCTTCTCAGATTACTTGCCCAGCATACAAGTTAAAGAAGTATGGTGAAAGAATACAACCCTGTCACACACCTTTCCTAATTTTAAACCATTCAGTGTTTCCATGTTCTATTGGAACAACTGCCTCATGAGCACAATTATGTGTTCTGGTATACTCATACTGCTCAATATTGTCCATAGCTTGTCATGATCTACACAATTGAAAGCCTTTGTATAGTCAATAAAGCACAGGTAAACATCTTTCTGGTATTTTTCTCTGCTTTCAGCCAAGATCTATCTGACGTCAGCAATGATATCCCTCATTCTAGGTCCTCATCTGAATCCTGCTGGAAGTTCTCTGTCAATGTATGTTTGCAGCCATTTCTACATTATCTTTAGTAAAATTTTACTTGCATGGGATATCAAAGATATTGTCCAATGATATCTGTATTCTGTTGGGTCACCTTTCTTTGGTATGGGCACAAACACAGATTTCATTCAATCAGTTGGCCAGGTAGTTGTCTTCCAAATTTCTTAGCATAGACAAGTGAATGACTCCAGTGCCATCTCACATTGTTGAAAGATTTATATTTTTATTCCATCAATTCCTAGTCCCTTGTTCTTTGCCAATTCCTTCAATGCACCTTGGACTTCTTCCTTCAGTATAATTGGCTGTTGATCACAGGCTACCTCTTGAAATGGCTGCCACATAAACCATTTCCTTTTCGTACAGTGATTCTGTTTATTCCTTCCATTTTCTTTTGATGCTTTCTGAATCATTTGGTAATTCGCCCAAAGATTCCTTTAATAACGAAAGTTGAGGCTGGAATTTTTTTCTTCAGTTCTCTCAGCTTGAGAAATGTTGAGTGTGTTCTTCCCTTTAGGTGTTGTAATTCCATATCTTTGCACATTTTGTTGTAATATTTGACTTTATTTTGAGACTAAAAATTCACTTCAGTTTTTAGTTATTCCCGTAGAATTGATTGGCAAAATTGAATTATTGGGTCTACGTGAATGTAGCTGTGGCACTGTGGGATAATGCACTGGACTGCAAGGTCAGTTTGAACCACAAGGTCGACAGTTTAAACTCACCAGTTGCTCCTTGGAAATCTTATGCAGGGTCACTATGAGTAAGAACTGACTCCACCACTCTTAACAACAAATCTGGCTATCATCTCTCTTCTGCTACACATTGGCTAACTAGACAGTAGATAACTGATACCTCCTTGTGGGAAATATATATAGGAGCCCTGGTTGCACAGCAGTTAAGTGTTTGACTGCTAATCAAAAGGGAATCCACCAGCTGTTACAAGGGAGAACCATGTGGTTTCTCAAAGGATTGCAGTCTTGTGTTGCTCAGTGCTGTTGACTTGTTTCCAACTCGCAGTGACCCTGTATAGGGCTTACAAGGAGCAGGTGGTGGCTTTGAACCACTGACCTTGTAGCACAAACTGATCTTGCAGTCCAGCACATTATTCTGCAGTGCCTCACCAAGACTTCTAGAGGGCAGTTCTAATCTGGCCTATGGGGTCACTATGAGTCAGAATTTATTTGATGGTAATTGGTTCAATTTTATGTGTAAGACAGTGCTTACATGTAGTTATTTGCTTTCTAGTAAAGAAAACCCTTTAAATGTTTTAATTATTTATTATCATTAATTTTTACTATAACTCTCCATTGTTTTCCATCACCATTTTTCTATATTTTGTTTATCATATGTAAATGGTAGCTGTATGTTGAGAATATTATTTCTTTGCTACAATGTATAGTGTACTATTTGCTTTTCTTCACTATTTGTCCCTTTACTCCTATCATGGTTTTTCTTTATGGTAAAGACTTTATTTAGACTGAAGTCTTTTGTCCCATGGCACTTACTTTAGAGAATGCTATTGGAGGAGGGGGCAGATCTAGCTTATTTTCTGAATGTTAATTTATTAGCCAGCACCACATCTTGATAGGCGTTCTGGTGTGGTACCATAGGATAAGCACTGGACTACCTGGTGATTTTTTCTGTTTGAAAAATTTACCTTGAAATTCATCTAACTATGAAGAAAGGATAACTCCATAGGATAAGCACTCGACTTTAAGGTTGAGGGTTCAAACTCACCAACCGCTCTTTGGAAACCCTATACTGGATCGCTATGAGTCATAACATACTTGATGGCACTTAACAACAAAAACTATGAAGAAAAATCCTGTATATGCTTAATATACTCAGTTTCCAGCATAGTGCTAAAAGTAGATAAATTTGAAAAATGAATGAGCAAACTAACAAGAAGTAAATACTTTGCCTCATTATTTACTTTATTTAAAAAACAAAACAAAACAAAAAAACACCTGTATATCTTTTAAATATAGTCACTTTTATCTGCTGAAACTAAAACTACCTTTTAAAGTGTTGATTGATGAAATGGAGAGAGAAATACAGACCCACACTACTCCAGCCCAAGGAGCAGGCAAGTACAAGAGTTTCAAAAAGTTTGTGAACTGAAATTAAAAGACAGTGCAATTTTTCAATCAACATTTGAAACCCACTTGTATATACATGACTAGCTCATGTAGATTCTAACTTGAACAATTTCAGTTGTTTGAATGAGTAATACACAAAACTAGCACACAATCTGCCATCCTCGATGTCAAGTGAGGAGGGAAAAAACAAAACAAAAAACTATCTGTGCATTTTATGGGCAACATAGTTGACCTTTAATTTCAACTTAAATAGGAATTCCTTCATGTCCAGCAAAGTGCTTGGAGTCAACACAGAAGGTGCTCAAAATGCAGAAGGATGCAGAAATCTTGGGATTTAAAAAAAAACAAACAAGGAAATCCTAGCTGATGCCTGGCTCAACTCCTCACATGGTATTTAACCTTTCCCAGCCTCAGTTTTGTTATGTATAAAATTAACACTAATTACCCATAGTACCAGAACCTACTGCATGGGATTGCTATGAGAATCAGACACACTAACATTGTACAGTGTTCGAAACAGCAGCTGACTTCATGACAAGTCTTCTGTAAATGTCACCAAATAAATTCAGAAGCACTGTCCTCTCCTTAGTGGAACCTTTCTACAGACTCCAGGGCACACACCATCAGGTACAGGTCTGAATTTTAGGATCATATTTATTTTTGTAATAACGTGACTGCCTTCCCCAGTGGACCATAAGTCAGTCAAGGTAGAATAATGAATTTCTGACACTTTTGTATGTTGCTACTGGGCATTGATGGAGTCCTGACATAGCGCTGTGGGTTAATGTCCCAGACTGCAAAGCTGTTTGAACTGAAAGGTCTGTGGTTCAAGCTCACCAGCTGCTCCTCAGAAACCCTATACCGGGTCTCTGTGGGTTGGAACCAACTCGACAGTACTGAACAACAGCAACTGGGCATTGAAAAGATTATTCATACATTATTGAGTTTTTGTTAAATTTTTAATGAATAAATCCCTAAACTGATTTATATTTTTGGCTCTTTGGTTAAGCCTTAGTATAATTAGCAAACTTAATTCATTAAATTCTTATAAGAAAACAATCATTGCATCAAATAATCAGTAAGCTGATCTTCTTGACATGCTAGAGTGCCTTAACATGGTCAAGACAGTTTGTGACTTGATCCACGACTGCAGCCTTGCCTGGCAGGATCTTCGAGGGATCTTGAATTGTTTTCAAATACTTCTTATGTGACCTTTAAAGACCAATGACCCTTATAACCACTGCATTTATTAGTAGCATCTCTACTTTGGAGGTTAAAATGACATCTGATCTGATTCCAAGTGGGATATTCATTCTGGCATTGCCTGGTTTGCAGGTATAGGATTTAAGGTCTTCCTATATAGACGTTTACACTCACTATGGTATCCTTTTAACCAAAACCAATGTCTAGCTCAACAATGAATGAAGCAATGAATGAGTGAATGAATGAATGGAAAATCTGCTTAGAAAGGCATAGGAAAACGTTATTCATGGTTTCAATCCAGATATAATTTCACAATGCTTAAGAAGGAAAAAGGAAATTCCGTAAAGCTCAAAATTTAGTACTTATCTTGGAAAACATTATTTTATAATTGCCTCGAGTTTTCATAGCCCCTTGTCTAGTTCTAGCTTAACAAGAAGTATAAAACCATGACTAACATATTCACACTCCACTCCGCTGCCTATAAATTTATTATTTGTTTTAATTAAAAAAAAAAAAGCACTAGTTTTATTCATCTTGCTTAATGACACAGAAGGGCAAAACAAGTACCCAAACAATGAATAATAATGGGAGAGCTCAGACGGTAAAATCAATATGTCAGATCAGTAGAGCTATGCTTCCTTTTAGTGCTCTTGTGTCTGCATGCAGTAGAGCTTACCTTCTGAATTATGTATGTATATTATCCTGATTATAAGAGTCCTGGAAGTGCAGTGTTTAAAGTGTTCAACTGCTAACTGAAAGGTCAGAGGTTCTAACCCACCAGTCACCACACCAGCTCCTCCACTGGAGAAAGATAATGGCTTTGGTACAGCCTTGGAAACCCTGTGGTCTGAAGTGACTTGATGACAACAATGTTTTTGTTTGATTTGGCTTAACCTAAACTCATAAATAAGGAGCTCTGGTAGCTTAGTAGTTATGAATTGGCCTGCGAACAGCAAGGTCAGCAGTTCCAGACTACCAGCTGTTCTGCGGGAAAAAGATGAGGGGTTCTACTCCTGTGAAGATTTACAGACTCCGAAACCCTGTACAGGGTCGCTATGAGTTGGGACCGACTCCATAGCACACAGCCACCACCAAACACATAAATATTGACTTTTTCTTAAACAAAGCTTTTTTTTTTTTTCTTTTAAACTTTTTTTAAGATGCATTGTAATTACAATGGCAGTATTTGTAGCTGTAGCAACAATGAATTTATATCTGTTCATTGTGACTGATCGCAGCATGTCTTAAGATAATTCAGATAGTCACATAGTCTAAGAATACTGGTGGCACTAGATAGTAAATAACAAATCAGTAATTCCCTAAGTATACCACACAGCGACCTTATTTACAAAAATAATTGTTTCATCCCAAATCATTTAGGGGCTGTCCTCTTTAGCTTGTCACATTTCTTAACCAGGACGTGACTGGATTTGGGTCTGTAAATCTTGCTGCAATTTTTTAAATCAGGCACTCATCCCCAGTGTACTTCATTAACTGATTCCGTGTTCTACACAGATGTTTGCACCTCATCCCAACAGATGTGTATGTTACTGTTGTTAGATGCTATTGAATGGAGTACAACTCATGACAATTTTATGTTGTTGTTGTTAATAGGGACTCTGGGTAGAGTTTCTGGGTGGTGGGTTTGAACCGCTAACTTTAACAGTTGGTAGTGGTGGTGGTGGTGTGCTGGGGAGTTGGTTCCGACTCATAGCAGCCCTGTGCAGGTTTCCAAGGCTGTAAATCTTCAAGGAAGTAGAAAGCCTCATCTTTCTCCCAAGTAACAGCTAGTTTCGAACTGCTGACCTTGAGGTTAGCAGCCCAATTCGTAACTACTACGCCACCAGAGCGCCTTACCAGTTAGCAGTCCGGTATTAATCTTACAACTTTATATTAGAATCAAACAGCACATTCTCATGATCACTGGCATGTTTGAACTCCTTGATGTGGCTTTTTGGTCAGTCCCATCTCTGAAAGTGTTCCCTTCTTTTCACTAACTCTGTTTTGCCAAACATAATTTGCTTTTCATAATGTCCTGGTGTGACACTTTAGGATAAGTACTGGACTATTAGTGGCAAACTATTAATGCTCCTCAGAAATCCTATAAAATGTCACTATGAGCCATAATCAACTCAACAGCCCTTAACAACAACAACAATGTGCTGGTGTAAGGATTAATCTTTCCTGAACACTGTCCCAGGTAAACAAGACAAAATTGCACCATACTTGCTTCTAAGGAGCGTTCTGGTTTAATTTTTTCTAAAATAATAGTAGTAGTGTGTATGAATATAAAAGTCATCTTTTAAAATGTATTCCTATTATTTTCTATTTCCAAAAAAGATCATAACATGGTTTAGTTTAATGCAAAATCAAATCTGTTGAAATTCAGCTTTCAAAAAACATTCCATTTGTTTTCTCATACATGTTTTTATCTCCATGAGAACATTTTTCACATAGTTACTACAATTATTACATCTCTGCGACAAACGATAATACCACACACCAGTATCGCTTATTAAATGTCTACTTACCTATCAATCAGTGACATTATTGTTGTTGTTATGTGCCGTAGAGTCGGTTCCGACTCATGGCGACCCTGTACAGGGTTTCGGAGGCTGTAAATCTTTACGGGAACAGAGAGCCTCATCTTTCTCCGGCAGAACAGCTGGTAGTTTCGAACTGCTGACCTTGCGGTTCACAGCCCAATTCGTAACCACTACGCTACCAGAGCTCCTAGTGGCATTAGAGTTATCATCAAAATGGCTGAAAGAGATTTATTTATCTCTTATAATAGTGCTAAGAACTCTTATATAAGCGTCTGCACTCTCCAAATTAATCAGGGCAGAAGTACCTATGTCACATTAATCCTTTAAAGCAAGGTGTACACATAAAGAAAGCTACCCAATAATGATGGTGTCCAAAATCTGGGTTTAAGAGCTGTTCTAGATATCACATGGTGAGATGGCTATGCATCATCCCGAGTTTTCTTATTTGTCTCTACAGGGATGCCAGATGAGGTGAACCTCAGCGACGTAAAGCAAATTCATCAAACAGACAGTGGCAGTATTTTCGACACAACTGGAGCAGGCCACTCAACAGTGACTGAATCTATGACATTTACTGTGATGGGTGTGGTAATGTTACTTCCTGGGCTTTGGTAACTGAACTCTTCAGTCCTGACTTACACATCTTATCAAAGTCTTGATTTCCACCCCACCCCTCCTTCATGTGTCTGGAATAAGAGATCATTGTAAATGTAACAGTTATACTTATGAAAAGGTATGTCACACTAAGTTAGAAGTCAAGTTGGAATGTTCATAAAGATATCTGAAGAATCAACCTTTAAATAACACACTGTTTTAAAACATTTCTTCCTTAAACCTTACTTAAATCTTGAATTCTAACATCTTAAATCTGCAAATGCAAAGAGTACAGAAGTGATTTTGAATAAGGATCTAGTACAAGCGCATTTTCATTCTTCTCTGTTTCAAACCCCTTTTCTAAAAGAAAAAGGTTTATTTGCAGGGCAATGCAAATAGGGCATAGTACTTCTTCAAGTATTGAAATTAGAATTTCATTAAATAAGTCAAACCACACAATGACAAGAGGTATGCATGCATTTTCAATCTCCTGGGTTTTTTGTTTGTTTGTTTTTTTGCAAGCTATAGAAAGAAACTACTTAAAGTCTACAAGTTACAGAGCAGAATGGGAGCTTGATAGTTTGTCTCCACTATAATTAAGCCAACTGACTAATCTAAAACTGGGGATTTTCCAGCTCCTGATTTGTATCCCATTATATTCAAAATATATCTTCCGTATTGTGGCTCTGTTTCTTCTCTCTTCTCTCACTGCCTAATGGGTTTAGTTGTGTTGCAAAATGCATGGCCTGCTCTAGGAATATATGTATTTAAGCTTTGTTGTTATTCGTGGGAAACTTGAAAAGACATTACTCATTTTCTTCTAGCAAAAATGATTTATTCACTTTGTTTGCTTTCAAAATATTATTTGTTATTTCTCTTTAAAGGCTGATGTTGAATAAACAATGGGTTATGTATACATTTCTAAGATTCTTAATAATATCAAAAGATATTCATATCCCACACTTTCCCTTGTCCTCTGTTTGCACATGAGCAGTTGTGGGGAGGCAAGGTCCTTATTTCCCAGTTGTGATAAGATGCTTCAGCAGACAATGATTAGGATAAGACCATGGCTATACTAAGGAGGAGGAGATAAGTCAGCTTTTATTAAGAAGTGTCACATCCAGTTGATAACCAGAAAATATAATTAATACAAAATGACAGAACAGAAAAAGGAAGTGCTGTACTTATAAAATAAAAAGAGTCAAAAGGATCTGAAATGACCTCTGAAAACTTTTGGATAGGATTCAGTCAATAGGAATATGTTAGTGAAGTAAAGTCTGTCTCTCTGAACCAGGAAACAATCCATTAAGGCTTCCAAAAGCTTGTGGAAGAGTTCCATGAACTTTTCATTCAACTTTTCCATGAACTTTCTGAAATCATCTTATATATGATCGTATCATGTTTTCTCTTAAATTCTCCATTAACTGAGATGATCTGATGATGATCAATTTAAGACATATTATGTTCAACCAGCCTAGTCACAATTCAGTGTCTTCAAACAGGCCTCAGACTGGAAATATTTATCCATGGCCCCATTTGTGGATGTCATTTTCCTAGGTTTCCTTTCTAGACCTTAATATTTATTCTCTCATCCCTTATTGCTATAACTCAATTGCATTCACTTGACCACACTTCAAATTACAAATTTAAATGTTTTATTGTTGTAGATGTTAAATTTTCATTTTTCCCTAGGCAATTTATTTCAACCATTCCCTGAAAAAGTAGTCCTAAATCACCGAGTTGCGATATTGCAACCCAACTCATGGTTGTTGGTTTGTGATGGTAAATTTTGGAGGAATGTTTAAAACAAACTGAAGATCATGATTTTAAGATATATATGTAAAATTTCCAATGATAAAAGATCATTTTAGATGTGACAGAAAAGGACAGAGTAATAATAACTTATTGTAATAATGTTGTTGTTAAGTGCTGTTGAATTGATTCTGACTCAAAGCATCCTTGTGCTAATCAGAGGTTGCTATAAAGATGAGCGTAAAGCCTCACCTTTCTTCTCTGGCCTCTGATGGGCCCCAACCACCAACCTTGTGGTTCACAGTCCAGTGCTTATGTATACAGCTACTGTGCTCCCCTAATGTAGTATGTTGTTGTTGTTAAGTGCCATTGAGTTGGTTATGACTCATAGCAACCTTGTACAGTGTTTCTGAGGAGTGGCTAGTGGGGTTGAACAGTCAACATTGAGGTTCAAACTGACTTTGCAGTCCAGTGCTTTATCCCACAGTGCCACAACAGGTGTGCATCAGACTGCAAAGTCATTTGAACTGCAAGGTTGGTGGTTCAAGCTCACCAGCTGCTCCTTGGAAACCCTATTCTGGGTCACTGTGGGTCAGAATCGACTCAACAACACTTAACAACAACAGCAACAACACACCAGTACTCCAATGTAGTGTATATATATAAAATTAAAACAGAATACTGAACACATATATACAACATATTAGTATAAATATATTTATGTGTTTGTGTGTGTGTACTTGTTGTTATTGTTAATTGCCATTGAGTCGTTCCGACTAACAGAGACCCTGTGAACTGCTGACCTTGTGTTTAGCAGTCCAGTGCTTATTGTATAGCACCACTATATAGGCGTTCTGATGTGGCGCTGGACTAAAAGGTCGGTTTGAATTGCAAGATGGCAGTTCAAACCCACCAGCTGCTCCTTGGAAACCCTATACAAGATCACTATGAGTCAGAACCAACTCCACAGCACTCAACAACATATATACTTTTAAAAATAAACTAAACTTAACACAATTAGATAATCTAGATAGGAGTCATGCATTTTGGGAGGCAATTTGGAGACTATAGACGTCATAAAGTTGCTGCTAAGAAGCCCAGGTAGTGTTGTGGGTGAGGTTTGGGCTGCTAACCACCAGATCAGCAATTCCAACCCACCAGCCACCTGGCCTAAACTTTTATAGTCTTGGAAACCCTGTACAGGGTCACTGTAAGTCAGAATCAACTCCACGGCAATGGGTTTTTGAGCTCAAAACTCTTGGACATTTTTTAAAGTTCCTTAAAAGCCTGAGGCATATTAGTTAATATTCTTAGAGAGGATATTCATCCTTTAATGCTTTACTCGGTAGCATTTTACATTGGTCTAGTTCTTTATAATTTACAAAGCTCTCTCAAATTAAATAGAGTATCTCATTTGACCTTCCTCACCCCTCAAGAACAGGCTTGATATTTAGTCAAATGAAAGCAATTTCAATGATTTTTTTAATATGACACAAAATGTCCTTCTGAAGAGTTTTCCAGAAGTAACGTTTACAAAGGTTTTGGGCCGTGGTAAAACAAGACTGGAAGCGCCAATGGCTCTATCGGGTTAGCACTGGAAGACAAACAAAAATGTCAGTGGTTTGAGCCCACCAGCTCCATGAGAGAAAGGGGAAGCTTTCTGTTCCAGCTAAGATTTAAAGCCTTGGAAATATACAGAGTCAATATGAGTCAGAACTGACTTGACTGAACTTATGACTAGAGTATGTGTCTAGTTTCCAAGACAGTTAATGGATACCAATCAAGAATAAGTATACATTTTTAAAGATCACTTACATTGTTGTAGTCACATCTTATACTAGTGGAACTTAAATAAGCAAAGTTTGATTAGCTCCCTAAATTGTTTTGTATAAATTTAAGTAATCATGAACCTTTGGCCAGTGATTTCATAATCTCTTGGGGATAAGTCAGGTAACAATCAGAGCTAGCATTTAACTTGGGCCTTCTTTTGTATTGTTGTTGTTAAGTGCCACTGAGTTGGTTCCAACCCATTGTAACCCTATACAGGGTTTCTGAGGAGCATCAGGTGGGTTTGAACTGCCAACCTTGCAGTTCAAACTGACCTTGTAGTCCAGTGCATTATCCTGCAGTGTTATAGCAGGACTCCTCCTTTGTATCGACACTGTGATAAATTCTTTTTATGCATTATCTCATTTATTTCTTTCTCCCAGTACCATTATTACCTCAATTTGTCAATCAGAAAGCTGAGATTTAGAAAGATTATCTAATTTGTCTGGTATCTGACAAATCTGCTGAGATTTGAACCAGCTCTGTGTAAATGTTGCCTCTAAGTAACCTTTATGCATTCCTAGATTAAAAGTATAATAGCTGTGGAGTAACAGTGAATACATAGGAGATTAACTAACAATAATTCAGAGATTATTTTAAACAAATAAAATAGTTGGTCTCATTTTATTTTGCATTATATTAAGCTACGTATAAGGAGAAATAGAGACAAGAACTTCTTCATCAGTACCAGCCATTACTCCCCGTACATGTTTAAATTGATTCTCACACATCAGGCCCCAATGTAAATCAACTACCAAATATGAAAAGAAAAACACACAGTATTTACAACTACCATAGAGCTCCTCTCTGCTTTTTGTGCAACTGGAGAATAGTCACTGTTTCTTTACCATAAGACACAAGTTGACTAGAAGAAAAGGGAAGAAAGGAAAAGAGAGAGGTGGCAAAGAAAGAGGGATGGAGGAAAAGCAAGAAAGAAAAAAAGAAAGAGAACCTTGTAGAGCATTATCAAAATTTCTAGATTTCATTTTCTATCCTCAATGAAATATTGTCTCATTAAAAAGAAATGTTAATAAGCTATTTCCTTCGAAACACTCAGATTTTCTGAAGTGCTCAATAATGATGCTTTGAAAACTTCTCAATTAATTTATTGTTAAATGTTTTCAATCTCTTAAATTACTGTTTCTATCATCAGGACCCTTCAGATACAATAAAAATGTTTCTTCTTAAGTGAATGAATTCAACCTTGCTTGTTATTCTGTGAGAAACTCACTGAGCAGGCTTCAATGTCAACATTTCACTAGGTTGTAAACTTTTGTACCTTGTACAATCACATGAGTTGTTGGGAAATCCAGGCATAATAAGTCTTAATGGTTGTTAGTCGTGACTCTGGGCAAATAAATTCTTTCTTTAAATGCAGATTGCTGTGTATAAATCATTGCTGATTAAAATATAGACAAAACATTGTTCTCCTGTTGGGAATCTGCTTTCTTTGTTTTTTGCTGGAATTACATGGTGACTATGAATTGCTGTTATGTTATTATTTATAAAGGGAGATCTAATCAAATGCAATTCTTTAACTGTGTGAATGTCATCACAATATAATATATGTCTTCATAGTTGCAACAATAGCACCTTAGACATGGGGATGGTGGTGGCGATGAATTGTGGATAAATTTTCAGATACATCTGATTCAAGAATCTCTTCACCTACCTGCAATTGTCTACTGTCACTCTGTAAACATCTTCACCTGGTCTGTGGAAAGATCTCACATCTTACCTTCCCCAGTTTTACTTTGATTATGAGAGACAAAGGAGTAGAGGTATTTGAAATTCATCATAAAATTAAAACAGAATACTAAGTATTTAGAGATCAAAAGTTGCAGAGAAAGAGGGATGAGATTCATCGATAGGATGAAATTGAAAGGTAAGTAAATTTCTAACTTTATGGATTTCATACCTACATTTGAGAAGTATCAGAGTAAAAGAAATGAAAGATCTTAGAAGGAAAAGGGTCATTAATTTTCTTGAGTTAACTCAGAAAGCCACTAGATTGAGGGGGTGAGGTTGAGACCATTTGAGGAATGTTATGAGGACATGCCTTAACCTATTTCATTAAGAAACCAAGACCCTAACCAGATAAAGAATTTCCAATAACAGAAATCCCTTCAGAATAAGGTTAAATACCCACACAGAACCATAGTTGACTCCATAATTGTGGTCAAAGTTGTCAGAGCTATAGATGCACTTAAGAAAGTCAATAGGTTGTATCACCACACCCCACATTCCTCCTCTCTCCCAGTCTCCCATTAACACTCACACCACAACACACTGCCCAGCTAGTGCCTTTATTTATTTCTTGTTTTCTTATCTGTAAAACTGAAATAGCTGTATTGGACTCATGTTGATGTTGTTGTTAAGTTCTGTGAAGTCCGTTAAGACTCATAGCGAACCTGTGTAGGATTTCTTAGGAGTGACTGATGAATTTAAACTGCCTACCTTGCAGTCCAAATCGACCTTTGGGCCAGTGCATTATCTTACAGCTTCATACCAGGAATTACTTAATACCAAAAGCAAACACATTGGTGAAAAGTTACTTCCAAATCACAGCGACCTTATAGAAGACCAGATATTGCACCAAATATTAGGTGTCCAAGGGCCCCATACTAAGCCTTGATTATTCATATATATTTTTTTCTATTTCCATTTGTTGTTGTTGTTAAGTACCATCGGTTCCAACCCTGTATAGGGTTTCCAAGGAGCAGCTGGTGTGTCTGAACTACTGACCTTGTGGTTAAAACCGACCTTACAATCCGGTGGATTAACTCACAGTGCCACACCAGGACTCCCAGTTAGCTTTCTGCTAAAAGGCTGTTGGGTTTACAGGCCCAGAAGGGAAAAGTCTTCTAGGTATATAGGTGCTGAGAGTTTGAAAAAATGACCAGAACTCATTTCAAGAGACATTATTTTATTACTGAAAACAGAATAAAAGAGATGGTTTACCAACAAGTGAATTTACCTACAAAGGGCAAAATACAGCTGTGCCCAGTGGCAACTAGGTAAATCATGAAGTTTTACTACTTGAGGGATGGGGGCTAGGGTCTTTTTATATCATGGAGTATTCATAAGTGGAAGGACAAATAAGGGGTTTATGCAGAAGTGGGACAGATAGGAGAGTCAAAGGTGCCAGCTTGTCTGTCCTCTCCTGGAGAACAAAGAATTCTCTAGGAGTGGGAGGAGTGGGCTTCTTCCTAGCATATGCATAACTAAAGCAGGAGAATAAGAAGTAGCTAGAGGAGGGGGTGTCTGCTCCTTCCTAGACAGCAGGAGTAGGGGGATGGGACAAGATACTTGGTTTGCTGAGACCTTGGTATGGTCATTTGAGAGCCCTAAGTTTGTGTCACTTCAAAGGCACATTTTCATGGGAAGAAATAACTGTGGTATCACGAATTTACTTGATAATGGTTTTTCTATCTAAAGTGTTTTTAACTTCCACTGAACAGGAAAAGGTAAAAACATTCACTTTTTTTGAATGATTTAATTTTGTTGAGACAAGCTAAAATGTTAACCAGGTTATTGAGTGGGGCCAATCCTCTGGTTCCCTCCTGTCTTCAAAAAGGTCTGCAAACTAGCCCCTCCCTGATTCTGACCCCATATAAGGCTGCATTGCCCTATATTCAGGGCTCAGAATCTGAAGAAATTAGCTCCTCTGAGCCAGCTGGCTTAATAAAATCTGAAACTGTGTTTTACATCTCCGAGTGGTCTCAGTTTCTTCGACGACAGATCAAAAACTGCAGTGACACTCTTGAATCTAAAACTGCTGTAATACATGATTGTAAGCAAATCGGGTATGTTGTTACAAAGTGCCATCGAGTTGACCCATAACAACCCTGTATAGGAATTCCAAGGAGCAGCTGGTGAGTTATATAGGACTTTAAAGCCAGAATTGGTTGTTTTTGCCATTCTGTTAGGTTTAAAAGGAGCAATTTCATAATTAATACCAGTAGATCACAGGACCACCAAGAAAGAACAGTGGCAACAGCAGAAGGAAGCAGGATGGAGAGACAAAGCAGCTGTGAGCTTCCCTGCCCTCTGCCCATGTACAGGAGACTGGTCTTTGGGCATTTACCGATGGTTAGAGGAGCTTCATAACGTTTTCTGGAGCAGTAGCCACAAAGCTGAGAGACCAGAGACAAGAGCAATGACAAGCCTGCAGGAAGGCAGAGAAGAGGTGTTCCCGACTGGAGAACTGCTACATCCTGAGTTGTTTCTGATCCTGAAATGTACCTTGTATACTTCCCTAACAGACCCTGTTAATGTGAATATTGTCTATGAGTTCTGTGTAGTCATTGCAGCAGGTTATTGAATCCAGCTGTGATGCAGAGAGTACTGTGGGTGGGATGGTTGGTGTCAGAACAAGGTAAAGAAGGTTGTAGGGTACAGGCATGTCTGGCCTGAGCTTTATAGGAATTGACCTGTATTGATTTTAAGTTTGGTTCTCCTTCCCTCTTGTGAAGCCAGAAGAAGTCAGACACGGTTTCCTCCACACCATTTTTGCAACAACATATAAATATCCACAGGATACTACTCATTAATAAGCTTTTGATAGCGAAAGAGCATATAAGGAGGCCTGGAAATAAGTATGGGTTGGGAGGGGAAACAAGAGAACAAAAGAGTACGGAAGACTCATTCCTAACTGTATCATGCTTTGCTTAGCCTTATCCTGGCTACAAGGCTTGTTGTTGTTGTTAAGTGCCATTGAGTCAGTTCTGACACATAGCCACCCTATATAGATTTCCGAGGAGAGGCTGGAGAGCTTGAATCACCAAATTACAAGCTTATGCATTGAAAATTTACTTCAAGAAGTAGAGAGTCATCTTATTTGTTTTATTAATTATGAAAGAAAGTTAGCCCTGACCCATGCAATGATGACACTGTAAGATAAGCATTGGACTGCTAAGGTTGGCTATTCAAACCCACCTGCAGTTCTATGGGAGAAAGATGAAGCTTTCTGCACCCCTAGAGATTCATGGCCTGAGAAACCCTCTACAGGATCACTGTAAGTTGGAACCGACTCTATGGCACCTAGCAATCACATCCCAGACTCATGTTCAAATGTGATTCGGCCTTTGAGTATAACAAACTGGAAACCTCAAACTCCACATTCTGTTTAAAAGTCTCTCCCACTGGCAAATTCGGACCACCATGTCAATCTGATTCCCACCATGAAGCAGAGCATAGTTCAAACAGTGTTGAGAACTATTACCAAAGAACAAGCAGTGTGCTCCTCAGCATCTCACCTGCGCTTATCAAGAACTGGCTACTTCAGAATGGAAAATTACTCTGTAGTGTCCCAAGAAGTCTCTGGATAATGTAAACGATTAACACTAAGCACAGAGGTGTGTGCTGAAAAAACCTGACCATCTACTTTGGAGAAATCAACCATTCAAAACCTGTGGAGCACAGAATACTCCAACTGATTCAACAGCAATTTACAACAACAAAGCCTTTCAAATATTTTTCTTTTCTTTTGAGTTTCTTTCATTTAAAATTTAGCTCTGGCACTGAAGGCACTGTAGGATAAGCACTCAAACACAAGGTAATTTTGAGCTGCAAGGTCAGTGGTTCAATTTCACCAGCTGTTCCTTGGAAATTCTATACAGGGTCTTTATGAGTCAGAACCAATTCAATGGCTCTTAACAACAACACTGTAGTGATAGCCTGGATCTACTCACTTAAACAAAATGCAGTAGGTTTTGTCATTAAGTCACAAATGTTGTTGTTGTTGTTGTTGTTGTTAGGTGCCATCGAGTCGGTACCAACCCATGGCGACCTTATGTACAGCAGAACGAAACACTGCTTGATCCTGGGCCAATCTCACTACTGTTGCCACACTTGAGTCCATCAATGCTGCCACTTGGCCAATCCTTCTCGTTGAGGTCTTCCTCTTTTTATCTCACCCTCCAAGTCTCAAATGAAGACCCTGAAAATAAGGAAGTTTACAACAATAGTGACCCAGGATCGGGCAGTGTTTCATTCTGCTGTTCATAAGGTCGCTATGGGTCGGTACCGACTCAATGGCACCTAACAACAACATAAATTAACTAAAATGATTTTCTTGTCCTAGAAGGAGAACAGGACAAGGAGAATAGGACATGCTTAAACCCACCCAGATAGTTAACTTGGGAATTAAGCAGCTGAGACTCTAAAGGTAAAATGTTTGAAGAAGTTTATTGATTTATTCTTTCCTTTTCCCAAAGAATGCTATCTTGATTTTAAGATAGATTACGTGTATGTCCAAATGTAACTTACCCTATATAATGTGCCTGCTTTTCATAATAGACAGGACAGTCTTGAGAAATGATTCTCTCATTCTCCAGATTGCTTGCTTTCTGATAATAAAACTTAGATCAGATCTCTCCCTGTCTCTGTGATTGACTACAGTGACAGGGGGCAAGCCCTAGTTTTGGTTTGGCAACATTTTGATAAGCATGGACTGCTAACCACAAGGTCAGTGGTTCAAATTCACCAGTTGCTCCTGAGAAACCCAATACAAGGTCGCTATGAGGCAGAATCAAGATGACAACACTTAATAACACCAAGTTTAAGCATCCTGAGGAGATTCCATATGTGATGCTCTAGTGAGATCACCTGATGAGTTGGTTCCATTACTGACTCACATCATGCAAATATGGATTTGTAAAATGTGGTTGAGCCAAATGACCACTAAATTTTATTTTGTTTTTGTTGTTGTTGTTAAGTGCCTTTGAGTCAATTTTAACTCATAGCAACCCTGTATAAAAGTATTTCTGAGGAGCACCTGATGCATTTGAACTGCTGCTCTTGTGGTTCAAGCCAACTTTTAGGTCCAGTGCTTTATCCTACAGAGTTACACCGGGACTCCAAATTTTCTTTTTTATTTCTAGATTTCTGAGCTAAAACAGCAAGCATTATTAAAACCGTGATAAACAAACAAACCCCAGTTGTCACTGGGTTGGTTCTGATTTATAGTGACTTCTTGTGTTTTAGTGCAGAAGTGTGTTCCATAGGGTTTTCAACGATTCAGTTTTTGGACTTTCTTCCAAGGTACCTCTGAGTGTACTAGAACAGCCAGGCTTTCAGTTAGTAGTTGAGCACATTAACCATTTATAACAGCCAGGACCCAATGCAGTGATAAAGAACAATTATTTTCTGGATGCCTTATGCTATAACGTATTATTACTGAATTGATAAAAAAAAAAAAAACAACAACAACAAAAAAAACTTTAAAATATCACTTTGTTGGTAAGTGCCTTTGAGTCGGTCCCTACTTATAGTGACCCTGCATGTGCTGTACATCTTTGCGGAGTGGAAAGCCACATCTTTCCCCCAGAGAGAGACCGAAGGGCTCAAACTACTGACCTTGTGATTCTCATTCTAGTGCTTATTATGTAGAGCCATCACCTTCCAATTACAGCATTATACATATAGTTATGATTATAATATTATCATATACGTTGTTGTTAAGTGCTGTCAAGTAGGTTCCAACCCATGGCAACTCTATATAGGGTTTCCGAGGAGGAGCTGGTGAGCTTGAACTGCCGAGCTTGTGGTTCCAACCAGTTTTGTAGTTCAGTGCATTACCCCACAATATTTTTTCTATGTGTCAATGTGTTTGGAATAATCTTCATGAGTAAAGGTAAGATGATCTAAAACAAAAGTACTTCATGTTTTACTTAATAGGAAGGACAATATGCCTTAGCCAAGAAGTCTATCATTAAATATTTAGCAGCAAATTATATTTTGTTTTGTCTAATCTTATGGACACTAAGCTCTAGTGTCACCACTAATTTAGTTGTGGTCTCTAATAATATTTAAAAACAAATAATGGCATCTTTGAGTTGGGAATAAAAAATGAAAGGACCAGGAGAAATAGATGATGCTTGGGTACTGCTATTAAATATTCTGGTCAGAAAAACAATAGATGTATCCTGTTAAAAAGGGAGAACAATGTGGAACAGAGCTTCAAAGAATCCAGACTTAATGGACTTATTAAGGCTAAATAAGTAGTCCCTGAGACTGAAACTATAGTCCTTAAATTGAAACTCTCCCATCAATTCACTTTAGACTAACAAATAGCTTAGCCCAAAGGGCAAATGTTGTCATTCTTGATTATTGTTATTCTTTTTTTTTTTTTTAAGAAATGATCTGTATAAGACCAAAGGATCAGCAGATATTTTAAAGCACAGATGAGAAGACTCAAGCATAGATGAGAAGGTTTTAGGGCAGGAAGGTTAAGTAAATAGAAGGGAAACAGAAACAAAGATAATGTTGGCATAAAGTTAAGAATGTCACCAATGTCACTAAATCATTGTGTCTAGAAACTTGGGAACAGAATTGAGTTATGCTGTGGATCTTTTCATCAAAAATAAAATTAAGTAATTTAAAAAGAGAGATAACGGTGTGTGGAGTAAGAGATGAAGTCATAAAAATCTGATTTGACAGTGTTTCCTCTTCTTGCAGATTTTGCCAGGAAAGCTTTTGAAACAAATGTAAACAAATGTTGTTGCCTCTGATGATTTATTGCAGAACAAGCTGACAGAACATAGGAGCATGTTATCTGGTCCTCTGTAGTGCAGGGGCTAATTCAGAAAATGAAGGAAGACCAGAAGTGCGGCATTTGCAGCAAACACTCCATGTCATTCAGCAAGTAAGCAGATGGAAGCATGCAATCATGACTTATATAAAGCAAGAGCTATCAAATATGGTATTATTATAACTTTAGTATTTTATTCTCCTCATTTATAAAACATTTTATGAGAATTTCATCACAGATGGTTATCTGCAATCAATTTATAGTAAGCAATTTTGTTTAGTTTTATATTATATCTAATCATACTCATAATACGTGAATGAATGTAAGTATACAAACACACATAAATATATTTGCTTACCCATAAAATATACATACATATTCATATCTTTATCTTTTATCATTATTATTATGCTTAAATTTATGTCTATATTTATATTTGCATGGATTTTTATCTTTGGGTCAATTACTCCTAGCTTTATATTCAAAGATTGAGAATGTAATGAAAGACATGACCTCTTTAAAATTGTTACTTATTATTTTTTCCATATGGTCTTCCATTTTTAATTTCAAATAGATCAGTTTTAAATAAAGCTCTTAATATGCAAAAAAAATAATTTACATGACTACTGCAGCAATAAAAACTCATGCATAAACTATATAAACCTATAGATTGCAAAGCTCTTCATCTAAACCCAGTTATATCCATTTCCATTTAGAGATTATTCCTCTGGGGAACAATGCACAGTAGGAAAAGTCTAACACAGTAGTTTATTATTCTTACTAAAAACGCTTGAAAGTATGACTGGCAACCACCCACTTGCTTTAAGTTACTAACTAAAGCCCAAGAAGGAATGACAATGCAAAGAAATTAAAGTTTTCCCACACCACATATCTTTGTGTTTTCTTCTCCTTTAGTGATGCCTTCCTTTCCTTGTGCCCATTGTCTTTAGCACCTTTAACCCCAGTTCCTATGTGGTAGGTGACATGCAGAAAAAGTTAACTGGTTTAGGATTGTTGTTGTTGTTAGGTGCCATCGAGTCGGTGCCAACTCATAGTGACCTTAAATGAAACACTGCCTGATCCTAGGCCAACCTCACTATTGTTGCCACACTTGAGCCCATTGATGCTGCCACTTGGCCAATCCATCTTGCTGGGGATCTTCCTCTTTTTCTCTGACCCTCCACCACCTTACCAAACATGATATCCTTCTCCAGTGACTAGTCCCTTGTGACACTATGTTCGAAGTATGAGAGACCAAGTTTGGCCATCTTGGCCTCCAAGGAGCACTCTGACTTCACTTCTTCCAACACAGATCTGTTGGTTCTTTTGGCAGCCCATGGCACTATCAATATTCTCCTCCAACACCATACAAAGACATCAATTCTTCTACGGTCTTTCTTATTCACTGTCTAACTTTCCCATGCATATGAGGTTATTAAAAATACCATGGCTTAGGTCAGGCACACCTTAGTCCTCAAGCTGGCATCTTTGCTCTTCAACACTTTAAAAAGGTCTTATGCAGCAGACTTGCCTAATGTAATACGTCGTTTGATTTCTTGACTGCTGCTTCCATGAGTGTTGATAGTTGATCCAAGAATGACAACTTCAATCTTTTCTCCGTTGATAAGAATGTTGTTTATTGGTCCGGTGGTAAGGATTTTTGTTTTTTTTGACATGGAGATGCAATGCATACCAAAGGCTGTGCTCTTTGATCTTCATCAGTAAATGTTTTAAGTCCTCTTCACTTTCAGCAAGCAAGGTTGTATCATTTGCATATCGCAGGTTGTTAATGAGTCTTCCTCCAATCCTAATGCAACGTTTTTCTTCATAGAACCCAACATCTTGGATTATTTGCTCAGCATACAAGTTGAATAAGTATGGTGAAATAATACAACCCTGTCATACACCTTTCTTAATTTTAAACCACCAATGTTCCCATGTTCTGTTCGAACAACTGCCTCTTGGACCATGAGCAGAATTAAGTGTTCCAGAATATTCATACTTCGTAATATTGTCCATAGCTTGTCATGATCCACACAATCAAAAGCCTTTGCATAGTCAATGAAGCACAAGTAAACATCTTTCTGGTATTCTCTGCTTTCAGCCAAGATCCATCAGACATCAGCAATAATATCCCTCATCCCATGGCCTCTTCTGAATGTGGCTTGAACCTCTGGAAGTTCTCTGTCAATGTATGCTTGCAGCCGTGTCTGTATTACCTTTAATAAAACTTTATTTGCACGGCTTAGAATACCTGGGTACAAATTCTTTGTGCTCAATCAGTAAACTGGAGGTTGTTGCCTCAAACCCACTGAAAAGCTTTGTAAAATAAAAGCCTGGGATCTGCTTTCAGGTAAGTTGGAAATGACTCTACAGCAATTAACAACAGTATTTATTGCCATTGCTTTCTACTATTGATATTTTAATTTGTAATCATTAGATTTACCCATTTCTATAACAGATTAAAATTAGGTTGCATCTTGAAACATGAATATTAATAGAACGTGTTCATGTTTATTTTAATTGTAAGTTATTTCTTATTCTTTAAAATAATAGTATTTTATTATGCAGTAGCATCTTCTGGTAACTTCAAAATGATGAGAAACTATGAATATTTTTAATCTTTCTAAACTATTTCCACTTAGAGAAGAGGTCTTCTATTGAAAAACACTAAAAAAATTCATTAAAAAAAACAAGTCTTGGTCTGGTGCTGTAGGATACTCCCTGGACTGCTAACCATAAGGACATCAGTTCAAACCCACCAGCTGCTCCTTGGAAGCACGAGGGTCAAAACTGAATCGATGACATTTAACAACAACACAGTTCAGCTATGTGGTTTTTAATTTAGAGTTCTATCCTTCTCTTGAAATATAGAGAGATGTTAGCTATTTTTCTTCATAAGACATAGAAAAAAAGTCCCTTATTTATCTTAGTTTTCTAACACAGAATGAATTGTCTCTATATTGCAGGAAACATTAACAACTAAAGAATTATACAGTATGATAAGAGAAAAGAATTTAATGTCCAGTATTTGCATAGATATCAGTATAGTTAGTATCTATAAGTCATTACATACATATCATATTTTAATCACCACTTGTCTGTCAGTCTGTCATACTAGGCTGGCTTGTGTGTTGCTATGTTGCTGAAGCTATGACACCAGTATTTTAAATTCCAGCAAGGTCACTTAGGCAGTTTTTCAGTGCGGTTTGCAAAATAAGATAGACTAGGAAGAAGGAAAGACAGATCATTTCTGAATGGTTAGCCACTGAAAACCTTATAACTTGCAGTGAAACATTGTCTGATATAGTACCAGAAGATGAGCCCCTTGAATTGGAAGACACTCAAAATATGACTGGAGAAGAGCTGCCTCCTCAAAGTAGCCTTGACCTGCATGACATGAATAGAACAAAGCTTTCAGGACCTTTGTTTGCTTGTGGGAGATAGCTCAAAATGAGAATAAACTACAATTGTGCATTAATAGTGAGAATGCAGAATGTTACAATCTGAATTGAGGAAAACTGAAAGTTGCCAAAAATTGAAATGGAACACATAAATATCAACATCCCAGCTGAAATATACTGGTATTGATCATTTTTATCTGATAATTGTATGGCTTACTATGTCAGGAATAGCAAATTGAAAAGGAATTCACTGTCAAAAATAGCATTTCAAGATCTAATTTGAAGTGCATTGGTATCTGTGATAGGTTAATATCAATATGCATACAAGGAAGAAGAGTTAATACCATTATTATTTAAATGTATGTACCAATCAATAAAGGCAGTGATGATGAAATTGAAGAATTCTACCCTCTTCTTCAGGTTGAAATTTCTCAAGCATGCAATCAAGATGCATTAATAATTACTGGTGATTGGAATGTGAAAGTTGGAAACAAAGTAAAAGGGCCAATAGTTGGAGTCTAGGTGATAAAAACAATGCTAGACATTACATGATAGAATTTTGTAAGACCAGTGACTTATTCATTACAAGTACTTTATTTCAACAGCATTAATGGCCACTGTATATGTGGCCACTATACAGATTACAACAGATTAATACACAGAAATCAAATTAACTTCATCTGAGGGAAGAGATGTTGTAGAAGCTCAATACCATCAGCTCAAACAAGCCCAGACCTTCTATTAATCACATGCAAGTTCAGGTTGAAACTGAGGAAAATTAAAGCAAGTTAAGTGCACAAAAGTCAACATATGGCCTTGAATACATCTGACCTGAATTTAGATATATGATATATTAGTCTCTAATGACCAAAGACCTGAAGAGTTGTGGATGACATGAAGACTATCATGTCATACAAAGAAACCAAAACATCCTTAAAAACAGGATAGAAAGAAAAGACAAAAGTAGATGTCAGAAGAGACTCTGAAATTTACTTTTCAGCGTAGAGAAGCTAAAATGCCTAGAAGAAATGATGAAGTGTAAGAACTGAACAGAAAATTTCAAAAGGAAAAGACCTGAAGTTGGAAAACCAAAAGGGAAGAACACACTCAGTATTTGCATTTCTCAAACTGAAACAACAGGAAAAAAAAAAAATCCAAGTATCTATTGCAATACTGAAGGATTCTGGGAAAAATGTTGAATGATGCAAGAAGCATCAAAAGAAGATGGTAGGAATACACAGAGCTATTGCACCAAAAAGAACTGGTTGATTCTCAACCATTTCAAGAGGTAGCATATGATCAAGAACCAATGGTATTGAAGGAAGAGGTCCAAGCTGCACTGAAGGTATTGGTGAAAAGCAAAGCTCCAGGCATTGAATGAATACAAATTGAAATCTTTCAAACAACTGATGCAGCGCTGGAGGTGCTTACTCATCTATGCCAAGAAATTCAGAGATCTGCTACATGACAAACCTATTGGAATAGATCCGTATCTGTGCTCATTCCAAGGAAAGTTAATCCAATGAAATATGAAAATCATCTCACAAGGCAATTAATATCACATGTAAGTAAAATTTTGCTGAAAATAATTAAAAAGCAGTTGCAACAGTACTTCTAAGGGAAATGCCAAAAATTCAGAAGAGGACATGGAACTAGGGCTATCATAGCTGATGTCAGCTTGATCTTCGTTGACAGCAGAAGATACCAGAACAATGTTTACTTGTACTTTGTTCACTATGCAATGGCATTCCACAGTGTGGACTGTAATAAATTATGGAAAACATAGTGAAAAATGTCAATTCCAGAACACTTAGCTGTGCTCATAAGGAATCTGTCCATAGACAAAAAGGCAGTAGTTTGAACAGGACAAGGGTATGTTGAATGGCTTAAAATCAGGAAACGTGTGTTCTAGGGTTATATCATTTCACCATACTCATTTGATCTGTATGCTGAGCAAATAATTTGAAAAGATGGATTGTATGGAGATGAATGTGCTATAGAGATTGGAGGAAAACTCATTATCAGTCTGAGATAGGAAGATGACACAACCTTGATTATTAGAAGTGAGGAGAATTTAAAATACTGGTGAATATCAGAAACTACAGTGGATTGCACTTCAGTGCAAAGAAAAGAAGTTCTCAACACTGGACAAACAACATCATAACAAATGGAGAAAAAAGTGAACTTGTCAAAGACTTCATTTTGCTTGGATACACAATCAATGATCATGAAAGCAGTAGTTAAGAAATTAAGAGACGTATTGTATTACACAAATCTGTTAAAAGTAGACGTTTTAAAGTGTTATAGAGCTAAGATGTCAGTTTGAGGACTAAGGTGAGCCTGACCCATGTCATGGTGTTTTCAAATGCATGTGAAGGTTAGAAAATGAATAAGGAGGAATCAACCTCTGGGGAAGTAATTCATAAAGTGGAGGGTCAGCAAAAATGAGGAAACCTTCACAAAGAAATGGATTAACACAGTGGCAGCAACCATGGACTTAAATTAAAAAACACTGTGAGGTTGGTGCAGGACCTGGCAGTGTTTGTTGTGTTGTGCATAGGCAGCTATGAGTTGGAACTGACTCAGCAGCACCTAACAAAAACATTTATTTTAAAATTCATCTAAATCACTAAGATCTGGATAAAATAATAAAACTTTATTTTAAACAACCCTTTTTATGTTTATAAAGCAATGCATTCCATTATAAAAGTTAAAAAAGCGAATAAAGGTTAAAAAAAATCTTCTAACTTCTGTGAATATTTATTTATCTTATCTATGTGCAGAGATGCAGCGATGTCTCTAGATATAAATATCTATATAAAAGACTCCTGGTGTGGCACAGTAGGATCAGCACTGGACTGTGAGCTACATGGTCAACAGTTCAAACCCACCAGCTGCTCCTCAGAAACCCTACATAGGATCACAATGAGTCAGAACCAGTTTAAGGGCACCTAACAGCAAGATGTAAAAGATAAATATATGTGTAAGATCGTGATTATATACAAATAGGCATGTAAAGATATGATGAGTTTGCATTTTCTATTTAATCCCTCTTTATTTTTATATAATATATAATTGTATATATTATGCAATGTATCTTGTATATTTTCTCAGTCAATAAATATTATTCTAAAAGCAATTGTAATAGTATTCTTTTATTAATCAGAATCATCTTGATGGCATGGGATTTGTTTTTGGATTTTGTATTCTTTATATGATAGCTCAACATTTATTTAATGAATCTCCTATTGAGAAACATTAAATCATCAATAATATGTCATAAGCAATGTTCCAATGAATTCTTTATATACTAAAAATTAGGCACCATCATAATTACATTATTACATTAGTTCTCCTATTTAGTTAGCAAAGCAGGGACAAGAGATGCTTTATTCTACCTGAAGAGACCACAAAAGCCAAAGAGAAACAAGTCAGCCAAGCAAAACAATGGAGATACAAGTTGTTTTTTCATAATAACTGACTCCGCTGTGCTTCCTTGATTCCCCCTAATTAAAAGTCATTCTCTTTTCAAATCAACTTAACACAAAAAAGTTCAGTGTTCTTACTTGACTCCCAGTGAGATGGATTGACACTGAAGGCAACAGTGGGCTCAAATATGACAACAATTGTGAAGATGGTGTAGAACCCAGCAGGGGTTTGTTCTGTTGTGTTCAGAGTCACTGGGAGTCATATCGACTTGATGGCACCTAACATCAATAAAGACAACAATTTTACCTTCCCTAGTAGAGTCTTGGACATCTGGTGTGGTTCTCTAGGATCATCACTGGACTGTGAACCACAAGATCAGCAGTTCAAACCCAGCAACTGCTTCTCAGAAGCCCTATACAGGATTGTTATGAGTTGAAACCAACTCAATGGTACTTAACAACAACAAGTAGATTCCTGGTGTGACACTGTACAATAACCACCAACCCATATAAACCCTAAACAGTGTTACTATGAGTCACAACCAAGTTAACATCCAAGTAGATTAAAAATTACTAAAGGGTTTCAAAAACTTTGTGTAACACAGTATTTTGAAGTCTTTTTGACTTCAAATTAATTTAGAACAAACTTGATTTGTTGAGTCAAATCACGTTTGTTCTAAATTAATTAACCTTAGAAATAATCCACTTGAAAATATTCTAATAACCATTATAATACTAATAATAATTTCCTACCTATGGGGTTTCTTTGGAGAACAAATGAGATACAATAATGTGAAAATTTGTAAATTGAAAAAATTAGTGCAGGCTTTAATTATTATTGATTCTACAAAGTGTAATGTTTGTTATACATTGTTCAGTAGTCCACATCTGACCTCTTACTCTACAGTGTACTATAACCTAAGAATAAAGAAATCTAGAAGATATCTGTATTGAAAAAAGGAGCCTGGGTGGCACTGTGGGATAAGCATCAGCCTGTTAGCCATAAGGCTGATCATGCAAACCCACCAGCCTCTTCATAGGAGAAAGAGAAGGCTGTCTGCTATTGGGGTTTTGTAAGTCGGAATGGTGTGTAGCACGGTTGTATCCCTTCACTATATTTATTCAATCTGTATGCTGAACAAATAATTCAAGAAGCTGGATTATATGAAGAAGAACATGGAATTAGGATTAGAGGAGACTCATTAACAACCTGTGACATGCAGATGACACAATCTTGCTTGATGGAAGTGAAGAGGACTTAAAATTCTTACTGATGAAGATAAAATACTGCAACCTTCAGTATGGACCGCAGTTTATTGCAAAGAAAACAAAAATCCTTACAAACGGATCAATAAATAATAAATTATTAAAGAACAAACCCTAACTTTGAGTACTAAGGTTCTTCTGACCAATTCATGTTATTTCCAATTACCTCATATGCATGTAACAGTTGGACAATGGATAAGGAAAATCAGAAAAGGATAGATGCATTTGAATTAAGGTATTGCCAAAGAATATTGAAAATACCATGGACTGCCAGAAGAACATTCAAATTTGTACAGCCAGAGTGGTTCTCTAAAGTGAGGATGGAGAGATATTGTCTCTTGTTTTATGAACATGTTGCCATTGGGGATCAGTTTTATACACACACACACACACACACACACACACTCACACTCATACACACCTCTTGCTAAATGGGGCAGGTAGTCAGTGAAGAGTGAGTTTCCCATTTCTCCCTAGCTTCTGCTTCATAGGACAGAGATTTAACTAAAGACAAGTCCTCAAAATAAGAAAAATACCCTATCTTGCAAAAGACCAGGATTTATGGTCTCAGCCTACAGGTGCATCTGATTTTACTGTATTTTGCAGATATTGTGTTTTTACAAACTGAAGGTTTGTTACAATTTTGTACAGAACAAGACTATAGGTGAGCACAGTCTGTTGGGATATGGCACCCATAGACTTGCTCTGTACAAAATGGTCACATTTTGGTCACTCTCACAATGTTGCAAACTCTTTTTCATAATGCTACTGTACACTTAATAGAGTGTTGGTGCTGTTATTAAGTGCCGTTGAGTTGATTCCAACCCATAGAGACTCTGTGTAGGGTTTCCGAAGAGTGGCAGGTGAGTTCCAAGACAAAACAAAGTATTTATGTGACTTGATTTATTGCAATATTCATTTTATTTTGGTAGTTCAGAAATGAACCTGCAATATTTCTGAGGTATGCCCATAAAGAGAAATTTAATTCCTTGGGCACTGTAAAAAAACAGTACAACTATTGTTGTATAGCAATTATTGAATCAATTATTGAAGGCTATCAGTTGTGGGTTATAACAGTAGAATCAGATCATCCATAAGATTGTTGTTTGTTGTTATTAAGTGTCTTTGAGTCAATTCTAAATCACAGCAATCCTTTATAGGGTTTCTGAGGAGCTGCTGGTGAATTTGAACTGCTGACTTGGTGATTCAAACTGAATTTGCAGTCTAATGCTTTATCCTCCAAAAGATTAAGGGGAAATAAAAGAAAAAAGTTAGTCAAAGACAGCTCTTCCTAGAATGACTGCCCATATGGCCAAGGCTATACCCGTTTTGGAAGAAGTACAGCCAGACTGCTCCTTAGAGGCCAAGATGGCCAAACTTCGTCTTTCATACTTTAGACATATTGTCAGGAGGGACCAGTTGCTGGAGAAGATATCATGTTTGGTAAGGTGGAGAGTCAGAGAAAAAGAGGAAGACCCCCAATGAGATGGATTGGCCAAGTGGTAGCATCAATGGACTCACGCGTGGCAACAATAGTGAGGTTGGCCCAGGATTGGGCGGTGTTTCATTCTGCTGTGCACAAGGTTGCTATGGGTTGGTACCGACTGGATGGCACCTAACAACAACAACATACCCTGTAAGGAGCAGCACCACTGCTGAACAATGCTGGGAAGAAATAAATATCAATGATCTATTCTAACCTTCCCCTGCCCCAGGTCAGACTTCAGTAAACAAGTTAGTTTACCAAATATTTTTGTAGTCATTAGGTGCCTTCCAGTAGGTTCCGACTCATAGCAAACATATGTACAACAGGATGAAACACTGCCTGGCTCTGCGCCATTCTCACAATTGTTTTAGTTCATTTTTTGCAGCCACGGTGTCAATCCATCGCATTGAAGGTCTTCCTTTTTTTTTTTTTTTACAGACGTTCTTCTTAACACGCTGGACAACAAAGTCGGATTGAACCACAAGTCAGTGGTTCAAGCTCACCAGCTGTTCCTCAGACACCTTACACAGGGTCACTGTAGGTTGGAACTGACTTGACAGCTCTTAACAACAATTACTTTACCAAACATGATGTTCTTCAGGGATCAGTCCCTCCTGAGGCTACATCCAAAGGACAGGAGAACAAATCTCGCCACCCTTATTTCTAAGAAATATTATGGTTGTACTTCTTCCAGTTCAGACCTTTTTGTTCTTCTGGAAGTCTATGATATGGATGATATTCTTCACCAACACCATAATTCAAAGGCATCAAATTGTCAGTCTTATTCATTTATTATTCAGCTTTCCAGGCATACAAAACTATCGAAAAGACCATGCCTTGGATAGGTGCACCTTAGTCATCCAAATGTCATCTTTTCTGTTTAACACTTTAAAGAGATGTTTTACAACACATTTGACCAATGCAGTACCAGGTTTTCCTGACTCATGCATCCATGGGCATTGATTGTGGATGCAAGTCAAAGGAAATCCTTGACAACTTTAATCTTTTTTTGCTATTTATCATGATGTTGTTTATTGGTCCAGTTATTATAACAGAGTAATGAAGGAGAAGAATATTAACACATTGCTACAAGACTTTTCTGAGGAGACTGGGGAAGATGATAATGGTACAAGTAAATCCAGAGTGCATTAGTTACTGTTGTTGTTGTTAAGTGCCGTCAAGTCGATTACGACCCATAGTGACCCTGTATAGGATTCCCAAGGAGAAGCTGGTTGAGCTTGAACCACCGACCTTGCAGTTCAAATGACTGCTGTCTGACGCATTAACCCACAGTGCCACACCAGGACTGCATCTCTTTCCTCACACCTCAGGAGTTTCTAGGTTACAGCATATTGATTAATAAGACTAGTTCTCAATCTTGTCCTAGACAAAAGATTTCCATACTTCCAATAATTGGTTGTTATTAAGTGCCATTGAGTCAGTTCTGAGTGATAGTGACCTTGTATAGAGTTTCCAAGAAATAGTTGGTGAGTTTGAACTACCGACCTTGCAGTTAAAACCAATTTTGTTGTCAAATGCTTACCCTACAGCACCAGAGATTATAAAATATTATTTAGTGTTTTATTCTAGGTCTCAAATTGAGACATCACTAGGAAATTATTTTGTATGTATACTATCAAAGCCAAATATAGTAGAAGCGAATTCTCCCAAATTTGAAAGAATTAGTTTACCTTTGGGTGATACAATCCCACTTAACTTCATTCAGAGTTGCCTGAAGCAGCCAAAATCAACCTGTCCAAAACAGCCTTCAGGATGGATTACATCTCAATGTAAAGAAAACAAAAATACTCACCACTGAACCAATAAACAACATTCTTATCAGTGGAGAAAAGATTGAAGTTGTCAAGGACTTCATTTGTCTTGGATCAACTATCAACTCTCATGCAAGCAGCAGTCAAGAGATCAAACAACGTATTGCATTAGGCAAATCTTCTGCACAAGACCTTTTTAAAGTGTTGAAGAGCAAAGATGTCAGCATGAGGACTAAGGTACACCTGACCCAAGCCATGGTATTTTCAATAACATCATATGCATGCAAAAGCTGGACAGTGAATAAGGAAGACCATAGAAGAATTGATGCTTTTGAGTTATGGAATTGGAGGAGAATATTGAAAGTGCCATGGGCTGCCAAAAGAACCAAAAAATTCATTTTGGATGAAGTGCAGCCAGAGTGCTCCTTAGAGGCCAAGATGGCCAAACTTCATCTCTCATACTTCTGACATATTGTCAGGAAGGAACAGTCGCTGGAGAAGGATATCATGTTTGGTAAGGTGGAGAGTCAGAGAAAAAGAGGAAAACCCCCAACAAGATGGATTGGCCAAGTGACAGCATCGATGGACTCTAGTGTGGCAACAATAGTGAGGTTGGCCCAGGATCGTGCAGTGTTTTGTTCTGCTGTGCATATGGTCGCTATGGGTTAGTACTGACTTGATGACACCTAACAACAACAACAAGTCTGGTAGAGCAGGGCTTGAAAATCTAATGATGGCATATGAGAGAAATTAATTGGTATTGATATATTTGGAGAATATATGAATAGAGGTGCCTTCTTATCATGAAACTAATTCAAGAAGTCAGAGCACAAGAACAAGACACTGCTATGCATTGAGAAGTTAGACCAGGGGCCCCCCTGATGTCAATCACTGGAAACATGTTGGGGTAAGGCTGCTTAAAAGAAACCATACAAACTTAACATATCCTTTTAGACAATCCACTTTAGTTTTCTTTAATTCCCTCCTCACCTGCAACATTCTAATTGCTAATGAAGCTAGCTATACTTCATATTAATCAGCACAAAACAATGAACAAAACTATTCCAGGCACTGAAAATGAACTACAAATTATGCACTGTAAATTAAACTAATTCAGGTTTATATACCAGTATCTAGTGAGTTTAGGGAGTATGGTCCAACATCCTGTGTTAAATTAGCTGTGGATGTCCTGATAAAAATCTAGTTTCCTTCTTGACCCTTGGAGGAAATGCCACAGTGTGAGATACTAACCTCTGCAGATGCTGTTAGGCCTAGAAGCTAACATGTTTATCTCGTCCCTCTCAAAACAAAACAGTTTCTGATTCTTTTTCTTGTCTTCTGTTCTCTACTCTCAGAAACACACACATTAGTTTCATAATTTATATATTTGAAAATGATTATGTCAATGCCAGGTGTAGTAACCTGAGCTTCTTTCATCTTCTTTAAAAAAAAAGCTTATGGAAATGTATATTTTCTATTAATGAATTATTGTGGGATATGAGGCTAGTTGCTATTCTTGCCTTCAAGCAACATGCTATCCAAGTAGATAGCAAAGATGTGTATCAGGGACTGCTAGCAAACCCTCAGTATTAATTCTCCCTTCTTTCTCTGGTAATTTAATTCATTTGCTTGTATGGATATCTAGAATTTCCCAGAATTCCTTGCAGTTGGCTGAGGCCATGATTGTCGTCTGGCAATGAAATATATGAAATTGTGGTCTTATGTAACGGTTTATAAGCTCCTTCTCTAAATAAAATTGGAACTTGCCTTTTGTCCCTTATTCTTGCCTTATAAAATGGCTGAAACTCCATGGACTGTGAGAACAAGAGCCGCATTGAAGAGGACAAAACAACAAGCCTTGAACACTCTGGTTCTACATGACTGCAAAGCTGTCTCACCAATCTTAGGCTGCCTCATCTCAACTTTTCCAAGAGAGAGATAGAAGAACTACATTGTGTTTAAGATATTAGTTACCAGATCTGTTGCTAACAGCGGTACACAATTCTGATTATAACAGAGACACAAAATGACTAAACAAAGAGCAATGCTAATGAACGGACTTTTTTTTTCAATTCATATAAATGGAGCAGGGAGTCTTGATAGCACAGTGCATAAACACTTGGCTGCTACTTGAAAGATCAGCGGTTTGAACCAATAGAGTGTTCCATGGGAGAACGAGGTGGCAGTCTGCTTCCATAAAGTTTGTTGTTGTTACGTGTCATCAAATGAGTTTTGACTCATGGAGACCCAATGTACAACAGACCAAAACAATGCTCATGATCACACCATCTTGACAATTACTGCAATATACGCCTGTTGCTGCAGGCACTGTGTCAGTTCATCTCACTCAGGGCCTTCCTTCTTTTTGTTGAACTAGTAAAAGTTGTGTGATAGATTTATTTACAATGAGTTAAAATTTAATTTAAAAGAACAGATTCTGGGGCTCCTTACGGACCACCAAAAACGTTGTGGAAATTGGTTACTTGGTTTGGAAATTTAAGTCCAAATTTAAGCCCAGTTAATTGGCTTGATATTATGTTGAATGCTTCTGTTTGGCTTCCTAGTTCATTACAGAGTGCCTGGGATCTTAAAAGTTTACAAGCAGCTGTCCTAGGAAGGGCATCTTTCTATTTGCCTAGAGCACCATGGTAAAAGGAGAGTCAGGAATAAGAAGAGTGGAATGTCTGGCTAATTGCACCGAAGCAGGGTTAATAAGGTAGCTCCTCCCTCATGTTATGGGGCTCACAACTGCCATACTAACCACTTTGCAGCTCAAACCACCAATAGGATAGCTGTAGCTTCCCTCTAGGTGTATGCAGGTGGGGACCGACCTCGCCTTTGGTCACCAGTGGAGAGTGAGGAACAAGAAGAAAAGTACACCTTTATCTCTCTGAGTCACTGGTATGTTTCTGAAATGCCAATATAGTTTCTTATCTCTAAAGGCAATCAGAAAGGCTTAAGATGACCACACCACATCTTGTAGACCAGCACAGGTCACCAGGCTGTCTCCTGTTTTTACAGCATCTATTCAGTTTTGTCTCCTTGACGACATTCACTTCAATTTTCTATCCCTTCATCTGAAGCTCAGGGTTCCAGGACTGTCATCTGTGCCTGTTTCTTTTGGTTTTCCATATCTTTGTTGTAGAGGATCTACAGAGTCTTTCAGCCTACTCCACCATCTTGCTGCCTACATTCCCATTAATGAACATTTTGATCTAAGATGTCATAGAAGAATCCTGAACATAAGGAGTGAAATACAGAACCGAATTTCAAATGTTTAGAGACTGTATATTTTTGGCATCAGGGGGGCTGAATGAACCCTTGAAGCTATTGCCCTGACAACCCAAAAACATCCCTGAAATCTTCTGAAAGCCTTATAATAGTTAAGACAAAGTAGTAAAAAAGTGGTTGCCTTGAGCATGTCCTCTTGTAAAAACTATGTATTTGGGATCAAAGTGACAAGAACATGTAAAAGATTAGAGAAGAACTCTATGGGCAGTGAGTTTATATTAATTGGAGAGGAACCACTCTGAAGAGGAGAGTAAGAACGATTGCACAATTGGAAACTGTAATCCGTGTCACTGAATTACATATGTGGAAAGAGTTGAATTGGTGTGTTTAACTGTGTATATTGTTAACAATCACATCATGGAATTAAACACACAAACAATAAGAAACCACCTCACTCTGACTAGCATGGCTATGATCTAAAAGACAAACAAACAAACAGACAAAACAAAACAACAACAGCAACAGAAAATAGTAAATGTTATAAGGATATAGAGAAAATCAAATATCCATCCATTTATTGTGTTGTTGTTGTTGTTTCTAAGTGCCATCAAGTCAGTTCTGACCCATAGTGACCCTACTTAGGGGTTTCCGAGGAGCGGCTGGTGAGCTTGAACCACCGACCTTATGGTTCATACCAACTTTGTAGTCCAGCACATTATCAACCCATTTATAGCAGGAATGAAAAAAGATACAGCCACTATGGAAAGTTTTATGGTCTATAAAAAAGTTAAGCATAGAGTTAACCTAAAAAATATGACAATACTCCCAAACCCACTAACCACTACCATCTAATCACTTCCAAATCATAATAACTCTATATAGGGTTGCTGATATTGTCATCGTTACCAGAGCAGATAGCCTCATCTTTCTTCCACAGAGTCACTGCAGGATTTGAACCACCAACCTGCGACTAACACCACCACCAAGGCCTTTCCTGAGAGCTAATAGAGAGTGAAAAGGAGCTCTGGTAGCGCAATGGTTATGAATCAGGCTGTGAACCTTAAGGTCAGCAGTTCGAAACTACCAGCTGTTCTGCGGGAAAAAGATGAGGCTTTCTGCTCCCATAAAGATTTACAGCCTCAGAAACTCTGTACAGGGTCACTATGAGTCAAAACTGACTCCACAGCACATAACAACAACAATAGAGAGTGAAAGCCTTCCCTTAGAGATTCTGCCATGAATTTAAATTTCTAGCCCCCCAAACTGTTATGCCCAGAATTCAGGGTCTCCAAAACCACCAAGGAGCTGATGCCGATGCAAGTGCACAAGGATTGTTTATTCAAGCTCAAGCTCAGACTCCACCTGCATCCAATGCAGCAGATTAGGGATGGAGCCCCTAACTCCAAGTTGGCAGGGTTTTTATAGAGTTTTTAAGCAAGCTCAGGGTTTTTCAGCTTTATAATTTTTTGATTGGTTGACATTTGGCAAAGTATGAGATGTTACAGTCTAATTGGTCAGTACTGGTGGTCTTTGTTCTTAGGCTAAGATAAGGAAAACATCTGGTATCTGGCCTTGGACTGTCCTGTCTACGCTTATCTAGTTCTTGCTGTTGCTAGGGGTGAAGGGCTATTCTAATGCAACACGAGCTGATTTGGCACATTCCTGGAACAGGAGGACGTGTTCAGGCTAATGTACAAAATGGAGTCTTTTCCTTAGGTCCTACAAAACTATAAGAGGAGTCCTGGTGTGGCCCTGTGTGTTAATGGGCCAGACTACAAAGTCATTTGAACTACAAGGTTGGTGGTTCAAGCTCACCAGCTGCTCCTTGGAAACCCTATACAGGGTCACTATGGGTCGGAACCGACTCAACAGCACTTCACAACAACAACAAACTACGAGAAAATGTTCTTTTCATTTGCTAAAGCCACCTACATGTGGTACTACTATTACAACAGGATTAGTTAACTAAGACAGTAGGTATGAGCAATGAATATTTCAGAATCACAGCCTCTTCTACTTCCATTTCAAGTTCAAATTTGTGCACAATACAATAAAGAAATGCCATATTGTCTGTTCATTTACTCTACGGCATACTTGCATCAATTAATTTCTTTAATCCTCACCAAAAATTTTTGACAAGCGCCATTATCACTGACTTTGTAAGTGAAGAGATTGAGTTCTGAGAAATGAAATAATTTCTTCGATACATTCAAATATCAAATGGCAGTTAATCCTTGAACATGGTTCCATGCTCCTAATCTTACTATTTCTCTGCACAATCACTCTATATGGTGATGGAAAACACAAAGTTGACAGCAAGAATTATTCTGATACTTGTTAGAGTTAAGGTCCTGGATCAATTGGCCAGTCCACGATTCACAGTGGTTCATCCTATATTATATAAGCATCCTCCATTTTGTGATCAGTATAAATAGCCAATCATTTGAAAGGGGAATTTCGCATCCACAACATAGTCTGCCTTCTCTCAGTGCTACATCGGACTTGTTATCCTCTCACCTCTAGTTCTTGGTGAGACCTGCAATCAGAGCTGCATGTCAGCCCTGCAACCATATTAGTCAAGAGAAGTCTCCAGACTGAAGGCTGGCACCCAGATTGGCACTTGCTAACTTCTACAACCCCCATGAGTCATTTCTTTTTATTTTCATTGCACCAAATCACAACATATTTGTATATGTTCTTTGCTGTTAAATGCTGTTGAGTCAATTCTGACTCATAGCAACCCAGTGTCGGGTTTCCAAGAAGCAGTTTGTGAACTTGAACTACCAACCTTGCTGTTGGAACTGACCTGTGGTCCAACATATTAACCCACAGCACCACACTAGGTCTCCATATCTATATTTAAACCACAAGGTTGGAAACCCTATACAGGGTCGCTATGAGTAGGGATAGGCTTGAAATCACTTGACATCAATAACACCCTATATAATATGACTTCTGGCTTTGAATTGTGGATACGCACAGGACTTCAAAACCATAAGGTCTGCAGTTCAAACTTACTAGCTGCTCCTTTGAAACCCTATACAACTTAAGTACTTATAACTGATTAGACGGCACTTAAAAACTTACAATACTCTACTTTGTTGTTGTTGTTAAGTGCCATTGAGTCAGTTCCAAGTCATGGTGACCCTGCTTATGGTTTCCAAGGAGCATCTAGTGAACTTGAACTGCTGATCCTGAAGTTTGATCTGACATTGCCATCCATTGCTTATCCAACAGCCCCACACAAGGACATCTTTGTTTTTGTTGTTGTTAAGTACCGTGGAGTTGGTTCCGACTCATAGTAACTGCACAGGATTTCCGAGGCTATAAATCCTTACAAAGGAGCTCTGGTAGTGTAGTGGTTATGAATCGGGCTGCAAACCTTAAGGTCAGCAGTTCGAAACTACCAACTGTTCTGCGGCAGAAAGAGGAGGCTTTCTGTTCCTGTAAAGATTTACAGCCTGGAAACTCCACAGCACATAAGCAACCAACCAAATCTTTACAGGAGCAGAACACCTCACCTTTCTCCCATGGAACTGCTGGTAGTTTCGAACTGCTGACCTTCAGGTTGGCAGCCCGACTTGTAACCACTATGTTACCAGAGCTACTTTAGTGGGCTTAAATTCCTTCCCAAACTATAACTCTATGAACTAATGAATGTCTTCCATAGTTACTTTATCCATTCAATCCTTATTTTTAGTATAACATCATTACACTATAAAAGGCATAAAGGGTACAATTAGAAAGAATAAAAGTAATCAATGCTTATTAGATATTTATACACAAGATAAAAAATTTTCAAGGCTATTTTAAAAGTAATTGCTACATTACTGAGAAGCACTGGCTTTGATCACAAGATTGAGAGAGATTGGCTTTGAAATCTTTCTCTTTCTGCTGTAAGGTAGTTCTGGCAAATTAGCTCATATTTTGCAGTTAAAAAATATCACTAAAATGTTGACTCAACACTACAAGGACAATGGTTTCCTTTAGTCTTTATTGCTTGCATAAGCACTTAAAATTTTGAAAGCATAGCTCCATTTTTTTTGTGAATGAAACTAGATTGCATAATTTCAAATATGCAATCAAGTCATTTTATTATGTGTCATCACTCATATCAAATGAATTATCTTTTGGTACTGAGTTAATGTAAATACCAGACTGTCCATGAGCTCTTTGAGTAAGTATGACTTAAAGTAATTAAGTCATCCTTGATTGGAAGTATTGATTATAAACAGAATTTGTAAAAAAAATGTTCGCAAGTGGAATTTGTTTTCAGAATATCTAAATTTTCCCTTCAGAAACATAGGGATTTGGCATTTGCATGAACCCTGTTGTTGTGGTTGTTGTTAAGTGCCGTTTAGTCAGTTCTGACTCATAGCAAACCCTATATGGTGGGTTTGAACTGCTGACTTTGTGGTTAGCAGTCCATTGCTTATCCTATAGTGCCATATCAGGACTCCTCTTGTTGTTAGGCACCATCAAGTCTGTTCCAACTCATAGAACAACAGAATAAAACACTACCTGGTCCTGTGCCATCTTCACAATTGTTGTCACATTGCAGTTAATTTCTGCCACCATTGTGTCAAACCATCGCTTTGGCAGGGGGAGGGGAGGTCGTCCTGTTTTCGTTGACTTTCTGCTTTATCAATCATGATGTCCTTCTCCAGGTACTGGTCCCACTGAAAAACATGTCTGAAAAATAAGAGACAATGTCTTGCCATCTTATTTCTAAGGAACATTCTAGTTGTACTTCTTCCAAAACAGATTTGTTTATTCTTCTGGCAGTCCATGGTACTTTCAATATTCTTCTCCAACACCATCACTCAAATGCATCAATCTTTCTATGGTCTTCCATATCCACTGTCTAATTTTCACATGTATGTAAGGCAACTGAAAATACCACTTCAGTTCTCAAACTAATATCTTTGCTGTTGAACACTTTACAAAGTCATTTTTTCAGATTATCCTAATGCAATGCGTGATTTGATTTCTTGACTGCTGCTTCCTTGACTGATGACTGCAGATTCAAGCAAAATGAGGTCTTTGACAACTTGAATCTTTTCTCCATTTATCATGATATTATTTATTGGTTCAGGATTTTTGTTTTCTTTACATTGAGATACAATCCCTATTGAAGGCTGTTGTCTTTGATCTTTATCAGTATTTTAAGTCCTCTTCACTTTCAGCAAACAAGGTTGTATCATCTTCATATTGTAGGTTGTTAATAAGCCTTCCTCCATTCCTAATGTTACATTCTTCTTCATATAATCCAGTTTCACAGATTATTTATTCAGCATACAGATTAAAAAAAGTCCACTGAAAGGATATAACTCTGGAGCACAGCTCTCCTGATTCTAAACCATTCAGTATCCCCTTGTTCTGTTAGAATGACCTCCTGGTATATGTATAGGTTCTTCATGAGTGTAATAAGTGTTATGAAATACCCATTATTGGCAATGTTATCCATAGTTTGTCAAGAACCACACAGTCAAAAGTCTTTTCAAAGTCCATAAAGTACAAGTAAACATTTTTCTGGTACTCTCTGCTTTCAGCCAAGATCCATCTGACATCAGCAATATATCTCAAGTTCCATGTCCTCTTCTAAATCTGGTCTGAATTTCTGGTAGTTCCTTGTCTATATACTGTTACAACTGTTTTTGAAATATTTTAAGCAACATTTATCTTGCATGTGATATTAATAATATTGCTGGATGATTTCCAAATTCTGTTGGGTCCCCTATCTTTGGAATAGACAGAAAATGTGGATCTCTTCCAATCAGTTGGCCAGGGAGCTATCTTCCAAATTTCTTGGCACAGATGAGGGAGTTCCTCTGGTGCTGCCTCAATTTGTTATGAAGAATTCAATGTGTATTCCACCAATTTATGGAGCCTTATTTTTTCCCAATGCCTTCAGTGCTACTCAAATGTCTTCCTTCAGTACCATTGGTTCTTGATCATATGCTACCTCTTGAAATAGCTAGAAATTGACCATTTATTTTTAATATAGTGACTCTCCAGTATTGCCCATGAAATCCTTCAATATGGCAAATAAAGTCTTGAATTTTTTATTCAATTCTTTCACCTTGAGAAATGCTGTGCATGTTGTTCCCTTTTGGCTTTTTGACTCCACATCTTTGTACACTTTATTATAATACTTGGCTTTGTCTTCTCAAGCTGCCCTTTCAAGCATTCTTTTCAACTCTTTTACTTCCTCATTTCTTCCTGTCACTTTAGCTTCTCTATGCTCAAGAGCAAGCTTTAGAGTCTCTTCTGACATCACTTTTGGCTTTTCTTTCTTTTCTGTCTTTTTTATTGACCTTTTGCTTTCTTCCTGTATGGTGTTCTCAATGTCATCCCACAAGTAGTCTGGTCTTCAGTCATTCATGTCAAATGTATTAAATCTGTTCTTGAGAGAGTCTCTAAATTCATGTGGGATATATTCAAGTCATATTTTGGCTTCCATGGACTTGTCTTAATTTTTTTTCAGTTTTAGCCTGTACTTGCAGATGAACAATTGATGGCCTGTTCCACGGTTGGCCCCTAGCCTTGCTTTAGTTAATAATATTGAGATTTTCCCACTATATTTTCCCACAGATGTAGTCAATTTTATTCCTATGTATTCCATGTGGTTAGTTCCATGTGTATAGTAGCTTTTTATGTTCTACAAATAAGGTGTTTGCAATGAATACATTGTTGGTCTTGAAAACTTCTATTATGCAATTTACAACAATATTTCTGTAACTAAGGCCATATTTCCCCATTACTGCTCCTTTATCTTTGTTTCCAACCTTCAAATTTTGATCTTCAATAATTCCAATCACCAGTAATTGAGGAACCTTGATTTTATGTTTGACAAATTTCAGACTGAAGAAATTGGTAAAGGTCTTCCATTTCATAATAACTGGCATTAGTGAGTGGTGTGTAAATTTGAATAATTAACTGGTCCTTCTTGAGGCCTATGGATACTATCATGTCAAAGACAGGATTGCACTTCAAGATGGAGTCTGAAATGTTCTATTTAAAGACAAAGCAGAAAGAAGGAAAGATAAATGACTTCTGAATATTTAGTCACTGAAAACATTATGAATAGCAGTGGGACACTGTCAACACCAGAATATTGAATATTGAAACATGATGAACAACACCAAAATATTGTCAGAGATAGTGCATGGAAAATACGACTAGAGAAGAGCTGCCTCCTCAAAGTAGAGCTGACAGTGATGGCATGAATGGAGTAAAGCCCTGGGGACCTACATTTGCTGGTGGGGCACAACTCAAAATGAAGAGAAACAGCTGTAAATATACAATAATAGTCAGAACATGTAATGCATGAATCCAGAAAAATTGGAAATGTTCAAAAATGAAATGGAACCCATAAAGATCAATAGTGAAATAAACTTCACTAGTGAAGTGAAATGGACTGGTATTGGCCATTTTGAATCATCTGATAATCACATGGCTTACTATACCAGGAATGACTAAAGATGAATGGCATCACAGTCATCATCAAAAAGAACATATCAAGCTCTGTCTTGAAGCACAACACTGACTGTGATAGGATAATACCCATGTGTCTACAAGGAAGACCAGTTAATACCACTATTATTTAAATCTACTCAATGACCACTAAAGCCAGTGATGATGAAATTAAGTAAGTCTGCCAACTTCTTCAGTCTGAAATTGATCAAACATGCAATCAAGATATATTGATGATTACTGGCGATTGGAATGCAAAGGTTGGAAACACAAAGGAAGGATCAGTATTTGGAAAATATGACATTGGTGATAGAAATGGAGCTGGAGATCACATGGTTAAATATTTCAAGAGCATTGACTTTTGCATTGCAAATATCTTTTTTAAACAACATAAATATACACATGGACCTCACTAGATGAAAGACACAGAAATGAAATTGACTACATCTGTGGAAAGAGACAGTGGGAAAGCTCCATAACATCACAAAACACAAGACCAGCAGTAGATTGTGGAACAGACCATCAATAGCTCATATGCAAATTCAGGCTAAGGCTGAAGAAAATGCGTTAGATATTAAAGACTGAAGTCCAGAAAAGTTGTGGAAAGACACAGAGAACACCATACAGAAAGAAAACAAAAGGTTATTAAGAAGCAAAGAAAGTTGGAAAGAACAAAATACTTGTCAGAAGAGACTCTGAAATTTGCTTTCCAGTGTAGGGATGCCAAAGCAAATGGCACAAATGTACAGGTAAAATAACAAAATGGAAAATTTCAAAGATTGGCTCAAAAAGACAGTCAAATATAA
>NW_006408523.1:21101573-21102829 GCF_000296735.1 Chrysochloris asiatica | reverse complement strand
AGAAGAACTGATGCATTTGAGTAATGGTGTTGGAGGAGAATATTGAAAGTACCATGGACTGCCAAAAGAACAAATAGGTCTGTGTTGGAAGAAGTACAGCCAGTGTTCCTTAGAAGCCAGGATGACCAGACTTCATCTTTCATATTTCGGACATATTGTCAGGAGGGACCAGTCACTGGATACAGTATTAGCCAAAAGTGAGGAAGTTAAACTCCAGGAACTTTCTCTTTTATATTTCTACTCCAGAAAGTAAAGAAAAATAAGTAAATTCTTCTCACTTACCTGCCCTACAGCTTCCAAAATCCATACCAGGAAAAAAAGAAAATGTTCAAATATATAACATTAGATATGAATTACTATTTGTTGTTGTTATTTCCCTTTAAAGCTGAGTATAGCTGTGTCATGCATACAATATTTCAATGACTTCTAAAATTCTTGCTATCAACTCACAGATTTGTTTCTTCTAAATTCATTTCAAGATTCATTTCTTCTAAAATCAGCTTTCTCACATTCAGAGAGGAGAAGAAGTGTTCTCATTCCACCTGCTGGACTTTATTCTGACTCTGTGCAGACCCCTGAAGATGCAAAATTCCATCTAGTCAATTCTGACTCATAGCCACCCTATTAGGGTTTCTGAGAGTGTAAATATTAATGGGAGATCACAGCTTTATGTTTCTTCTCTGGAGTAGCTGGTGGGTTTCAACCACTCAGCTTGTGGTTAGCAGCCCAATGCCTAACCTATAGTGCCATCAGGTTCCTGCTATGTCACAGGCAAGTCATTAGCCAGCTGCTTCCATTCTAATGAGGTCATTCTTACAGGTTTCCATTTTATACTGGAATTCTACCACAGATGTGACCTAAAGCACTATCACTGTAGCAATGTCATTAGCCTTCTACCCTTAGATGTCCAACCAATACACCATTGGCAGTCTGTTCAAGACAGAACACCTACATGAAAGAAAATTGAATACAGCTTCTCTGCTTGCCACAGAAGAGAAACAGAAAAATGGCACAGCTTCTGATAATTTTGCTCTAAGTTTAAGAGAAGGGAAGAGATGAAAGGTTTAAGCATAAAGAGGCTTTGTGTGCTAAAAATTGTACACGAAATTTTCACAAAAATTGGAGCCAAAGGGGAAATTTTAGAGTGAGTCAATAAAGCATTGTGATTAGGGTGCCAAATGTGATATGTGCAGATTTATTCCAGATGAAACATTCTCAAAGATGTCTGTGCAATATATGGATGGCAGCAAACAAGC
>NW_006408523.1:21088277-21098898 GCF_000296735.1 Chrysochloris asiatica | reverse complement strand
TACCTCATGACTGACTTGGATATGTTCTTTTTGACAATGAATGCAACACCATTCCTCTTCAATCTGTCATTCCCAGCATAGTAAACCATGTAGTTGTCAGATTCAAAATGGCCAGTACCAGTCCATTGTAGCTCACTAATGGCTGTGGTAGTGTAGTTGTTATGAATCGGGCTGTGAACCACAAAGTCAACAGTTCGAAACTACCAACTGTTCTGGGAACGAAAGATTAGGCTTTCTGATCCTGTAAAAATTTACAGCCTCAGGAACCCTGTACAGGGTCGCTATGAGTCGGAACTGACTCCACGGCACATAACCAATGTCTAAGATATCAATGTTTATGAGTTCCATTTCACTTCTGACAATTTCCAGTTTTCCTAGATGCATACTTTGTACATCCCATGTTCTGATTCTTAATGGATGTTTACAGCTGTTTCTCTTCATTTTGATTTGTGCCCCATCAGCAAATGAAGGTCTCGTGGGCTTTACTTCCACAGGCTTTAATCCATTTGCATCATCAAGGTCAACTGTACTTTGAGGAGGCAGATCTTCCCTAGTCACATTCTGAGTGCCTTCCAACCTGAGGGGCTCATTTTCCGGCACTCTATCTGACAGTGTTTCTTTACTATTCATAAGGTTTTCATTGACTAACTATTTGGAAGTAGTTCATCACTCCTTCTTCCTAGTCTGTCTTTGTCTGAAAGCTCATCTGAAACCTGTCCACCATGGGTGACCCTGCTGGTATTTAAAATACCCGTGGCATAGCTTTCAGAATCATAACAACTCACAAGCCACCATAGTACAACAAACTGACAGATGAGTGGTGGCTTATACACATTAGGGTGACTTAAAACATGGATTTTTCTTTGTGCCATTGATAAAAATGAATTTTGAGATAAGGGTAAATATCAGATTTTTGAAGCATGAATGTGGAAATCTTCCAAATTCGCCGAAGCTTTACAACAAGTTTATGAGAATGCATTCCCAATTGAATAACAGTATTTAGAAGGACCAAGTGGTTTAAGGAAGATCAAGAAGACTTCAAAAATGATCCAAGAGAAGAAAGATCATCAGCCTTGACTAATGAAGAAACTGTGGCTGATGTCAATTAATTGAAGTGCTACCATTGATGCAATAGCGACTAAAGGTGGCATCTCACATGGCTTGGCATGTTCTATTTTTACCAAACATTCTAACTTCCATAAGTTTTCAGTTTGATGGGTGCCAAAAGCACTCAAAATTACCAACAGTCTTTGAAACAAGATTGAAGCTGAGGAACACAATGATATGGAAAGAGTTGCAATCAATGGTAAGTCTTGGATTTATCAATATGGTTCAAAGAGCAAAGTCCATTCGTAACAATGAATTCCAAGGGTATCAGAAAGGCCAATGAAATTCAAGAAAGAAACGTCAAGATAATGAAGACAATGCTATGGAAAGAATTGCCATCCACGATGAGTCTTGGATTTACCAATATGGTTCAGAGAGCAAGATCCATTCAGAACAATGAATTCCAAGGGGATCTGATGGGCCAGTTAAATTTAAGAAGGAAAGGTCAGCAGAGAAGGTTATGGTGACTATTTTGGGAGATCTCAAATAGATAATCTTTATAGATTTTTTCAAAGCACACAGGTGATCAAGGGGATTTATTATGAAGAAATTTTTTGAAAATTAAAAACTGAATAGTGAGAAACAGGCCAAGGCAGTTATGCTGAGGAATTTCTTCCATCACAGAAGTGCACCTGCTTATTCTAGGACAATGGCAAGGACTTCTATATGAATTTTGTTGAAAAGTATTACCCCATCCATCCTACAGTCCTGATCTTGCATCTTTAGAGCACTGAAAAATCTCTTAAAGATGTTGAAACTGCCATTTCAACATTGTGTAAATTGAAGAAAATAGAATTCATTGCAGAAGAATTAGCGAGATGGAAATACCATGCTCAGAAGTAAATTGAACAAGATGGAAGATACATTACAAAATGATAACTTCATATTTTGATTTTTTGTTTAATAATAAAGGTTTTTATGACTTTGCAACAACACTTGTTGGTTTATCTTAGTACAACAGAAGAAGATTGAAAGCTTTAGATTAATGTCTACATTTATTTTTAAGAAAAAATATAGCCCAGGAATGCTATAAGCAGCTAGTAGAATTCACTGTGAAAACAACAACAACAAAAATGTATTTTCAGATGTGAAAGACCTCAGAAATTACTACATTGAGGTATGCGGTATAAGGAAATCATTCCAGGGAATGTCCTAACTCAGTGTTTTTTAAACTAGTCAACATCCAAATCTTCTGCTGCTGGTGTCAGTAACTGTTTAGTTGGCTCTCATGCATGGTGACCTTATGTACAGCCAAATGAAAGACTGATTTACCATCAGAAAGCCCAGATTATGACTAAAAATTATGAAAGCTCAGAATTATGACTAAAAAAATTAATTTCCAATGTTTCTTGGCTCACATGGACTACTAGGATAATATTATAACAGGAAAATAATGCAGAGGTTTTAAAAGTTGCAAAACAAAAGCTCTACTGAAACTTATTTAAAGTCCATTTCAATAAGAAATATATCATTGTCTATATATAGTAATCCTGGCACAATGGAACTCCAAAGTTCACTACCTGAGTGTCCAAGGCTAACCCCTGCAGCTTCCCTGAGTCTCCTAGACTTCACCTCAGGAGACTAAAGACATAAGAAGAGATGGTGTATAAAGTCCTTGTCAATTCCATGCTTATACCAAGTTACATTTCCTCTTCACTCATTATTGCAATACTTCGATATCCAATTATCCAACCAACTACTCAAAGAGCAACACAGTCTCACTCAGCTTGCATTTGCTCAAAAGCTCAAGCATTCTGTCATATGAAAAGTAATTACTATTAAATATAAACATGCCCATTATTTAAACTGAATTAATATCTATGTTGGGTTTATTATTTCATAGTAAATTTTCCATCAATAAAAATATGACAGAAAAAACCCCACAAATTTATTAGGAACATTATACAGATTTCAAAGTTTGCAAGGAAGAAATAAAGTAATAATTAGTATACTGCTAAGTGGGAAGGCAAACATCTAATTGTAAAATTTCCAAGTGAATTGCTTTGTAGTTGCTTTAGGGAAAGAAGAGTTAATGGCTTGTCAACTTGAAACCAAAGCAGTTCTTCAGAAAATATCACTATTCAAATATCAGTTAATGCTTAAAGGCTAAACAAGACAGTGTCTACAGGATTAGAAGTTTTCTGTCAAAGACAATATATTTATGGATGAAATTGGCCTTACTACAAAGAGAAAATTGCATTTAAAGATGCTAATGAGAAACTTATCATTAAATTGAATAGCATGCATTGTGCTAGAGTATGATACTTTCATGACTATTTTTGTGGTATTTACTCAATTTAATAATATTATCTGAAAATCAACCATCATAGCTCCTAACAACCACAACATATCCCAGATATAATAATAAGCAGTTAAACAGTTATATTTTCAATGTGACTATTGTTGTTATTACATGTTGTTGAGTCGGTTCAGACTCATAGTGACTCTGTATAGGGTTTCCAAGGACAGGCTGATGGATTTGAACCACTGAACCCAAAGTTAGCAGTCCAGTGTTTGTCATATAGCACCACACCAGGACTCCACATGTGATTTTTAGACAGGGAAATTTTATTGATTGAATCAACTATTGATATTCTCATGGGCCACTAATAAAAATAAAAATAAGAGATTTTTTTTCCTCTTTGCAATAATTTCATCTTGAGAAAAGATGAAAAAATAATATAAAGAACTGTTTTTTACATTATTTTTTTTTTACAGAATCTCCTGAGAACAAATTTCTAACATGAGCTACATCATTCCTGAATATGTATTGTGTATTACCTAAAACATGATAAAATAAAAAAGGTTATTGCTTTCATAGCCACAACTCAGCCATCATTACCAGGAAATAATATTAATATTCCATTCCCATTTAATCTAAAAATGTCATTTATATTTCACCAATTGCTCCATTAATGCCTTCAACAGTCAAAGAAGCCAGTTCAGAATCACATGTCTCATTGAGTTTTCATATTCCTTTTGTCTCCCTCACTCTGCAACAATTTCTTAGTCTTCCCTTGAATTTCATCATCTTGATATTTTTTAAAGTTTATAGCCTGGCTATTTTGTAGAATGTTACCCAAATTATATTTGTTTAATGCTTCCTCACGATTAGACTCAAGAATAACATGTCTGTTACATGGTTTCTTCATGGATTAATTTTAAATAGCCCTCTATTCATTGAATTTGCATTTACAGAACATGTTTTGGCATTTCATTTTACGAATGACAGTTCCTGGAATCAGAAAGGACCTAAAATATTCACAAAAAATAAAATAACAAAAACACTGTTTAAACTCTAAAAACTTTGTCCTGTAGTTGTCTCAAAAAATGTTGTAGTTTTGACTTGCAAAGATGCAGTTAATATACATATATCACAATGACTATTCATTAACAGTTTTAAAAGAATGATAAAATCTCGTGCACATTAATGAACTGAAAGTACACACATTGATACAAATCATCTCAATAAAAGTGTGTGGAAAATATGGTGTTTTAATAAAGAAAAGTGGTCTTCACACAGCAGGCAGCTTCAAGTAGAAGAGAAATCTGCATTGTGCTTGCCGGTATTCTAAACAACATACCTGATGCCACATTTCCATTTACTTGAATAATAGTCTTTAAAACCAATGCAAATCCCCTAGCGTGTATTTCCTTCATAAAGTGTCTCAACATAAGAAGTATGTTAAAAACATGATGGATCTTAGCCTTGTACACTCTTTCTCTCCCCGCACCTCCCAAAGATGCCTAGAGATTTCTAGGGGTAATGGAGCTCCAGCGTCTGATTGAAAACATATTGAGGCCGAATGGACTACTAGAACACGTATTCTGGGTGACACTGGTGAAAAGTCCTACAGCAAACACTGGTTTCCCTGGGGAGGCATCAACACTTGTGCGGGGACTGGTCATCACACTTGAATACTTTCCTTCACAGGGCTATGCTTCCTGGAAGAGCAAAGCTGCCATATGGCATATTAAAGATCTCTCCTAATAAATCTAGCTAAGCAGCCCATTTCTTCAAGCTGGTTTTTTTATATATGTGTGTAATACAGTTTATTGGTTGTTACCAACATCTGGGCCAGAGACTAAGGACAGTGTGTATCCCACACGAGGATGCTGGTTCCCTATTATCTGCATCATTGACTTTGAATGTTAGAAAGTATATTTTCCTGCTGATGCATAGCTGTATTTATGGGATCCTGTAGAAATAAAATGTACAATGAGATGTGGTGCTGACAAATAGGAAGACAAGTGTTTAACCCGCTTTTAGTGTATTTGTATGCATGATTATACAGCTAGGGAAAAAAAAAAAATATATATATATATATTCTCCCATGAAATCAGAGCTCAAGATTAGAAGGCAAGTTGTTTTTAAGTGCCATCAAGTCGATTAGACTCATAGCGACTTCTGGGTTTGAACCACTGATCTGTGGCTATCAGTTCAGTGCTTATCCTACAGCACCACACCCGGACTCCAGGAGACAAATGTGAGCTCTAGAATAGGTCATCAAAGTTGTATCTATTCGATTTGGTGAGAAAAGACTTGCTTCTTGGGGTGTCTAACAAATAACACTGGTAATGTGGTCCTATTCTAAAGGACTTCAAAATTATGAGCTTATTTATTTTAAATGCTTTCCCTGATAACGTCTGTCACTGTTAAAAGGAAAAGAAAAGGGAATGGTGATTAATATTAGACACCCTACACTTTGCAGAATAAAAACTACAGTACTTTTCCCAAGATAGTATTTTGTCTCAAAAGGAGGAGGATATGGACAAAGTTATTGCCGTAACTGAAAAGAAAAACTGTCATTTGAGACACATGATTTTCCATGATGTTCTTGAAACTATGGAGACATAAAATTGCCAATGAATGAAGGACAAAGATTGCCTATTTCATTCACTTGGCTTTGCCCAGCAGTATAGTGTTGCCTGGGGTTAAAAACTTTGACAAATTCCTAGAGCGTTCATTTTATTAATCCTTTGTTGCATTTATAAGAAAAGATTTCTTTCTTTTAAGCAACATGTGTTTTTATTTCAATAGTCTTGATATTTAAGAAAATAAAATTAGAAGAACTATAATTAATACATAGCAGCTTTATAAATTTTAATTTTGTTCACTTATTTAATGTCATGAGCCAATCATTATTGGAGTCCTCCAAGTTTTAATATTTACAGCATTATTTTTAAATTTTTTAAACCCCAAATCATCACACTTTTGGCATCTAACACAGAATGTTTGGCATCTAACACAGAATATAAATACCACCTATTTATATTTAGAATATGGTTAGAAACTTAATAGTATTTTTGGATATATGTATATACACACCGGTGTCTACCAGGGTTGTATTTTTTCACCGTAGTTATTCAATCTGTTGTTGTTGTTGTTGTTATGTGCCATGGAGTTGGTTCCGACTCATAGCGATCCTGTACAGGTTTTCCGAGGCTGGAAATCTTTACGGGAGCAGAAAGCCTCATTTTTCTCCCGCGGAACAGCTGGCAGTTTCAAACTGTTGACCTTGCGGTTCACAGCCCGATTGGTAACCACTAAGCTATGGTGAGAAAATAATTAGAAAAACTGGTTTTTATGAAGAAGAACATGGCATCAGAATTGAAGGAAGACTCATTAACAACCTGCAATATGCAGATGATACACCCTTGCTTGCTGAGAGCGAAGAGGGCTTAAAATACTTAGTGATGGAAATCAAAGCCCACAGACTTCAGTGTGGGTTGCATCTCAATGTAAAGTAAACAAAACTCCTCACCACTAGACCAATAAATAACATCAGGATAAATGGAGAAAAGACCGAAGTTGTCAAAGACTTCATTTGGCTTAGATTCACCATTAACACTAATGGAAGAAGCAATCAAGAAAACAGGAAAATCTGTTGCACATCTTTAAAAAGTTCAAGGGCCAAAATGTCATTTTTAGGACTAAGGTGCGCCTGATTCAAGCATGGCATTTTTGATAGCTTCATATGCATGTGAAAGTTGCACAATGAATAAAGAAGACCGTAGAAGAATTGATGCATTTGAGTTATGTTGTTGGCAAGAATATGAAAATATCATGGAGTGTCAGAAGCACAAACAAATCTGAGTTGGAAGAAGTGCAACCAGCATGCATCTTTGAAGCCAAGATGACCAGACTTCGTCTCTCATACTTTGGACATATTATTAGGAAGGACCACTTCCTGGAGATAGACATCATGCATGGTGAAGTAGAGGGTCAACAAAAAAACTGGGAAACTCCCAGTAAGAGGGATTGGCATAGTGTCAGCAGCAATGGGCTCAAGAGAACCAAAGATTGTGGGATTGTTACACAACCGGGCAATGTTTCATTCTGTTATGCATAGAGCCCCTGTGGGTTGGAACCAACTCTACAGCACCTAACAACAACAACAACAATACAAACATATCCTTATTTTAAATTCTGAAGGTCTCCACAGATTGCAAGTCTTTGTAAAGTGGCCTTACATAGCTATGACTTAAGGGCAATCAAGGTAAAGTCGGTCTCAGAATGAACTGCAGTGAGTTAGTACTAAATAAGGAACCTCGATGGTTGTGGTGGTTATGTGCTGTGGAGTAGGTTCTGACTCATTGAGACCCTGTGCCCACCAGAGTGAAATACTGCCCAGTCCTGTATCAATCCCAACATTTTCGAAGCTGTAATTCTTTACGAGAGCAGAAAGCCTCCACTGTCTCCAAATGATTGCGGAATTTGCAGTTAGCAATCCAACTCGTAACCCACTATGTTACCAGAGCTACCTTGGTAAGACAATCTTCCAATAGGGCCGGAAGAGAGAGCGAACATTCTCAGAGGAATTTTGAGAATATGGTGAGATGAAAATGAATTTGGTAGGGATGTAATTTATTTAACACTTGAAAACCTCTGTCCCTAATTGACTCCATTGCTACAAGACAGTAAATTCACGTCAATTAGGGAGCTGTGCCATTGCTGCTCTCTCTACCAGCACAGGAGGTTAACTCGCTTTAACCACCAGATGGCAATGACTCACCACCTACTAAGATAAGGACTTTGGTTGCATGGACACAGTCAATATTCTTTCAGAGAAGACCCCTTTCCAACTTGTGAGCTCTCAGACACTGACTTGTCCTGATGGATGTGGTGCTTCAGGATAATGCACTGGACTGCAAGGTCAGTTTGAACCACAAGGTTGGCGGTTCAAACCATCAGTCACTCCTCAGAAACCTTATACAGGGTCGCTATAGGTCAGAACCAACTCTATGGCACACAACAACAACTATGATTTTAGGAGCTCTGGTAGCATAGTGGTTATGAGTCAGGCTGTTAACCTCAAGGTCAGCAGTTTGAAACTACCAGTCATTCCATGGGAGAAAGATGTTAAAGATTTACAGCCTTGGAAACCTTATGCAGGGTCACTATGAGTCAGAACCAACTGCATAGCACGCAACCACCACCACCACTATGATTTTACTCTGGAGTCCTAGTGCGGACTGCTAAACAAAAGACTGGAGGTTCCAACCTATCAGCCACTCCTCAAAAACACTGTATAGAGCTGCTATACATCGGAACCAACGCAATGGCACTTAACAAAAACAACTATGGTTCCAAACTGAATTCATATGATGACACCCACAGTTTAGTTATATGAACCAATGTAGAAATGCCGAAGTGTGACTTCATTGCTTATTTAAAGAAATCAGCGTGCCTAACTTCCTTACTCTTCACGGCAAATATTTCAGGGAGGCAATTACTGGAAACTGTCATGTCTGGGATGTCTTGTTTTTCACCAGTATGAATCCAGAATCATGAGTCCTAATCCAAAACTGAGTTTTGGGAAATGTTTAAGATCAGTGGAAAGAAATATTCCAAGAAGATGAAACAAACAAAAAAAACTGTTTCCATGAGGCAACACAGGGCTCAAGAACTCAGGTGTTGTCATTTGACTGAGGTTAGAGTCAGGTTCACCCTACTTATAAATAGTGAGACATTGAGCAAATTACTGACATTTCTGTCCTTTCGTCTCCTCCTCTGTAAAGCAGGTTTGTTGGCAGAAATAAGTAATATATGTAAATCATGGAATATATCTACATGCTTAAACAAACAAACATACAAACAAATGTCTTAGCACATTAGATGTACTATTAAGGTATTAAGGAGCTCTGGTAGCATAGCGGTTACGAATCGGGCTGTGAACCTTAGGATCAGCAGTTCGATACTACCAGCCACTCTGTGGGAGAAAGATGAGGCTTTCTGCTCCTGTAAAGATTTACAGGCTCGGAAACCCTGTACAGGGTCTCTATGGGTCAGAACCGGCTCCACGGCACTTAACAACAACATTAAGGTATTGGAGTCTTGGTGTGGTGCTGTAGAATAAGCACTGGATTGTTAACTACAAGGGCAGTGGTTCAAACCCAGCAGCCACTCCTTGAAAACGCTATCTAAAAGGTCACTATGAAAAAAAACAAAACAAAAGGTCACTGTGAGTCAGAACAAACTAGACCACACTTAACAACAACATCCAGGTATTTCATCTTCCTTGACTGTCTTTCCTTGTTGGCTATCTTATAAATAGTTTTGTTGCTGTTTGTAAGGCTGACAAAATGACCAAAGCACCCCAGCTCCTGCATTGTAAAGTGAAAATACACAATGAAACTCAAATCCACACTGCTTACCCAGGAATCTGAAGCCCTATTGAAAATAGAAAGTGAAGGAATATCATTGACTCAACTGAACTTCCAAAGCCGATTTAAACAAAGACAGCCTTGCAGTTGTCCAGAATTTTCTACAGCAGGCAGTTGTTTAAATTTAAAGTTTTAAACAGCGTTGCTGAAAAATGCGACCTCATACCACGACAGGCTATAAAGAACGTCCCACCAGTATGATTGTTTATGCTCGTCAGTAGAGTTTACTCAGACGCTTTATTTCTCCTTATTATGAAACATTGTAGTGTGGCCGCCGTCATGTAGAGCTATCTGGTAAACATTTTATGAAACAGGCGCACCTTTTAGAATTCCTTTTGAGCTTTGTTAAATTGAATGTGTGAAAATAAAGTTGTCCAGTGTGAAGGGGGGAAAAGCGTTTTTAAGTCTAGTTGGAAAGGTGAAATCATGCAGGGGAGCTGGAGCTGGCAGTCCTGATTAAGTCACTGCCAAGCCCATCAACATGATTCATTCTGATTGATTAAGGAAAACATTCTGTTTGTTTTCATGAGAGACATACAGCTACATCTGGTGAGCACTTGTATCCCATTCCAATTCATATGGGGTTTCTTATGATTATTTTGCCCAATGAAGATGACTCAACCACAAATAATAAGGGAGGGATAAGTAACTCCACAGTTTTTATCTTACATAAGCAAAAAGAAAATAAAATAACATAAGAAAATGAAAGCTACAATGCCCTAATCTTGCGTGTTATGTGTAAGGAGGCTACACGACAGTTGATTTTGTACAATAATCTCTTGTTATTAGATTAACGATGTACAGCTTCTGGAAAACTGTTCAGGCAATTTTGAAGATGCCAGTATAT
>NW_006408523.1:21085888-21087967 GCF_000296735.1 Chrysochloris asiatica | reverse complement strand
CACCTAACAACAACCACATCTATATTTAATTTTAGGACTTTCATTGATAAAAGCTATATTTTCATAAAGGCATTCATTCTTTTGATAGCTGTATTATTCATATTCATGAATTATTTTTAGTTGTTATTCAGCATATAAAGCTCTAAACTAGAAATGAGCCAATGGTCTGTTGTGCAAAAATAAAAGAGAACCTTTTCTGTTTTTACTTTTCCAAAATGTCATGGTACTCCAGCCCTGCATTTATAGACTATGTTGATGGTACTTACCATTGCATTGGCTCCAACTCCTGGTGACCTTATATATAACAGAATGGAACATCGCCCACTCCTGTGTTAGCTTCATGAATGCAGCTTGTGGAAAATTACTTATGTTAAATGCTGAGTTAGGACAGTCTATTGGGAAAAGGCTAGTACTAGAAGCTACTTAATTGATTTTTTTAAATATAATTGATAATAATTATAGGTTTCTTCATTAAAATGATAAATCTATATAACTTTGTGGAGTTCATAATTGACCAACAAATAACTAATATTTATCAAACCAGGGTCTCTGTTGGCATACTATAAAATTGCAAGGTAACAGTTTTCTCAGTTGACAACTAGTAATATGGAGGCTCATTCAGAAAAGAGGCAGATCAAGCTTTCCACAACACGAGAGAAAAGCCCTTAGAATGGCACATTCTGAGCATCTCAAGGAGCCCTGGAAGTGCAGTGGTTAAACTAGGCTGCGAATCCAAAGGTCAGGAATTCAAACCCACCAAGGAGCTCTGAAGGAGAGAAAATCTAGTGATTTGCTCTTGTAAAGACTACAGCTTATAAAACTCTATAGGACAGGTCTACTCTGTTCTACTGAACTTCTGGCATGGCACTGTAGGATCAGGACTGGTGTGCGAACCACAAGGTCAGGAATTCAAACTCACCAACTGCTCCTCAGAAACCCAATACAGGGTTGCTATGAGTCGGAATCAATTCAACAGTTTAACAACAACAATTCTGTCCTCCAAGATTCCTTGAGTTGGACTACAATTGAGGGCACACAAAAACAACATGGATGGACTTTACGAAGCCTTGGTGGCACAATGGGTAATCACTGAGCTGGTAACCAAATGGTCAACTGTTATAATCCACTACCAGCTCTGTGGGAGAAAAGACCTATCTGCTCGTGTCAAAATTACAGTCTAAGAAATCGTAAACTGGCCAATTCTACTCCATCACATGTGGTACCTAAGAGTCAGATGACTCAACAGCAGACATAACAACCAACAGTGGTGGAACTGGAAGAGATTTGAGCTCAAATGGCCTCTGTACCGTAATATAATCTGTTTTTTAAGTTTTTATTGTGAATTATGTGATAGTTTACATGGGAGAACACCAGCTTTACATCCATCCTATCATATTTCATTTCCTTGCTATGATTACAATCTGCTCCATGCATCATCAAACAACCAAAGGGTTGTTGAACTACCGACCTTGCAGTACAAGCCTGTGTCCCAGCCGTCAGCACACAGCCCCTCTCCCTCCCTGAGTCCAGAGACTCCAGCTGCTCTATATCTCCATGTCATCATCTTTGCCTCCATTTCTGGTGCCACTGCTTCTCTGGGTAGGGTCCCGCACTCCACTCTTCTCACTTGATGGTCCCAGGGACCTCTGCTCCTGGACTGCAATATCAACCACTCCCCTCCTTTAGTTACAAAACATCTACCTTTACATTTCTGACTCTCACAATCATCCTAATAACAATCATTCACTATTGTACCACCAGGTTCTTATCCCTATCTCCTTTCATCAGCCCCGTCCCAACAGACTGGAAATGACTCAGTATAGATTCTACCTTCCCCCATGCCCTCTGGAACTAGGCTCTCTCTTGAAACCTTGTAAGCCAGTCACTTCTTGCCTTTATAGCTCCCACATTTTGGGTAGCCAATGTCTAAGTTGCCATCCCTGTTAACCCTGTGTACAGAGAGGGTGGGAATGATCCTCGCTGTAAAGATTTGTTCCTTCTTTTGAGCTACTACATCCATAAGTATAGGTCAAATTAATCAAATTGTAGTGGATTACCATTTTTTCCTCTTCTTTCTTC
>NW_006408523.1:21081034-21085359 GCF_000296735.1 Chrysochloris asiatica | reverse complement strand
CTGTGTGCTGATGGGGGGGGGGCATGCTTGTACTGTATACCCTTTGGATGGTTGATGATGCATGGAGGGGATTGTAACCATAACAATGAAATGATATACTATAGGATTAATGCAAAACTAATGTTTTCCCATGTAAACTATCACATAATTCACAATAAAACATTAAAAAAAAAAAAAGTCTTCCCTTCCCTTTGTACTGAGCACAGCACCTCGATGACAGGGATTCCTTTAGGTGAATTAACAGAAGGTTATCTGGGCAGATGCAGCTTCATGGACATGGTATGGCAAGCAGTCAATGACTTGGTGCTTATTAAAAAATCGCCTACTTTTCTGGGGTAATACAGTCTCCACAGTGCACCAAACCAGAGTAAGGCTTTTATTTTCTCACTTAAATTAGGCACTATTTGTAAAAGGATCCCTTCAGTGGCATAAGTGGTTAAGCACTTAACTATTAGCCAAAAAGTTGCTGTCAGAAACTTTGGCAAACAGGACTCGTAATGTTCTTCCTAAAGGTCACAGCCTAGAAAACCATATGGATCACTATGAGTTGGAATGAACTGCAAGGCAACACAACAATGACAACTAGGTCCCAAATTAGTGGAGTGTACAATTTTCAACTCCATGACTTGGCACTCCTCTTTGTTCCTTCATGGACTCACTGAAGACAACTGAAGTGACAAAGTAACTTATTAAAATTACTAAAATAATAATAAGGTAATCTAAATGACAGGGGAGAGGGGTATCTTCTTTGAAATTTGACTGTATTGGTTTCTTGGCAGAAGAATGTGCACAGTAAAATGATGCCAGTTGTCTATCCGTGTTGTTATTTTAAGTCAGAAAGAATATCAGTTAATCCCAGGAATGATTCCATTTTTTTTCATTCAATTCATGGACTCAGAGTAAAGACTTGAGCATTCATTCTGTCAAAGATGAAACATCTAACATTCTTATAGATATAATTGTTGTCAAGTAAGTTAAAATATTCAACAATTAAGATAAAATCTTGTGGTATTCTGCAAATTGAAATAGAGTGTTGATTGTCAAAATTTACACATACATACATTCAGACTAACTTTACTACAACATTTTGCGTGATATGAAACTTTTATCTAATTAAAAAAAAACACTTCAGTATTATAATATACTCTTTTTCTTTTAGCTGCCTATAATCAATAGGATTTTAGAAAGTTCAAGCCTTTGAAAAACTACTTTGAAAATCATCTTCAAAATGCCAACAGGTGTCAGAGTAGAATGCATTCATTAGAATTTTTAATGGTTTGAATTTTTGAAAGTAGATCATGAAGTCTTTCTTCTGAATTGCCTCTGGTTGGAGTCCAACCTGTACTCTTGTAAAGCAGCTAAACATGTTAACCATTTGCACCATACGATGACTAAATCATCCATGTTGTTGTTGTTTTTGTTTTTAAGTACAGTCTAGTAGGTTCCAACCCATCACCACCCTATATACAGCTTCCAAGGATCAGTTGGTGTGTTTGAACCACTGACCTTGTGGTTCAAATAGATTTTTCAGTCCAGTGCCTGCCACTCCAAATCATTCTTGTTGTTGTTGTTGTTAAGTGCCATCGAGTTGATTCTGACCCATAGCGACCCTGTATAGGGTTTCCAAGGAGCAGCTGGTGAGCTTGAACCACCGACCTTACAGTTCAAACGACTTTGCAGTCTGACACATTAGCTCACAGCACCACACCAAGACTCCAAATCATTCTTAGTGGCCTATAATTGTGTCAATATTTTTGGCATTGCAAGTGAGTCCTCTGAATTTAGTTGGTATTTTGTTTTTAAAAGGTTGAAAAAGTTTAATCAAATTGTTTAACAAATGAAGCCACTCCCCTTGTAAAACACCTGTCTTGAAAATGTTAACTCATGGAAATAATATTTTGATGGAAATCGGAAATCCTATTTTCATTTGAATAAATTTACAGTCACTACATCAACTGAATTCAATTGAGAAAAATCCCAAATTTTGCAGTATTTAAATTTGGTGAACATTAAAAGATTCATTAGAGGCATTTTTTGACAGATTTTATCTTGCAAATATTCTCAAGTGACACCACTAAAGTTGATACATGTTTCCGTTTAAAACCACAGAATGTTAGCTCTTTTTCTAATCTTCATTTACTAGGTACTTCAATACCTTTAGAGAAAATATTCTCTCAAACAAAAAATTTTAACATAAAGTCAAAAGAACGTTTAAAATATTTGAAGATTTGTTCAAATGAAACATTAAGGAAGTTATCCGCGGAAGAAAGATGAGGCGGTCTGCTCCTGTAAAGATTTACAGCCTCGGAAACCCTGTGTAGGGTCGCTATGAGTCGGAACTAACTCTATGGCACATAACAACAACAACCTGGTGCTTTTAAATTAAAATTTATTTTACAAAATTACCTTTGACATGGTCACATTGCTATTGTTAAGTGCCGTTGAGTTGGTTCCGACTCACAGCCATCCTGTAAAAGCTTTCTGAGGAGCAGCTGATGGGTTTGAACTACTGACCTTGTGATTCACAGTCCAGTGCTGATCTACAGTGCCACACCAAATGATAGAGATATGAAAATGAGATGAAAAATATTAATATATGTTATTGTCCCATGTGACACAGTAGACCCACCTCATAAAGCTTTCTGGGCTGCAGTCTTTACAGAGTCATATTCCAGATCTTTCTCCCAACCTTAACCTTTCAGCTAGCAGTCAGGTGCTTAATCATTGTGCCACCAGAATGCCTATATTAGTATATCAAAGATAATTATTTTGCTATTTTAATGGTAGGATAAATGATATAAAATAAGGTATCTCTTTTTCTAAAAAAATGTTTTTAGTTCTATATCTATATTATTTTTTATTTTTGAAGATGCTTTTATGAATTGAACTATTGCATAGGGCCACTGAAGAGAGCAACTTATTTATATGTCAATAAATACATATTTCAAAACTTTATTAACTTTTTATTAGCAGTGCCTTTTATTATTAAAAAGAAAAAAAAAGCTATAGGATGTATTTATATGATTACCCTTTTGGATGAGAGTTGAATTGTGACATACTCGCTCCAAACCCATTTTCAGTAACTGACAACAATCCGTTCTCCCAATGGTCTGTAGGAGAGCCTGAATCACAGGCACATTTCCAGGGATTGTGGAAATTCATGGAGCAAATGAAGGAGGACGAAGGTGGGACACGACACGCAAGCTAATTGCTAATTGCTTTAATTGGTTGCCATCTGTCAGATGTTATCATTTTTGAGCTACCAATATTGATGTTATGTTATTTCAGATTGATATTTAATGAATCCATGAAGTGTTTCCATATGTGCTTTTGTCCCTAAAGAGTGATGATGATGTTGGCTCCACGTACCTCATTTATAACTTAGATTTTTCCAGTAACAGAATTACTTAAGCAATTTGGAAACATCCATTGTGTTATGAAATCAGAGTGGTCTAATAGATATGACTTTGGAGTCTGTGGATCTTACAAGGGTCATCCTACTTTACTATTACTTTACAAAGGAGTTCAGATAACAATGAAAGTCTATTTTTAAATTTTATATTAAGGCTTAAATATCTATATTTTATGCAGGGTTTTTTGTTTTGTTTTTTAAGTTTCATATTTCTACAGCACCAATACCAATCATTTCAGAGGAATTTCCACTGGCCATAGTGCTACAATTCTAACTCCCATAAAAAGAGATAGTTACACATGATAGACGAGATGGACTATAATTTATATATGCTGTTCCTTGAGAAAAAAGCTAGTGGTAAAGTTTGGGTCAGTTTTTCCTAGGAATTTTTATTTTCTGAATGAGTAGGTAATCTCAGAGACATTAGTATTCTTCTATGTTGTTTTCATTGTTGTTAAGTACCATCAAGTCGGTTCTAAATCATAGCGACCCTGTTTAGGGTTACAACATGTAGCTGGTGGATTTGAACCACCAATTTTGCAGTTAGCAGTCCAGTATTTATCCTACAGCACCATACCAGGACTCCTTGACTGTATATCCTGAAAATTGTTCCTTATCATTATCACAAGATCCTCTTCATTCTTTCTTCTTTCCTCTTTTTCTTCTTCCTCTTCCTCTTCTTCTTTTTATTTAGGTTGCATATTCTTCCATTGTTTTGATGTTCCAAAATTTATTTCACCAGACTCATATTGATCAACATTTGTGATGGTTCCAATTTTTGGACTGATAAGACTGAAATGCACAGTGGTTCAGTAGGCACTGGACTGAAAAACACAAGTCGGTGGTTCAAGCCTACCAGCTGCCAGAGAGAAAGATGAAGCTTTTGCGTCAGAAACCCTATACAGGGTCACTA
>NW_006408523.1:21072280-21080669 GCF_000296735.1 Chrysochloris asiatica | reverse complement strand
GAAGTTATGCCACTGGTACTTTAAATACCAAAAGAGTCATCCATGGTGGACAGGTTTTAGCTGAGCTTCCAAATGAAGACAGATTAGGAAGAAGGAGAGATGGACTACTTCTGAATATTTAGTCACAGAAAACCTTATGGATAGCATGGTGACACTATCAGATAGTATCAGAATAATGAATATTGAAACCTGATGAACAGCACCAGAATATTGTCAGATATATTGTCGGAAGATGAGCGCCTCAAGGTAAAAGACACTCAAAATATGACTGGGGAAGAGCTGCCTTCTCATAGTAGAGTTGCTCTTGATGATACAAATGGAGTAAAGCTTTTGGGACCTTCATTTGTTGATGGAGCACAACTCAAAATGAGGAGAAACAGCTTCAAACATGTATTAACAGTTGGAACATGGAACGTACAAAGTATGAATCTAGGAAAACTGGAAATTGCCAAAAACAAAATGGAACACAGAAACAATGAAATGCGTAGTGGTTACGAATCGGGCTGAGAACCACAAGGTCAGCAGGTGGAAACTACCAGCTGTTCCGTGGGAGACAGATGAGATGTTCTGCTCCCGTCAAGATTTACAGTCTCGGAAACCCTGTACAGGGTCACTATGAGTCGAAACCGACTCCACGGCACATAACAACAACAAGTGAGCTGAAATGGACTGGTACTGGCTATTTTGAACTGAACAATCACATGGCTTACTATGCAGGGAATGCCAATGGTATCACGTTCATCATCAAAAAGAGCATTTCCAGATCTACCTTGAAGTACATTGCTGTCTCTGACAGGATAATATCCATAACCCTACGGGGAAAACTAGTTATTTAATAGCTGACACAGTGGCAGCAGCAATGGGCTGTAGAGTAGCAATGATGATGTGATTGGCATAGGACCTGGTGGTGGTTCATTCTGTTATGCTTAAGGTTATTATGGATTGGTACCAACTTAATGGCACCTGACAACAATGAATCAGAACCAGCTCGCCAGCAATTACAACAACATGGTCAAGGAGGGACCATGGTTATCACAAAAGTTCTGTATTTCGCTACTAACTGAACTCTTCAAGCCCAACCAATGGTGTCATGGAAGAAATGACTGGCAATTTACAGTCATAGCTCATTTTATTACACTGTGCAGATATTGTGCTTTTCACAAATTGAACGTTTGTGTCAACTTTGCGGTGAGCACATCTTTCAGCACCATTTTTCCAATAGTGCATGCTCACTTCATGTTTTTGCCTCACATTTTGGAAATGGTTGATGGTCATCCATTTCAAGAGGTAGCATATGATCAAGAGTCAATGATACTGAAAGAAGAAGTCCAAGGTACATTGAAGGAATTGACAAAGGCACCAGGAACTGATGGAATGAAATTTTAAATTTTTCAAGAAAGTGAGGGGTACTGGAGGCATTCATTCATCTATGCCTTGAAATTTGTAAGGCAACTATCTGGCCAACTAATTGGAAGAGATCCATATTTGTGCCCATTCCAAAGAAAGGTGACCCAACGGAATGTGGAAATCATCAGACAATATCTTTAGTATCCCATGCAAGTACAGTTTTACTAAAGGTGATACAGAAATGGCTGCAAGCCTACGTTGACAGAGAACTTCCAAAGGTTCAAGCCGGATTCAGAAGAGGATGTGGAATGAGGGATATCATTGCTGATGTCCGATGAATCTTTGCTCAAAGCAGAGACTACCAGAAAGATGTTTAGCTGTACTTTATTTACTATGCAAAGGATTTCAATTGTGTGGATCATGACAAGCTATGGACAACATTGCGAAGTATGAGGATTCCTGTGCTCAGGAGGAATCTGTACATGGACCAAAAGGTTATTGTTTAAACAGCACATGGGAACATGGAATGGTTTAAAATTAAGAAAGGTGTGCGACAGGTTTGTATTCTTTCGCCATACTTATTCAACCTGTATGGTAAGCAAACAATCTGAGGAGCTGGGTTATATGAAGAAAAATGTGGCATCAGAATTGGAGGAAGATTCATTAACATCCTGCGATAAGTAGTTGATACAACTTTGCTTGCTGAAAGTGAAGAGGACTTAAATATTTGCTGATGAAGGTCAAAGACCACAGCCTTCAGTATGGATTGCATCTCAATGTGAAGACATAAAAACCCTCACCAATACACAACATTCTTATCAACGGAGAAAAGATTGAACTTATCAAGGACTTTATTCTTCTTGAACCAACCATCGATACTCATGGAAGCAGCAGTCAGGAAACCAAATGACGTATAGCATTAGGCAAATCTGCTGCACAAGATCTTTTAAAGTGTTGAAGAGCAAAGATGTCAGCTTGAGGACTAAGGTTCACCTGACCCAAGCCATGGTATTTTCAATAACCTCATACATATGTGAAAGCTGGACAGTGAATAAGGAAGACTGTAGAAGAATTGATGCTTTTGAGTTATGGTTTTGGAGGAGACTATTGAAAGTACCATGGGCTGCCAAAAGAACTAACAGATCTGTGTGGGAAGAAGTGCAGCCATAGCGCTCCTTGGAGGCTAGGATGGCCAAACTTCATATCTCATAATTTGGACATATTGTCAGGAGGGACCAGTTGCTGAAGAAGGATATCATGTTTGGTAAGGTGGAGGGTCAGAGAAAAAGAGAAAGACCCCCAACGAGATGAATTGGCCAAATGGCAGCATCGATGGACTCAAGTGTGGCAACAGTAGTGAGGTTGGTCCAGGATCGGGTAGTGTTTTGTTCTGCTGTGCATAAGGTTGCTATGAGTTGGTACCAACTCAATGGCACCTAACAACAACAACAGGGTAAGCTGGAGTCTTGGTGTAGTGCTGTAGGATAAACACTGGGCTGCTAACTGTGGTTCAAATCCACCAGTTGTTCCTTAGAAATTCTATGCAGGATTGCTATGAGTTGGAACTGACTCAATGGCACTTAACAACAACAGGTAATAAATGGCTCTTGGTGTGGTGCTGTAGGATAAGCACAAAACTTCTAACCACAAGGTTGGTGTTCAAACTCTCAGAAACCTTATACAGGGTCAAAATGAGCCAGAACTGCTTGATGACACTTAAAAACAGCACCGGGGTAATAAAGGACTAAAAGGAAGCTTTAATTGGCACTTAGAAATTAATTGTTATAATGTTGGAATCCATTATCTGACGTCCATTTTTCATTCCATGGTGGTTTACATGTTTCTAGGCAACTGGAGCAGTTCTGGTGTGTCACTGTATGAAAAGCACTGGTCTGAAAGGTTGGTTTGAACCCTAAGGATTGGTTCATCAGCCATTCCTGAGAAGCTCTATGCAGGGCCCCTTTGAGTTGGAACTGACTCAACAGCACTTAACAACAACAACAATGATGCTGGTATCCATGCCATCAGTATTTCAGCTACCAACAGATTCACTTATGGTCTATAGATTTTAGCAGAGCTTCAAGACTAACTAAGACTAGGAAGAAAGTCTTGGAGATCTACCTCCAAAAATTAGTCAATCAAAACTTTATGGATCATAAAAGAATAGTGTCTAATACAGTGCTGGAAGCTGAGCAGTGTAGGTTGGATGTCACTCAGTATGACAGCAGTAAGTAACACTACCATTGAGTCCATTCCAACTCATAGTAAACCGATGTCTGGTTTTCAAGGTTGTCCATTTCTATGGGAGCACGAACCTTCTTCTCTCTCTCATGGAATGGCTGGTGAATTTGAACTGCTGACCTTTTGGTTAGCAGCCCAATTCATAACACACTCTACCACCAGGTGCCCTCGGTAGCAACAACAGAGTCATGCATATTAATAGTCATGCATATGAATAGTTATGAAGAAGCTGCAGGACAAAGCAATATTTGTTCTAATTTGCATGGGGTTGTCATGAATCATAATCAACTTGACAACTAATAACAACAATAACAGTATTGGTATTGCTTCCTTAAACTACTTATGCATAATATAGGAAAAGCAAATGAGTCATCATTTTATGTCATTAAAGTCGGATTTTCATTGTGAGATATGACATATTCAAGAATGCAATCAAGGATGTTGAATGAACCTCTGATAAGTTAAAAAAAAATGGAAATAAAAATTAATAGTTTTTTTCTCCAGTCCTCGTGTGGTGCTGTAGGATCAGCACTGGACTTCGAGCCACAAGTTTAGCAGTTCAAGCCTGCCAGCTGCTCCTCAGAAACCCTATGCAGAGTTGCTATGAGTTGGAAGCAACTCAACGGCACTTAACAACAACAATGACACGCTCTGGCAGCCGTACCATTCCCCAGGAAACAAGCACATGATAGTGGGTTGATTGAATTGAGGATCTAAAATTGGAGGACAAGAAAGATGTAAGAGATGACTCAAAACTTCCTTGTAATGTCTTTCTTTTAATCCTGCATTAGGCCAATCTCTGAATGTTTTTCTAGAGAATCACAAGAGTGAATGGAGAGAAATCAATGCTTCTACTGAAGGGAGCATCACAATCCTTCATCTTCCTTTTCTCACAGTAATGCAGAAGTTCCAGTGGGCAAAATCTGATTCTGAAAAGCCCAAACCAAACCAAACGCACAGCCATAGACAGATTGTGACTCACACAGGTTTCTGAGAGTGTAAATCTTTACAGGAACAGACAACTTTATTGTTCTTCCGTGAAACAGCTGTTCAGTTTGAACTGCCAACCTCGCAGGGCCTAACCCAGAGCTCCAACAAGGTTCTCATAAACGTCTGGCAAACTATATTCAGTCAAATACAGAGAGCAATGGCACAGCCTTATCTATCACTAGGCAGCAATGAAAACTTGGGTAAGTCTCTCAACCTCTAGGAGTTCCCATTTATTTATTCATCTGTAAAATAAAGAGGTTGCAATGTGATCTCTGGGGTTTATTTTAATAAAAAGAGAATGACCTTTGAATATTCAATATAGTTTATTTTGTAATCATAGCATAAATCCAATTATTGTATTATTCTAACCCTGACAATTATCTGGGAAGCCCTTGGAATTACTAAAGAATCCCTTTTGTCCCCAAATCACTCACTTAACAATAAGGGAGGAAATAACATTTTCTTAGCATAAAAACATTCACCTCCTATTTCTTTGTAACAACAACAAACACAAAAGTTGGCTGTCAAAGTACAAAGGGAATGTAAAAACAATTTCTCCCTGTCAATTACAATATGACACACAGTCTTTTTATCCCCTACGCACGCCCCAACCCCACCCCACACCCCCCAGTATCCATAAGCACAATAAGGAAGTGTCTCTGTCCCACACTTTCAGCAAATAACTATTCTGAAGGTGTGAAATGGAGATCGAAGAGAAAGGATAGTTTGTGCAGATTGCACATTTCACTCCTGCCCCTTTTTCTCAACAATAGAATTGTTGTTTGGTTTTGCTTGAACAGTTTTTCTGCTCCCATTTTGGACTACCTCAAAGGAGCCGTGTTCTACATTAGAACAATGTGACCGAAACAACTGCCTAGAAAATAAAACTTTCTTTTAACTCTCAGGTCCTAATAGAAAAAAAGAGTAATGCAGAAGTCTAGCTTGTACATAAAAGCATAATTTGAAGTCAGCAAAGTCTATTTCATAGAAGGAAGAGACAGGCTGTCATACCATTATTTTCTATTCTAGAAAAAAGGGTCTACTGCCAACAAACATTGATCATACTTTCTTTAATCTTGAAACATACTTGATTTCAAAAAGGTTGGTTTGGTGTATGAATCAATTAATTCATTCTCCTAGATCTAGCATTACCACCCATCACTGCTCCTGTCTTTTCCAAATATACCTGATGATGCTCATTAATCTACTTGTGACAACTATCATTTTGAATGTTAAAGGGCAGTAGTGTGCCCTGGTTTTGAAAACAAAAATAGCAAAGATAATGAAATCCCTCTTGGAAGGGACAATTCAGTGCAAGTTTTTTCAAAGCACAATATCCTCAATCATAAGGAAACAAAATCCAAAGTCACTTGAAGACAAACACACAATTTTTATAACCCCAGAGTGATATCTGGCTACTTGAACTATGTTGTTGTTGTTAAGTGCCGTCGAGTAGGTTCCAATCAATAGTGACCCTGTATAGAGCTCCTGAGGAGTGGCTGGTGGTTATAAACAACTGACCTTGCATTTCAAACAGACCCAGTGGTCCAGTGCTTATCCTACAGTGCTACACCAGGATTCTTGAACTATGTTCTTATTGTTAAGTGCTGTTGAGTCAGTTCTGACTCATAGTAACTCTGAAAAGGGTTTGCTAGTGACTGGTGAGTTTGAACTGCTGATCTTGCTGTTTAAACCAATTTGTGATCAAGTGCTTTATCCTACAGCACCATACCATGGAACAAATGAACTTGGGCTCTGGTAGGAAAGTTAGAGATTCTTGAAAAAAAAGATTTTGCCTTGATGGAATACAAATTGAATTCTTTCAAGCAACTTAAGCAGCACTGAGACACATACTCATCTCTGCCAAGAAATTTAGAAGACATTTACTTGGCCAAATGACTGGAAGAGATCCATATCTGTGCCCTTTCCAAAGAGAGGTGACCCAGTAGAATGTGGAAATCACCAGACAATATCATTAATCTCACAAGGAAATAAAATTTTGCCAAAGATAATTTAAAAGTGACTGCAACAGTATATTGACAAGGAATTGCCAGAGGTTCAAGCAGGATTCAGATGGAATGAGAGACATGATTGTTGATGTCAGATGGATCTTGGCTGATAGCAGAGAATACTAGAAAAGTGGTTAATTATGTTGTATCAATTATGTAAAGGCTTTTGACTATGTAGATCATAACAAGTTATGGATAACATTACTAAGAATGAGTATTCCAGAACACTTAATTGTGTTCATGAGGAATTTGTACATAAACCAAGAAGCATCATTTGAACAGAAAAAAGGAACACTGAATAGTTTAAAGTCAGGAGAGTTACATGCCAGGGTTATATTCTTTCATCATACTTATTCAATCTGTATGCTGAGAAAATAATCTGAGAAGTTCAATTATATGAAGATGCATTAACAACCTGTGATACATAAATGATGCAACCTTGCTTGCTGAAAACCAAAAGGGCTTAAAATTCTTAGTGATGATGGTTAAAGACCACAGCCTTTGGTATGGGTTGCATTTCGTACTTCAGGCATATTGTCATGAAGGACAAGTCTCTGGAGAAGGGTATCATGCTTGGTAAAGTAGAAGGTCAGTGAAATAGAGGAAAATCCCTAATGAGATGTATTTGCACAGTTGTAACTGAAATGGGTTCAAGTGTAACAAAGATTGTGAGAAGGGTGCAGGAGCACTTAGTGTTTCGTTCTGGTGTTCATAGGGTCACTATGATTGGTAACTAACTCAATGCCACCTAATAACAGCAACAACTTTGTTTTATGTATACTGAAACATGAGTATTTTTGGATTCTTTGTCAGTTTAGAAGAGACTTAAGTAAGAAGGTTTTATGCCCACAGAGGAGATAAAGAACCATCTGTAATATTCAATAATAAGAGAAACTTCATTAAGAATTCACTGAATATCATGTACAGGGCAATGGTTCTCAGAGGAAGACTATGAAAGAAGAAAAATCAGGTTCCTTGGCAGAATAACCAACCCAACAACCAGATAGATACTAAGGTGGCCAAACAAGGGAGAAAGATAGCTCTGTTAGTAATGAGACAGCACACAAGCTCATCACCTGATCACACACATTAGGAGGTAGTTGAAGAGTGCTAAGAATGCACCAACATACAACCATCAATTTAATGCAACTAATAACATTACAATGTCTCAAAAGCAGTCAACAATTTCTGTTCACACAAAAAAACAAGACAAGTGGCTCAAACAAGTGACCAAGAGGTAGTGCTCGAAAACAATTTTGAGTTAAAAAGGCATTGGAACTAACTGAAAATGAATTTAATAATTCTTTTATTACAGGTAGACAGAAAGCTAGAGGAAAACAACGAAGAATTCACAAAAACAACTAAGGAACAATCAAACAAAATAGATTAAGTATTTGATACCATATACAACTTGCAAATAGAAATCCAGAAGACTGTTACTAAGAAATGCACAATATATTGAAAAGGCAAAGGAGTATATTTAAATGAATGGAAGGCTGAATTAATGGGCTTGAAGATAAAGCTAAAGAACGCCTAAGATTTATGAGGGACAATATGAAGAGGAATATCTAGAACAGGAAGAGATATAAAAAAGATAGGTGAAGGTCTGTTGGAAGAAAATTTCCCTAACATCAAGAAAAGACAAGAAGATAGCCATTTGAGAAGCTTTATGAACACAAAAGACGAGAGACCCCAAAAGAAAATCTCTAAGACATATCATGACCAAACTCTCCAAAATCAAAGACAAGGTAAGAATCCTCAAAGCAGCTTGAGAAATATGAAATTTTACCTACAAAAGAGAA
>NW_006408523.1:21062589-21072030 GCF_000296735.1 Chrysochloris asiatica | reverse complement strand
TTCCAGATAAACAGAAATTTAAGGAATTTATAAAAATCAGATCAACTTTACAAAAATACTAAAGGGAGTACTTTGTACTGAGAATCAACAACAGCAAACAATGACCAGAGGTTGACATGCATGGCAAGACAAAGCAGAATTCAATCCAGATATAGAAACATCCAAAGTAAAACAAACTTACAAGACTAAAAATAGGGAATCACAGATATCTGTTTATATCAAGACAGCTATAAAGCAAAAAGAAGAAGTATAGCTACAGAATTCCAAATGGTGAGGAAGCCAAGTAGATTTCAAGATGAAACAGACTGTTTTACACTGGGTAAGAAATTAATCAATTGCAGGATAACCTCAAAGAAAATTAATACATCTTCATATCAAATTAAGAAAAGGGAAAACCATGAAGCTTTTGTGAATATTAAAACAACAGCAGTGAAGAAATTGACAAGAAAATGTACAAATGAGCTCAACACAGAAAACTGAACAAAAAACAGCAATACACACATACACACACACACACACACAGCAAAATGACTGCAATCAATTCATACCTATCAATAACTACATTAAACATCAATGAATTCAATGCATCAGTCAATAGACAGAGAGTAACAGAATGGATAAGAAAACAGGATCCTCCATAGGCTACTACAAGAGACACACCTTACACACAAAGACAAAAATATATTAAAAATCAAAGAATGGAAAAAAGTTATCAAGGTAATGACAATATAAGATGAGCAGCAGTGATGATATTAATTTCTGATAAAATTAATCCATCACAGAAATGGACAGAAACCATCACAGGAGACAAAAAGGACATTTTCTCATGACTAAAAAGAGTCATATGAACAAGAAGACATAACCATAATAAATAGCGTAGTAGTTACGAATCGGGCTGCCAACCAAAAGGTCAGCAGTTCGAAACTACCAGCTGCTCCGCGGGAGAAAGATGAGGCATTCTACACCTCTACAAGAAAAAGACAAACAACACAATTAAGAAGTGGCCACAGGACATGAGCAAACACTTCACCAAAGAAGATATCCAAGTAGTCAACAAACATATGAAGAAATGTTCACGATCATAGGCATTACATATCCTCATTCCAACTCTTACATACTTGCGGGATATGTATACCCCACTTTTCCTTCCATAACCATTCAGCCTGTATCTCTGTCCATTTACCTACACACAGTCACTGGACAGATGCAAGTCAAAACAATGAGATATTATCTCACGCCAGCATTAATAGCAAAGTTAAAAGAAAACAACAAATGCTGGCAAGGGGGTAGAGAGACTGGGACCCTCCTACATTGCTGGTGGGATTGTAGAAAGTTTCAATCACTGTGGAAAATGGTTTAGTGCTTCCTCAGAAAGCTGGAAATAGGAATGCCATGTTGTTGTTGTTAAAGTGCCATCGAGTTGATTCCGACCCATAGTGACCCTGTATAGGGTTTCCAAAGAGCAGCTGGTGAGCTTAAACCACCAACCTTGAAGTTCAAGTGACTTTGCAGTGTGATGCATTAGTCCACAGTGCCACACCAGGAATACCATGTTGTTGTTGTTGTCAGGTGCCATCGAGTTGAAACCAACTCATAGCGACCCCATGCACAGCAGAACGAAACAATGTCCGATCCTGGGTCAACCTCACTACTGCTGCCACACTTGAGTCCATCAATGATGCCACCTGGCTGATCCATCTCATTGGGGGTCTTCCTCTTTTTCTCTGACCCTCCACCTTACCCAGCATGACATCCTTCTCCAGCGACTGTTTCCTCCGGACAATATGTCCAAAGTAGGAGAGACGAAGCTTAGCCATCCTGGCCTCCAAGGAGCACTCTGGCTGCACTTCTTCCAAAACAGATCTATTGGTTCTTTTGGCAGTCCATGGCACTTTCAGTATTCTCCTCCAACACCACAACTCAAAGGCATCAATTCTTCTATGATCTTCCTTATTCACATTCCAGCTTTCTCATCCATATGAGGTTATTGAAAACACCATGGTCTGGGTCAGTCACACCTTAGTCCTCAAGCTGACATCTCTGCTCTTCAATACTTTAAAAAGTTCCTGTGCAGCAGATTTGCCCAATGCAATACATTGTCTGATCTCTTGACTGCTGCTTCCATGAGTGTTGATAGTTGATCCCAGAAGAATGAAGTCCTTGACAACTTCAATCTTTTCTCCATTGATAAGAATGTTGTTTATTGGTCCAGTGGTGAGGATTTTTGTTTTCTTGACACTGAGATGTAATCCATATCGAAGGCTGTACTCTTTGATCTTCATAAGTAAATGTTTCAAGTCCTCTTCACTTTCAGCAAGCAAGCTTGTATCATCTGCATATCGCAGGTTGTTAATGAGTCTTCCTCCAATCCTGATGCCATGTTTTTCTTCATAGAACCCAGCTTCTCGTATTATTTGCTCAGCATACAGGTTGAATAAGTATGGTGAAAGAATACAACCCTGTCTCACACCTTTCCCAATTTTAAAACAGTCAGTGTTCCCATGTTCTGTTTGAACAACTACTTCTTGATCTAGGTACAGATTTCCCAGAAGTACAATTAAGTGTTCTGGAATACTCCATAGGACCCAACAATATTTACTTGGTATAGATCCACAAAACATAGGTGCAAAGACACCAGTAGATATATGCACACAGATGTTCATCACAACACTATTCACAATAACAAAAAATGTAGACAGCTTAAATACCCCTCAAAGGAAGAATGGATTAAAAAAAAAAATTGATATATACACACAATGGAATACTATGCAAAAATGAAGCAGAACAATGAATCTGAGAAACACCTCATAACATGGTTGAGCATGGAGAACATTATGTTAAGTGAAATAAGTCAATCACAAAAGGACAAATGTTGCATGAGACCACTGTTGTAAAAACTCAGGAAGAGGTTTTCATACTAAGGTATGCAAGGGCTAAAGGGGATAGAGGTAAATAGTGAGATATATACAACCTTGGAACAACAGTGTACTCTGTGTAGCTACATGGACAAGGACACAGGCTGACTAGGAATGGGAGAAAGAGTGGCATACATATATATTTATATATCCCACAAATATGTAGGTATTTGTTTCAAAGAGAATTTTTGCACAGAGTAATCATGAGAATGAAGCACAGCAACTGTTGTTGCAGAGGCAAGATTGCAATCATTGAGATGAAACAAAGTATATAATTTGACGAATGTAAAATGCATCATCGTGTCCATAAACCTTCACTCAATTCACAATAAATTAAATATAAGAGAGAAAGAAATGCATAACCTTGCATTTAAAGAGCCCCACTAACATAACTAAGAAAACTCTTCTCAAATGAGATTAGATCCACAGATAGAGGAGTGAGGAGTCCAACAACTATTTTAGGGGACACAATTCAAGCCATAGTAGATGGTGCTCCTCAGCACACTCATTTAGAAGAACTGTCCTTTGTTAACAGAATAAGCCAGGTGCTGGACCTGGGCCCCTCTTCTAGCTCAACCAGAATAACTTCACAAATAACCTGCTTCATACAGTTTTATAATGTAAAACATGCACCCACAAAATGTTCCTAAAATCCAAGATTTACAATAGTTCTTCATTTTTCTGAGAAAATTGGAATTGTGAGCCGTGAAGGGAGATTTGCTACAGATCACACATCAGAATTCATAGTCTTCATCAGCACTAGAAGCCCTGGTGTCCAACAGAGGAGGCCATGGGGAGAGATATAAGTAACAGAAAGTGTGTGGCATGGAAAAATGCACAATCACTTTGTGTTTTAGTCTCCTCACATTACATGAGAATACATACATCTTCCACAGAATAAATACCCTATTCGTTTCTTTGGGCTGCTGTAAACAAGTACCACAATCTGGGTGGCTTTTAAGAACAGAAATGTATTGACTCACAGTTCTGGAGGCTGGAAATCAAATTTCACAGTGTCAGTAGGGCCATGCTCTGACCAAAAATTATCAGGAAAGATCTTTTCTTATCCCCTGTAGTTCCTGGTGGCTCCCCGGCTATCATTACTTTGTTATAAATTCTCATAACAAAGCTCTTTCTCCAGTTCACAAATGTTTGCAATATCTGCTGTGGATTAAATTGTATCCCATAAAAAGCATAACCCCATCTCAGCCTCGTGGTCTTCACATGACCGTCTTCCTTCATGTCTGTCACTGTTTCTCTTCTCTTGTATAATGACACCATTGACTTATTCCAGTCAGACCTCGTGCTGTCTTAACTGATGATGTCTTCAAGGATCTTATTATCAAGCAAAGTTGCTCACAGGAACCTATAGGTTAGGATTTAAACATACAATGGAATTGGAACTTGCTTGCACCCCCTGGTTTTTATGAGTCTTGCAAGTTTTACAACCCTTTGTATCACTCTCTATTAATGGAAAATATTTGAGTTTTCATCTCTGACAGGTTTCTGCCCTACACAGGTTCCAGTTTTCACAGGTTTTATTGTATTTTTTTATGGGACATGATTTAATCCATAGCAGATATTGCAAACATTTGTTAACTGAAGAAATAGCTTAGTTAAGAGAATGCAAAGAGGCAGAGATGTTATAAATAAATTGATGCATCAATACATATAATAGTAAATGTGGTAAATATGACAGCAGAATTTCAAAAACTAGTAAAGGTGTATGTGTGTGTATGAATGTTATTTGTGTTTCACCCCCCCAAAAATTAACAGCCTATTGGCAATGATGAATTTCTGCATGCATTGTGCTTGGTGCTGGAAGTAATGAGTCCAAGGTATCAAGATGGAAAGGAAATAACTTAATCTTTTGTTCTGATGCAATTCATCCAATTGTTGACAAGTTATGTAGGTTTTTATATCAGCTATTTCCACCTTTATACAGAGAGATTCATAGTCAATAGTATTGCAATTTTTTTTGGTAGTTAAACAATTATTTTATTGCTCAAGTACGTAGACAAATTCATGCAACAAGAGCAGATGCTGTGGATGATTCGTATTTCCAATTGAGGGGAAGGACTCTCTGTGTTTTATAGTAGTGATCCAGCCGGTGAATTCAGCCCTCAATCAGAATCAGTGGGAGCTTGGCATCCTTATCCTCTCTGTTCCTTTCAAGATGCTTACGAACAGCAACAGCTTTTTTTAATTAAATGGTGGAGCTCCTCAGGAAGATCAGGAGCAAGTCTTTTGGACTTAAGGATTCTTAAGATTATATTTCCTGTCACAAAACATACTTGTGCAACGCCATGAGAATCTCAGGATCACACTCATCTGTGACGGGGTCAGGCCCTTCTTGGCCTGTTTGTAGGTCTGCTCCTTCACGTCGTCAGACGTCCACTTCAGCCAGGTGGGGACGCTGCGGCCGTAGGGTAAAGCCGACTGGAACAGGACCTTCCTGGGAGCATGCATGTGACCATTGAGGATGTCGGACAGGCAGCAAAAAGGCTGCAATTATTTTTCAAACAGCCAGTTTCCTTGGATCCGCCCATGTTGTACAAATACATTCTAACTAGCAATTAGTGTACATGGTACTATGTAAGCCCAAATAAATTTACACGATGAGGGAAGAGAGTTCCAGAAATACTTAAGTTTTCCTAATCATTGGGCCTTCACTGATATCATTCCATTTTATTCAAAATGGCTTCCCAGGTTATGTACAATATATTTTACATGTCAGCAGCCAAACTGAGATTAGCGTTATGTGCATTTTAAGAGACCCATAATCTAGAGCACTTTAACCATCAACAGAAAAAGTCTGAAAGCACCTTTCCTATGAGAATTGGTGGTTTCTCATTTATCTCCTGCTCAGGCAAGAGGATGACAGCAACATGAAAGGGGCAATCAGGCTTCTTCATTCAGAAGAGCGTCTAGGCTGGGTCACTGCTGCAGAAAACGCTCATGTGGGCTTCAGTCTGATTAGTTGTACTCAGAAAGTAGAGTAGAGAAATGAGAGGGGGAAGCCACAGGATCATTGTTTTTATTTCAACTAATTGCAGAGAGGAAATGCAGAGCAGATAATGCAATACATATGCATCAGAATATACTAATAAATCACCACGGATAAAGACTGGATTCAGAGGAAGCGTAACACAGATACGCCTCTCACTGCCCACAGAAGAAGGAGAGAATGCCAGTGGAAGTTGGTGTGAATTCATCTTTAAAATGGGAATTCATTTTTAAAATATCTGCAATACCATGGCTTTTGTAGGATGAAAGCGGTCCATGGAGACCACCTTTCTTTTATTCTCACCATAAATCAGTATTTTCTGGCTGCACTACAGCAGGCAGTCTGAGAATTAAATTCTGCACCAAAGGCCAAGTGTTTAAGCTGCCCCAGCGTGTATTTCACTCTGGTTTAAAAACTAGAACAATGCAAGCTACTTTTCCTTGACTCAAACAAAAACAAAAACAAAAATTAAAAGTTCTGCGGAAGGTCCCAGAACCTAATGGTCTGCTATGGAATTCAGGGTCCATGGAAGTCATGTCTATGATACCTGCAGGGTAAGTGAACTTGTCTCTCTTCACTGACATGCAACATCAGAAGGAGAAATCGATAGGACAGCACAACAGACAGGTGTTTTTTTTCAAGTAACATCAAAATACTGAAGATTTAGGTGCTGTTTTTACCCAAATATCTTTCTGGGAAAGAAGTCTTTTTAAATTTGCCATCTTAAAAATAGGCTTATTTTGTTTTCTTATCTCTTGAATGAAACTGTGAATAACTTAAGAAATGACATGAGAACTAACAGATTCCATATTGGTACACTGAAAAGAAATTTTTAATCTAAACCACAGTTTACTGCTAGCTTGGTTTAAAAATGAGTATGACAAAGCTCCTCGTGGATAGTGGCCCGTTATGCTCCAAATCCGTACAGTCTATAAGAACCATATGCTTCCGTGGGTCATTGTTTTTTCTCACCCAGGCATCTCTGAAGGTTATTTGAACAGTAGTAGCCAGACAATTTCTCTTCTTAGGAGTAGCTAAAAGAAATGTGTAAAAGAGAATATTCTATAAACAGCCAATGATCACCCGAGTTCAACATTGGAAATAAAACTAAGAATTTCTTTTTGACGTTGTTTATAGTTTCTGACTTAAACAACATACAGTACTGGTAGTGAGCATCTAATGACAAGTGTAGCAATTTCACAAGAGAGCCAGGAAGGATAACACAAATATCTGCTAAGTTCTTTTCAAGTCACCTGAAATCTTTGAAGCGCAAGGTCATAGATTTTTCAAATCTTTTAAGACATAATAAAGCACTAAATTGAAACTATTACCTAGGAGGGTATTGAAATGCCCAAAGTGTTTTTACTTTATTCTAAATAATTTATTTATAGTCTACCACCATTTAAGATGACTTTCCAAGTCTTTTCTATTATGAAAATCGAAAAGAATAAAGCTGAGGAATCTGGATTCTGTTCTGGCTTTTCTGTAATTGGCTGTGTGACTTTGAGATAGGTGATTTATGAAGAAGATAAGTTGGATTATTTCTAAAGTTTTTTGATGTCTGATCTGACTTCTTATTTTTCCAAAATACTTAGTGTTCTCATAAAAATTTTTGGTGTTTAAATAATGATTCTCTACCCATGGTGCTCACAAGATCAGCAGTTTGAATCTACCTGTTACACCACAGAAGAAAGCTGAGGCTTTCCACTCCAGTAAAGATTTACAGCCTTGGAAATCCTATATAGGGTCTCTATAAATCGGATCCAACTCAACAGCACATAACCACCACCAACCACCAAGGATGCTAATGCTGTATTCAGGATGTTGCTTATGACAAAATCTGTGAAAAAATAAACTATTAAGCATTATTACATTCCTGATGGACTTCTGGTGTGGTGCTGTGGGTTAATGCACTGGACAGCAAATTTGGTTTGAACCACAAGATCAGCAGTTCAAGCTCACCAGTCTCTCCTCGGAAACCCTACACAGGGTTGCTATGGGTTGGAACCTAATTGCAGCACTTAACAATGACAATGACATACCTGGTACTTTCACATACACTCAAATCTGTGGAAGCCAGAACCTGTGTTAAAGTGGAAAACAGTCACAGAAGGGCATTGAAATATTTTCCACTAAAGCAAGCTATAGAAAAGTGATAGGACGGCATCCTGTCAATCCATCAAACTTGGGAGACCCAGAAAAACAAGGAAGTCCTGTCAGCTCGCACAGATTTCATTGTTCATAATTTACTCCTAAAGATAAGCCTGTAAAATACTTACATCCATAGAAATTGTGATTTAGAAAACAAAGAGACATTTCAAAGCTCAAGCAGTTAAGTATCAAAATCAGAAAGTAAGAATTAAATTTAGCTTGAGTAATTCAGGAATCCCTGGATAGCACAATGGTTAAGTATGCCACAACTACAAAAAGATTGGCAGTTCAAACCCATCCAAAGGTACCTCATATGAAAGTCCTGGTTCTCTTTAGTCAAAAGGTCAAAATCATGAAGATCTTATAGAGTACAGCTCTACTCTTACGTCGCCATTAGTTAGATTTTCTCAATAGGAATTTATGAGGGTGCTTTAGCAAACTTATGGAAAATTCCATTACCTTTCCATTCAATTTGTTAATGAAGACTTTTCATGTGTGCATGGAGTCTTGGTGTGGCCCTGTGAGTTAATGCGCGCACAACAAAGTCAGTTTGAACGGCAAGGTTGGCAGTTTAAACTTACCAGCTGTTCCTCAGAAACCCTATAATAGGGTTGGTGTAGGTCAGAGATGACTTGATGGCACTTAACAACAGCAACAATATTTGTACATAAGAAATTACAAAGTCCACCATCTTTGAGAAATACCTTGCTCTCCATAAACATTAGCTTTATTATGAAAATGAGAAAATATGGGAAACATCTTTATTTCATATTTTCCTTTCTGACAAAGGATAATGTCAACAGTGACATTTCTCTAAGAAAAAGACTCTAAGCTCCCTGAAGGCAACACTGTATTAACAGGACCAATGATCACATCTCACAAATTTTTAGTAAATGTTTTTGAACAAATTGTTTTATAAACAAATAAACAAATGCTTAAAATCTATCTATAGGTGAATGAATTTTCCAAAGACATATATGGTTTTCCTCCCTGAAAAATCAGATACTTTGGTTATTCAGTGGTTGACACTGATGATATTGTTTTCAAAATTTGCATCTCATTTCAGAAAATTATTTTATAACCTTTAACATAGAAAAATATCCTGAGTTGTACAATCCAATGTTCTAAATGCACATTTTAATGCAATAGAATATCCACATCTAAATTGAACATACCAGAAGTTATAGCTATAATTAAAATAAAAGAAAATATATACACAGAAACTTTTTAAAGTGTTGAAGAGCAAAGATGTCAGCTTGAGGACTAAGGTGCGCCTGATCCAAGCCATGGTATTTTCAATAACCTCATATGGATGTGAAAGCTGGACAGTGAATAAGGAAGATCATAGAAGAATTGATGCCTTTGAAT
>NW_006408523.1:21060687-21062034 GCF_000296735.1 Chrysochloris asiatica | reverse complement strand
AACTGCATGTGTATCAAAGTAGAACTGTATTCCAAAAGAGGTCCAATGGCTCATTTTTGGAAATAAATTGCTAGGCCTTTATTCTAAAGCACCTCTGGGTGAATTTGAACCTGCAGTCTTTGATTTAGCAGCTGTGTACAATGATCACTGGCACTATCCTGGGGCTAGAGAAAGTTACTATAGTTTGCATTTAAAGGAGTTAATATAGTCAAATAAATAAGATTATTTTAATCTACTTTTATGAAAAATATTTACAAAATCAATTTGAGCCATTATAATATTGTTGCTGTTGCTAAGTGTCGTTGAATCAGGTCCGATTCATATCACTTCTGAAACCTGTATAGGGTTTCCAAAGAGCGGGTGGTGAGTTTGAATAGCCAACTTAGCGGTACAACCAACCTTGAGGTTGAGTGCTTATCCTACAGCACCATGCCAGAATTCCATTGTAATATTGTTGCTCTTCTTGTTGTTAAGTGCTGTCGAGTTGGTTTGGACTCATAGTGACCCTGTACATGGTTTCCAAGAAGCAACCAGTGGGCTTGAAATGCCGACCTTGTGGTTAGCAGTCCAGTGCTTATTTTACAGTGCCACACCCAAGGTACAAAATCAAGTAATCATTTTTTAAAGTGTTGCCAAAATTTGGCAGAGTATTAGTTTATCTCATTTTAAATGTATCATAAAACACACAGCTCATCTTCAATCTGCAATATATAGCATGTCCACAAACTGACTCAGAGCTCAGATTACCCTCATGGCATTGTCTGTGGTTAGGTGAAGGTCATATTACAGTTTTATCCCAAATTTCTGATAGATAAAATTTACAAACTAAAATTCTATATCCAACAGGATGTTAATGAGATTTGAGGGGAAATCCAAAAGTTTTTCAGCATGAACATTCTCAAAGAGCTACTGACAATGTGAACCAAAGAAGAAATACACAGAAGAGGGAATTTCATCTAAGAAAGATGCACAAGGAAGCACTAGTAGATGGTGAGTGGGATATCAAAGTAACATTTTTCCTTGTTTCTGACTGAAATTTTTGTGAAATCTTGGGGACACCTGTATCCTAGGATACCAATTGAATACTTGATGAGTTTAAATATGCTGAGATAATATGTAGGTAAATGTTTGAAGGGTGAAAGTTTGGAGATTAATTAGTTTTAAGATCATAGAAAACTAAAAAAGTAAAAATAAAACTAGGTAAATATTTACTCATATGAAATAAAACATGTACAAATATCATCAAGGTCCACTTCTTGGCAGAACTGAAATTAACACTGTGATAGTTAAGGTTTTGTGTTAACTTGACTGGGCCAGGATTCTCAGTGGTTTTGGAGTTAAAACATA
>NW_006408523.1:21037305-21047342 GCF_000296735.1 Chrysochloris asiatica | reverse complement strand
TGGTCTGTCAATTTTGTTAATCATTTCAATGAATGTGCTTCTTGTCCTGTTGATTATTTCTATACATTTTCTGTTTTCTATCTCATTTTTCTGTTCTAATGTTTATATTTCTTTTCTTTTGGTGGCTGTAGGTTCCCTCTGTTGGTCTGTTTCTAATTGCGGTAGATGATGTGCTAATATGTTAATTTTGGTTCTTTCTTCTCTTTGGATGTGTGCATTTATTTAATAAATTGTCCTCTTAACACTGCTTTCACCGTGTCCCAAAGATTTTGGTATGTTGTGTTTTCATTCTCATTTGTTTCTAGAAACTTTGTGAATTCATGTTTAATGTTTTCTACTATCTAGTAGATTTTCAGCAGGATGTTATTCCATTTCCATGTATTTGACTATATTTCCTTGGTCTTCCTATTATTGATTTCTAATATAATAACATTGTGGTCTGAGAATATGGTTTGGAGTATTTTGATATCTGTAAATTTATGGAGACTTGTTTTGTGGCCTAAGACCTAGTCTATTCTGGAGAATGTTTCATGTGCACTGGAAAAGAATGTGTATTGTGCTGTTGTTGGCTTGAATGCTCTGTACACATCTATGAGGTCCAGTTGGCTGATTGTGTTGTTTAGTACTTCTGTCTTTGCGGACTTGTTTGATTCTTCTGGTTCTGCAATGCCAAACTTGACAAACTTTGTCAAGTTTCTTTCTGGTTGTTCTATCCATTATTGAAAGTGGTGTATTAAAATCACCCACTATTATTGTAGATTCATCTATTTCTTTCTTCAAATCTCTTAGAGTTTGCTTTATATTTTTTGGAGCTCTTTCAGTGGAGCATAGATATTTATTATGCTTTCTAATCTTGTTCAATTGTCCTTTTAATAATGAGATAATGTCCGTCTTTATCTATTATGCTGGTTTCTACCATAAAGTTTATTTTATCAGAGATTAGTAATGCCACTCCTGTTCATTTTTTATTGCAATTAGCTTGGTATATTTTTTTCCATCCTTTGGCTTTTAATCTGTTTTTGTCTCTCTGTGTGACTTATGTCTCTTGTAGACAGCATATTGAAGGATCTTGTTTTCTTATCCATTCTACCACACTCCGTCTCTTAACAGGTGCATTTATTCCATTTACATTCAATGTAATTATCGATAGGTATGGATTAATTGCCGCCATTATGTTTGTGGGTTTTTTTTGTGTGTGGTGCTGCTGCTTTCTTTGTTCTGTGAGTCTTCCTTTTCTGAGTTCATGCTTTTTGTGTTCTCTCTTGTGAGTTTCCTTATAGTTTTAATGTTTCCATGTTCTTCTTGGATTTTCATTTTCTTGGTATGTTGTGAAGTGTTACTTTTCTTTGAGGTTGTCTTATAGTCCATTAATTTTTCCCTCCACTTAGTGCAGTCTATTTTATCCTATAATCTACCTGGCCTTCTTACCATCTGGATCTCTGTTCCTACATGTTTATCTTCTTTTACATTATGATTGTTTTGATCATACACTGACTAACCAGATTCTCTGAGTTTGTTCTTAAAGTTTTGTTGTGTTCTCAACTCTTCCTTCTGTCTATTTAGTTCTGGGAGGTGCTGCCACATATGTCAATCTCTGTTCTTGTTGGTTCTCAGTCCACAGAACTCACTTTAGGATGTTCTATAGTGCTGGGTTGGCTTTGGCAAAATCTTTTAACTTCTGTTTATCATGGAATGTTTTGATTACACTGTTGTATTTGATTGATAGCTTTGCTGAATAAAGGATTCTTGGTTGCCAGTTTTTTGTTTTGTTTTTTTCTTTCAGGGTTTTATATATGTCTCCCAATTGCCTTCTTGCTTGCATGGTTTCTGCTGAGAGATCTGAGCTTAATCTGATTGTTTGCCTTTGTATGTAACACTTCTGTTTTCCCTAGCTGCTTTCAGGAGTATCTCCTTATCTTTGAGTTTGCAGAGCTTGATTATGATATATCTTGGTTATTTTCTTTTGGGGTCTATTTTCCTTGGGTTTGTTGAGCTTCTTGAATGTTTATCTTTTCACTTTTTAGGATGTTAGAGAAATTTTCTTCCAGCAGTTCTTCAACTATTTCCTCTGTGGACTTGTTTGATTCTTCTTGTTCTGGAATGCCGATAATTCTTAAGTTATTCCTTTTCATGTTGTCCAACATGAATCTTAGACCTTCTTCAGATTTTTTTTAATCCTTTCTTCTGTTTGCTCTTCTATCTTAGTAGTATTGAGAGGTTTGTCTTCCAAGTCACTGGTTCTGCCTTCCATCTCTTCTATTGTACTCCTTTGCCCTTTCAGTTTATTCTCTATTTCTGATATTCTATTATTGATTGTTTGGACCTCTCTCTGTAGGATTTGAAATATTTCCAATGCTGTATCTATCTTATTTGATTGTTCCTATAGCACTTTCCTGACTTCTTCCTTATCTTTCTCAACTTCATTGTAAAGTGTTTTGAAAATTTTATAATCATTTTTCCAAATTATTTCTCAGGCATTTCCAAGGCCTGCCTTCCTTCCAGAATGTCATCCAGGTCTACCTCTAGGTCATATGTCTCAGACATTTTATCTTGTTTCTGAACTTGTGCTGATATGGTCATCTGCTTTTGCTTCTTGGACATGTTTAGCATTTTTCTGTGGCCTTAATATTAAATTGATTATGTGTTTTGATATTTTTTATGCTTTCTGATTGCTTTCAGGTAGATGTGATCAGGATGTGGGCTTCCCTTTTCATTCTTCTTATTGCTTAACTCAGAGTAACTTTCACAGATGTTGTCTGTCTTCTGAGTATAAGGCAGTTGGTATTGATTCTTGCCTGGATTTTTGTGTTTTATAGAGTATGATTGTAGCTTGACTATATGGCAGCAGTTGCTGTCTCTTCTTGGGTAATACAGGGATAGAAAGAGTCCCCCAAAGGTATAAGGGGGAGCATAAAACAGCAAAACAGCAACAGCAACAGCAAAAAAAGAAAAACAACAACAACATCAACAATAAAAACTACACTGGATACTGTAGTCTATAATTGCACAAAAGAGAGAGGAAGGAGAGAAGAAAAAAAAAAAAAATCTGTAGCTTAATATGAGTATGGCTTTAATGTCCTCTTTCAGTTTCTTGCCTTCAAAGCTGCCTGAGAGATATCAAGATGCCACTGTTGGTTGATATCCTATACTTCAGGATTTAATTTAATTTTCAGCCTGTTTTGTATTTGAACTGCCTTTCCACTCCAAATCCCTTGTTCTGGATTTTTCTGTATTTTTAAAAAAGAACAAAACAGTTCAGGGCTGGCTATTGGGCTGAGAGTATCTCTGTGTGCATGTGTGGCAGAAAAACCCACCAGTGGTGAGGGTGGGGGGCGGGTTTCCACTCCCTCAGGCACCCCCTCTAGTCACCAGAATGGAGGTGCACAAATAGTGGGGGGTCAATTAACAAACAACAACAACAACAACAAAGAAAAGCAAAACAAACAAAACTGACAAAATGTATTGTCCACCTTTGCTCCAAGGTTCCCATGGCTTTTTTCCATGGTATGTCTACTCCCCCACTTGGTTTTGCCTTTTGGTCTTGCCCAAGCTGTCAGTTCCTGGATCCGAGCATGGCAGATTCAAAACTACCCAATTTATTACTTTTGCTACAAATTCCACTTGCTATAAGTCTTCAAACCTTTAATATATTCCTAGCTCTATGGTTCTGAGTATTGGAGCTCTACCCTGAATCTGATTTGCCTGGTATTCTGTGGTATTGCTGATGGTGAACCTCACTGCACCTTCACTCTAAACACCATCAAGTCCCACCTCTGATGATACCATTTTGCCAATACATCTCAATGGGGGTCTTCCTCTTTTTCTCTGACCCTCCACCTTACAAAACATGATATCCTTCTCTAGTGACTTGTTCATCCTGACAACATGTCTGAAGTAAGTATGCTTGCAACCATTGCTGTATTACCTTTAGTAAAACTTTACTCACATGGGATATCAAAGAGATTGTCCGATGAGTTCTGCATTCCATTGGCTCACCTCTCTTCTGAATGTGCAGTTGGCCAAGTAGTTGTCTTCCAAATTTCTTGGCATAGATGAGTGAATGTCTCTAGTACCACCTCACTTTCTTGAAAGATTTTGATTGTATTCCCTCAATTCCTGGTGTCTTGTTCTTTGCCAATTCTTTCAATGCTCTTTGGACTTCTTCCTTCAGTATCACTGGCTCTTGATCATATGCTGTCCCTTGAATTGGTTGTATATTGACCATTTCCTTTTGGTACAGTGACTCTGTATATCCCTTCCATCTTCTTTTGGTGCTTTCTGCATCATTCAAAAATTTGCCCAGAGAATCCTTCAATAACGAAAGTCGAGGCTTGAATTTTTTTCTTCAGTTCCCCCAGCTTGAGAAATGCTGAGTGTGTTTTTCGCTGTTGGTTTTCTGCCTCCAGATCTACACATTACTTAAATATACATTAGAATAAAATTAAACAGCTTTCTTAAAAGGAACATACACACACACAATCTAGCATCTTCCAATTGTATAATTCATAATGTTTGGCATCCAAAAAGAATTATAACCATGCAAAAAGGAAAAGTAAGTAGTACCCATAACTCCAAGAAAAAAACAGCAAGAACAGGTTTATAAAGAAGAATATTAATATTGCCCTTATGATCGTGAATGGTTAACCATTCAATATTGAGCATACCTTACAAGTGTTGTTGTCCTCTCTATATACTGATCTACTGCTGGGTTGAAAATGGGCCATGGCATTGAATTCCATTCCAGACCTGATTGGCAGTTGAGGGTCTGGATATTGCCGGTCTCTTTCTGACCTGCAAACCTGATCTTTTATTTTTTAAATAATTTTGAGTTTTATTTTACATTTTCTTCCATTGCATCTGGCACCTTCCAATGTGATCCCTTTCAGAGAATTTGTGAGTGGTAGTTGGCTATCATCTAGTTTTTCTGGCCTCAGAGTCATGATAACTGATGGTCACCACTTCCATTTAGTTTCCTAGAAAATAGAGGAAGAGATTTATAAATCAGAATTTAAAATTTTCCTGTGAACTCTAATTTTTCTCTTTTGTGACATTTTTAATACTTTCATACTCTTTTTTATTTCCTTTTAAACAACATACTGAAAGTATCTTTATAAGGAATTAGTCCTTTCTTCACTTTTTAAGTCACTTCATTTTCTATAAATATCTTTTTAACTCCAGATACTTATAGTCACACACACACACAATAAATACACAATTTAAAGACTAGATTTATCTTCTGGATGAAATTTCATAGATTCTGTTCATTGCTTTTGAAGCTTGAATAATTACCTGGAACCCTGATATCATTTCAAAGCAGAATTGTTAAAGTTTCAAGTAAAAAAACTCAGTTGACTATCCTGTATGATAAAATGTGTTTCTGTGTTAATTAACAGTCTAATGAATAACCTACAATCTCTTCTCGAGGAAAAAATTTATTGTTCTAGGAATTTCACTTCCACTTAATCAAAAAAATGTAAGAAATGGTCTTTCCTTTTTCAAAGTAATTAAATATTGTCTAGATGTGGTGACCCTGTGTTTTCCATGTTTGGACTGCAAGGATATAGCTGATAATTGGTATGTGAATAGTCTGAGTAGTTGGGATCTAAGTAGTTTATCAGGGATGTGAAATAGATATTTATGATTGAAAAACCTCTAAATTTCACATTTTCCACCCCTAAAATAGCTCTAACCTAAATTTCCTCTGACAAAAAGTAGTACGTTTCCTTGAAAATTTAAATCACCTTTGAAATGTGCTCCCTAGACACCATAAAGTTGGTCAGTTATTATCCTGGTGTGGCACTGTCGGTTAATGCACTGGACTACAAGCTAGGTTTGAACCACAAGGTCTGTGGTTCAAGCTTATTAGCTGCTCCACGGAAATCCTATACAGGGTCACAATTGGTTGGGACCAACTAGACGGAACTTAACAACAACAACAACAACGTATATTAGCCATTAATAGCTAGATAAAAATTAGTTTACAAGATAATGCACCTACACAAGCTTCAGTTCATAAAACAAGCTATGGTAGTAGTGGTTATGTGCTGTGGATTCTGTTCTGACTCAGAGAGACACTGAATAGGTATTTTAAGGCTATAAATAATAAGGGGAGCTGAAAGCCTCATCTTTCTCCCACTGGTAGTTTCGAACTGCTGATCTTGAATTTAGCAACCCGAACTCGTAACCACTACGTTACCAGAGTTCCTTAAAACAAGATGTAGGATGAAGGAAATTGCAGTTAGAAATTCATGACCCACATCTTTATTAGCTTCTTTCCTAAGCCAATATATTTTAATGGAATTTTTTACAAACTTTTTGAAGATCCCTCTATGGTCATGAAAGTAATCCTTACTGGTGACACCTTATTTAAATTTTTATCTAAATTTTTAGCCTTCTCTCACTCTCTTCACCTACCTTTATTACAATCAAACTGAATAGCTCACAAACCTCTGAGTACGTTTGGCTCCAAATTCAAAATTGTTGGTCACCCCATCTTTTAAAAATTGAAATATTCCTAATTTCATTCTTGGGGACTTGTTTCCAATCTTTTCATTGCTGAAAAGTAGGCATTGTTAAAAGTGCTTCTTCTCCTAATCTTCTCTTTTAAGCCTAGTAATTTCAATACAGTAATGGTTACAAATCAGGCTGCTAACCTCAGGAACAGCAGTTTGAAACTACCAGCTGTTCTGTGGGAGAAAAATGAGGCTTTCGGCTCCCGTAAAGATTTACAGCCTTAGAAACCCTGTACAGGGTCCCTATGAGTTGGAATTGGCTTCACAGCACATAACCAACCAATCATATACAAAAATACAAGGTCCCATGAAAACTTCTCTAGTCAGTTACATTATGATATCCTCACATTCCTGTAAGGCATTTATACCTGTCTCTAAACACTACTGGCATTTCCCATTTTTTACATAAGAAAAAAAAAAAAATTAGTTATTCTCTTCTTAGGTCAGATTTAAAGTTAGTCCCTGGTCCTAAATTTCTTCTTCTTTTTAATAGTATCATCAAAATTCTTTACAATCCACTCAGAATCTATCCCTTTCTGTTCTTTTTTAATCAAAAAAAGTCACTAAGTCCCATAAATATTTTATTGATATTGATGCTATCTACTATCCCTGTTTCTAGTTCTAGAACTTTGGTGCAGTGAATTATTTAATGTCTGATAGCCATGGTGTATGTAGCATTGTAGGAAAAGTACTTATCTGCTAAGTGCAAGGTCAGAAGTTGAAATCCGCCACCCACTCCATGGAAACCATATACAGGGTTACTATGAGTCAAAACCAACCCAACAGCATATAACAACAACAACATAAATTCCTACCAAAGGACTTTGTCCTTATGGGTCTAGGTAAGAAAACATGGGGAAGATGATGATAGATCATAGGATTCGGTTGTGAGTTATTGTGAACAAGGCTAAATATGATTGTAAAAACTTGAAACTCTAACTTGATTGTTAAAAGAGCCATCTCAGGAGCAGATGAGAGGAAATCTCCTGACTATCAGAAAAGAGCCAGGAGTGGAGCACATCCTCTGAATCCTGAGATGCCTTCATACTGAACCTCTTTGACTCGCTGAACCTCCACAACCCTTCTGTGATGCCAGAGGAGTGGCAGCAGCAGAACCAAGAGCCAGAGCATGAGACACAATCATGGACTAACTCAGTCTACAGAGCAAGGAGAGCTAAGGGACTTTGGGCAGAAGACCTGTAGAGCAGGGTGGCAGAGCTATGTTTGTTGACCTACAGAGCTAGAATTTATTTTCTTTGGACAATGGGTCAAGAACCAGAGGCACAGCATAAAAGAGGCTTTCCTGACTGGAAGAACTAAGCATGTTCTGATCCTTCATTCTTGTCTGTTAACATCTTTAATAACCCCACAATTGTAAGTATGGTGTCTGAGTTCTGTGTGGCTACTACAATGAATTACCGAACTCAGATGAGAAGTCAAGAGTGCTTTAGGAGTGTGCCATTTTTTGCAAGAACGCTCTCCAGTCTTTATCCAAGCTATTATATTAACAGCCTGGATATTTATTTTAACACATTGAGCTTCTCTCCAACTCAATAAAACCGATACAGTAAGGGACTTAAAGAAACTTAATGGAAAAACTCCATTATTTTCAATTCCATTTATCCACGAACTTTTTGAATTCCCTTCATACGGTCAGGTGATAAATCTTTGCTGGTGACACTTTATTTAAATCTTGATCTAAGCTTTTTGCTTTTCCTCACTTTTTTTTTTTTTCTTTGTCATCTACCTTCATTACAGCCAAACTGAATTACTCACAAATCTCTGAGCATATGTTTTGTTTTCCTATTCATGTGCAATGCAGCTATGGATTTTCCACCCCAAAATGGCCCCTTTCATTTCCTTTAGTTAAAATTTTACCTATTGTTGAAGGTGTAATTTGAATGTTATTTTCTTCTTGAAGCTTCTTTTGTTTTCTTAGCTTTTAGTCCTCTGGTTTTCACACCTAGTGTATATTTAAAATAGCACTTGGATATGAAGGGGGCAGGGGGTAATGTGGTATGGCTTTTGTAAGCACAAAGTGCAGGGAAGAGTGGCCATTACCTAGCTTTATGTCCTCTGCCTCCTCTGGTCTCTGGTCATATCACATGCCCTTGGCCCATTAAGACGCTGCTTACACTGTTGGCAATTGGGGATGACATCTGTTGCAGGTGAGGTTATGGAAGTTCCTATGGTTTGAATAATTTTCAGAGATCATCAGCATCTTCATTTAACTGACTTTGTCCGTTCTTAGCTTTCACAGGCTACATATTTACATAATTGCTAATATGTTGACTTTCATTTTATTTCTAATTAATGATTGTTTTTATAGTAAAGTTTATGGTTTTTAACAATTAAAATTTTATTAAGCTCTACTATTATTCATCAGTTTTATTTTTAGATGATTCTACTAGCACCACTTTGAATGAGGGATTCCTAGCAGTAGAGGAAGCATCTAGTGAGCAGGGCCTCTGTTGTTTCTTTGTTTTCCAGGACAGAGAATAGAGATGGAGCAGGGCTGGACCACACCTTCCAGGAGAGGCACTGCAGGCCTTAAGTTGTGAGTCTTTTAACTTACATATTTAAGAAAACACCAGTTCCTCTCTTGATAGGATGAAGCCTCTGGAGTTCAAGCTTTGCAATTGCACCTAACAATGAAGCAGAACCTGAGACCACCATTTCCACTACAGATACTTGCCATACAACATTGTAGAGTGTTGGCTTATAAGGGCTCAGCCTTGGAGAGGCTAATTCTGACCTCTCTTATAAGCTTCAAATTTTGAAAATTTATTTCTATCTCCCTTTAAACATTTCATTTTTGCTTTTTTTTTTAACTTGCTTAATTTCATTGACTAGCATCTGCAGGATAAAATGAAAAGTAATAGTGATAAGGCAAGTATTTTCTGTCTTGTTTCTAATGATGTTTTATCTTTGAACATTTGAGAAGCATATACTATATTACAATTGTGTTCTGCCTTCCTTTCTATGCACACATACATATACATGAGAGCGCTTCATAAAGTTCATAGAAAAATTCTATTATCATTTAATTCCATCACTCCACAAACTTTTAAAATCTTTTCATATGTATGTTGTTGTTAAGTGCCATGGAGTCGATTTCCGACTCATAGCCACCCTTTATAGGGCTTCCGAGGGGCAGCTGGTAAGCTTGAACCACTGACCTTACAGTTCAAACCGACCTTGCAGTTAGTTCATTCAGTGCATTAATCGACAGCGCCGCGCCAGAACGCTTTCATATCTATTTATCTATATAAAAGCAACAATAAAAATCACCTTAATAGAGAAGCAAAACTCTTGTTATAATTCATCTTTGTTTTAGATAAAACTTTTATTGAGTTTCGACTAGAATAGACATCTTTAGGGAACAAAAACCTCCTCGTACTCCTGCAGTACTGTCGGGGTCTGACCTTGGCATAGTTGTGTTGTTCACGAGTGTTTGGTTCACAAGGAGGGGAGATCCAGCGGCGATAGGGATAGCGAAAGAATACACAGACAAACAGAAGAAGG
>NW_006408523.1:21034471-21035895 GCF_000296735.1 Chrysochloris asiatica | reverse complement strand
GCTCCGTGTATTAAATTAATACATGTAACTGAATATTAAGATGAAAAACAATTTGCCATTAACTGCCAGTGGCCTCATTTGTTACACTCGGGCCTATAGGGCCTTGAACCTCTGACCAGTCTTACACGGTCCGCAACACAGTACCACTTGTAAATTCAAACTGAAGCCCGTGCTACAGTGTCACTATTAGTTATAACCGACTCAACGACACTTACCAACAACATATATGCATAACTTGTGAAAAATATCTTCCCATTCCAAACTCGATAAAAGCTTTATCAGAAACAAAGATCAATTACATCAAGAATTTTGCTTACCTATGAAGGTGATTTTTATATTTCCTTTTATCCTTTACACATATAAAAGGCATATGTCCTTGTACATATAATGGGGGTAAATTCTACAAATAGGTTTCTAGATATTAATTCATACTTGTACACCTTGGAATTAACTTTATTGGAATCATACTGAAATATTTTTAATACATTGCAACATGCGAGTAAGTAAAAATATATTGCTATTATAGTTCCAGTTTATACATACATAGGTTTATTCTCAACAAAACATGTTTAAACATGTCTCTGTAATCAGTGGATGACTGCAAACAAATATTTTCAGTAATACATTTTTCTTAGGTTTGCTAGAGTATCTTAAAAAAAAAAAAAAAGGACTCAAAATGGTGGCTTCTGAAGGGATTTGCTGGGCCAGTTAAATTCAAGGCAGAATGTTAGCTCAGAAAGTCATGGCAACTGCTTTTTAGGGTTCCTGAGTTTGGCACTGTAGGATAAGCACTGGAATCCTAACTGCAAGGTGGACAGTTCAAACCCACCATCTGCTCCTCAGAAAGCCTATTCAGGATCACTGTAAATGGGAAACAACTCAATGACACTTAACAACAACAAAATGGGTCATCTTGGTAAATTTTCTCCAAGGACACAGGACAATCATGAGGGCTTATTTGGAAAACGTTTTTAAAAAACTGAAAACTGCATTGATGAAAAAAAGGCCATGAAATTTGCACTGAGGAAATTTGTTTTATTTCCCCTCATCACAACAAAGTACCTGCCCGTTCTTTGAGAGAAGCAAGGGTTGCCCTAGGAGTACTTCATCGGGAAACCTTACCCTATCCACTGTACAGCCTTGATCTTGCCCTTTCAGACTTCATTTTGTTCCCATAAATCTAAAATCATTTCAAAGAAACATGATTTGCATTCCTCAAAGATGACAAAACTGCCATTTGGATGTGGCTTAAATCAAATGTGTGCTGTTGTTGTTGTTGTTAGGTGCCATCGAGTCGATACCAACCCATAGCAACCTGATGCACAGCAGAATGAAACACTGCCTGATCCTGGGCCAACCTCACTACTGTTGCCATGCTTGAGTCCATCAATGCTGCCACTTGGCCAATCCATCTTGTTGGGGGT
>NW_006408523.1:21024862-21033671 GCF_000296735.1 Chrysochloris asiatica | reverse complement strand
GGCACAGATTCCTCATGAGCACAATTAAATGTTCTGGAATGCTCATACTTCGCAATGTTGTCCATAGCTTGTCATGATCCACACAATCGAAAGCCTTTTCATAGTCAATAAAGCACAGGTAAACATCTTTCTGATATTCTCTGCTTTCAATCAAGATCCATCGGACATCATCAATGATATCTCTCGTTGCACAGCCTCTTCTGAATCTGGCTTGAATCTCTGTAAGTTATCTGTCAATGTATGATTGCAGCCGTTTTTATATTACCTTTAGCAAAACTTTACTCACATGGGATATCAAAGAGATTGTCTGATGATTTCTGCATTCCATTGGGAATGGGCACAAATACGGATCTCTTCCAAACAGTTGGCCGGATAATTGTCTTTCAAATTTCTTGACAGAGATAAGTGAGTGCCTCCTGTGCTGCCTCACTTTCTTGAAAGATTTCATTTTTCATTCCATCAATTCCTGGTGCCTTGTTCTTTGCCAATTCCTTCAATGCACCTTGGACTTCCTCCTTCAGGATCATTGCCTTTTGATCATATACTACTTCTTGAAATGGTTGAACATTAACCATTTCCTTTTGGTACAGTGACTCTGTATATTCCTTCCATCTTCTCTTGATGCTTTCTGCATCATTCAATAATTTGCCCAGAGAATCTTTCAATAATGAAAGTTGAGCCTTTAATTTTTTCTTCAGTTCCCCCAGCTTGGGAAATGTTGAGCATCTTCTTCCTTTTTGGTTTTCTGATTCCAGATCTTTGCACATTTTGTTGTAATATGTGACTTTATCTTCTCAAGCTGATCTTTGAAATTTTCTGTTCAGCTCTTGGACCTCCTCATTTCTTCCATTTGCTTTAGCATCTCTATGCTGGAAGGCAAGTTTCAGTGTCTCTTCTGACATCCATTTTGACCTTTTTCTTCTTTCTTTTCTTCTCAATGACTCTTTGCTTTTTTCATGTATGATGCTCTTGATGTCATCCCACAACTCTTCTGGTCTTCGGTCTTTAGTGTTTAATATATCAAATCTATTCTTCAGATGATCTCTAATAAACCAAATAGCACATAATAATTCAGAGAAGGGCTAGAGAGTTGAAAACACAATCTTCAGAAGTTTTAGATTTAGAAGATTTAGATGGATGATATTGAGAGACACAATATCATCACATTTTAATATTTCTGTTTAAAAAGGTGTCCATGATTTTATAACAATACTTTATGACTTACCCTCATATTCCATGCATTTCTGGCTTTTTAAATTTAGCTTTGTACAAATAGTGCCAACTTTTGTTATCTGAGCCACATGGTTTCATAAAATAATGAAAACCAGACCTTTTTCCCCACTTTTGGCCTTTTTATTAGAATGATCTATTTGACAAATAAACAAAAAAATAGATGTTCCTTGACTGATTTGATAAAATTCAACCATGCATCATCTAAGCATGGCAAATTATAAAAGGAAAATAGTTACTTGACAACTCTGTGAGTTTTTAGCTCTAGTGTTTTCTATCCTTTCATAGGTCCAATTTAGAAATTTTAATTTTTATATAAAATCATTTATTGATTTTTCCTGTATTTATATGTTGTTGTTGTTAAGTGCCTTTGAGTCGGTTCCAACTAATACCAACCCTGTATAGGGTTTCTGAGGAGTGATTGGTGAGTTTGAACAGTGGAACTTGCAGTTCAAACCAACTTTCTAGTCCATTGCTCATCCCATAGCGCCACATCAGATCTTTTAAATAATAAAATATCTTAAACTTCTGTAATTTCATCTGCATTTGCTATTTTCTTTTTCCTATTTATAATATTTTTATGTTTCATTTTCTATTATTCTCTTGAATAGGCAAGACAATGGTTCATTTTTTCCCCCTTTAGAATAAGCTATTGTCAGTCCTACCATTTTTCTGTTCCCTAATTCATGTATTTATGTTTTAATCTCCATAAATTGTTTTCTTTGGATTCTCTGTATTGTTTTTCATAACTTTCATGCCTAAATGTTAAATGTACCATCTTACTTATTTTTGTTTGCAGAACAAATACTTGAGGCAATATTATTACACTTAGTTCATAAATATTCTGCATTTTTTGTGTGTTTTTGTTGTTGTTGTTGTTGTTGTTGATGTTTGAGTTTCTTTTGCTCTAAGAGTTTGTTTAAAAAAATTGATATTAAAATGTCAAATACTTGGGATTTTTAAATTCTAAATTAAACATTATTTTTTTTTTTTACTTTATTAGATTGCGGTTTGACAATCTGATCTGAAGTACTTTTCCGCTTTGGAATTGAATGAGTATTTCTTTTTGGCTAATATATGATCACATTTTTGTAAAAATTTCCAAGGGCAATTGAAAACGAATGTTCTATCTTTGCAGATTATATTTTGTACCATATTTGCTTATTTATTGAGCAGAATACATAGATCTTTCATTTTATTATTTTCTTTTATATAATGATAACATTTGTGTACATGAGATGTCAAGAACAAAACATTATTTCTTAAATTCTCTCCTATTACTGTTCCATCTGTTCCTTATTTTATTTCCTGAAATAGTTTCTGCAGGTACTATATATGTTATGTCAGTTGATACATAAATGCTCATTCAGAACCACATTGTTCAGATTTCTAAAGGAATTCTGTTCTCATTCAGTGAAATTTTATACTATCTCATTTATGAAATAATAATATTATAAAATATTCCTTTTTGTTTGCATTTGCTAATTATATTTTTATATAACTTCTCCAAATCAATTTTGATATTTTACTAATATGAAATGGAGTTTAGTCCAGTTGTTAACCAATATAATAGTATTGTATATTACATATATGAATTGTATGTTTGTATATCATATATGAATATATTCTATTTGCAATTTTGAATTGTCTTTTTATCATTATTCAAAGTAATAGAAATGGTTTTTAGCACTATTAGAGGCTTGGTTTGTGATTTTAAAAAAGAGATTTATGTGCATATCAATCAGTGTGTCATCTCCAGAAAACAACATGAGAGACCACCCTCTCTGATTCTAGAAACTCAAGTATTCTCATTCTCTCTGCTTTCTTCCAACTTTCCATCTTTTTGGTTGAATTTTGTGGTTCTGTCCCAGCCCGTTGTTTTCTAAGTATTTTAAGATTTATTTCAAGAATTGTCCTTTTTATAACAGTATTAACCACATTTCAGATATGATTGGTTTATACAACAGGAGCCCTGATAGTACTAGAGTTAATACTCAGCTACAAACTGAAAGGTTGGAGGTTCAAACCCAGACAGCATCTCTACAGCAGAAAGAGCTGGAAATCTGCTTCTATAAAGGTCCCAGCTTAGAAAACCCTGTGTGGTGGTTCTACACTCTCACAAGGGATGGCTATGAGTCAAAATCAACGCAATGGCATCTAACAATACCACTTATAGTAGTTAAAAGGAATATAGTGCTTAATTCTGGTGCTTTATATGTCAAAAGGAGTCCTGGTGTGGCACTGTGATTTTGAACTGCAAGATCATTAGTTCAAGCTTACCAGCTGCTCCTTGAAAAAATGCTATGGAGGATCGCTATGAGACGGAAGAGACTCCATGGCACTTAACAACAACATATGTAAACAATCTTTATCAGGGGTTATATTTTAACTTTAGCTTTTTGAATGCATAGTATATTCACTTATTTCAAATTTTTAAATATAATAAAAAAGCATATGGTAAAAAGTCTCACCATTACGCTTGACTGCAACTCCTCTCCAGTCAGTTCTCCTCACAGATAACTAATGGGCTGAGTTTGTACGGTGCAGACTGATGTAGATCTGAATGCTTCCAAAGATGCTGTGTATACAAGTGAGACTTCTCCACTTGTTCCTTGTGTGGTTTACATTAAGTGACTTAACCTACATAAATGTCAACTTTTTTTATCTTTAGAGATTTCTACATACATTTGTTAGCAAACAGTAAGTACTCCATGTGCCAAGGTTCGTGGTTGTTACTGGGAATAATGCAGTAAACAAGACAGGTATGTTGCTTACAGCCTATGGAAGGAAGTAACACTTCTTGCCTTGTAGAATAATATTGACTAGTGGATAAGAGCAATTTTGGAAGTGTTAGCAATTATATATACAGCCTTTTTATCCTCTCAATTACATTGACCTCTCTGTTACTTGCAGATCTTTCCATATCTCTCTATAAAGAGAGTCCTCGTTTTATGTTACAGCTGTAGAGTATTGATTGTACTATGTACTGTAATTGGATAAACTAGTCCACGTCAGTGGACATTTAAAGGAGCCCAGGTGGCACTGTAGGATCAGCACTGGACTACGAACTACCAGGTTGGCAGTTCAAACTGCCAGCTGCTCCTTGGAAACCCTATATAGGGTCACTAAGAGTCAGAAGTGACTCGATGGCACTTCATAACAAGAGCTAACTATATGGTTTGTGGTCCCAATTCATCCAGCAGCTTTTTTGTGGGGAGCGTGTGGAAGACTTTGCAATCTACTTCTGTAAAGATTATAGCCAAGAAAACTCTACTGAGCTTGAGCATTCTGCTCTGCCATACATGGGGTCACCATGAGTAAGGAGGCAATTGGACAGCTCTAAACAAAAACATCAATAGACATTTAGATTGTGTATTCTGTCTTGATATTAAAAAGAGTGTACTTCAATTAATAATCTTTTCATTTTGTACAGAACTGAATATGTTGAGGAGTAGACTTGTTACGTGGTAAGGTACAGGACCTGTAATTCTACTAGGCTCATGCCCTATGGAGGGCAATGTCTGTCTACAAACTCACAAGCATGAAATGAGGTTGACGAGTCTCTTCGCCTTCACCAAAGTTCATTCTTTTCCAACTTGAAAAGTGACAAAAAGTTATCTCACTATAGATTTATTTTATGAGTGAGTTTTATTGAGGATGTTTTATTATTTCTAAAATCCATATGTCTTTCCTTTCTGAAAATTATTGCTTTTCACAATCTTTGAATGCTTTTCTACTTATTTAGTGGTCTTTATCTTCTCAATCTATAGAAATCTTTATATATTATGAAACTCGACTTTTGTTGCTAATATTAGTTACAAATAATTTTCTCAGTTTAAGTTTTTATTTTCATGGTAATTTTGTTTTCACTTATATTTTGCGTGGCTATTGTACTGGTTATAAAAAATATAAATGAAAACAAAATTATCACGAAAATAAAAACTTAAACTGAGAAAATTATTTGTAACTAATATTAGAAACAAAAGTCGAGTTCCATAATATATAATAATTTCTATAGATTGAGAAGATAAAGACCAACTTTCATGGTTATTGTACTTGTTGTCAAGGAGCTCTGGTAGTGTAGTGGTTACAAATTAGGCTGCGAACCTCAAGGTCAGCAGTTCGAAACTACCAGCTGTTTCATGGGAGAAAGATGAGGCGTTCTGCTCCCGTAAAGATTTACAGCCTTGGAAACCCTGTGCAGGGTCACTATGAGTCGGACCTGACTCCACAGCACACAACCACCAACCACCACATTGTACTAGTTATAGGTAGTTTAAAGTTTCAGTCATTTCTTTATGGCTCTGAATTTTTTCTCAGTTAGAAAGTCCTTTACAATTCTGAGATTATAAAATTTGTACCACGAAATCCCATCAGATTTTGATACTTTACTTCTATCTTAAAAATGTTAATTCATTTCAGATATAATCTGATATAAGATGTGAAGCATTAACAAAATTTATTTTAGTCCTGATAGCTACCAACATGCCCCAGTACCATTTCGTTTTAATAATCTGTTTATTCTCCACTGCTACATATGCCATCTTTGTCACTTAGTCATTTCCCATGTATTTGGACCAATTTTTGAACTTTTTAGTGGTTCCACGGATGTGGGGTTTTTTATTGATGAGTCTTTCACCACCATTTTAATTATTGACCTTTAACAACAAGCTATAACTTCGGATAACATATCATTACTGTTTTTTTTTTAAATAGAATTTCTCTGCTTATTCTTGCTTGGTTTAGTTTTCTATATGTATTTTAAAGTCAATGTCTTGTCTATTTCCGACATCATTCTGTTAATTTTTAAAATTAGGATTGCATTAAGTATACGGATTAATTTAGGAATATTGACAACTTTATGAATTTTTTTCTAAGGAAGTGCCTATCAAATACAATGTCTTTCCATTTGTTCACTCATTCTTTTATGCCACTCTAAATCATCTCATAAGAGCCTTGTAATAAACATTGCATTTTTATTGCTAAATGTATTACTATATGTACTACACCCAATGATACACCTTATCTAAAAATGTTCACATCCTAATCTTCAGAAACAGTTATGTTAGGAAAAGTGGCAAGGGGCAATTAAATTTTCAAATGTAATTAAGATCACTAATCAAATGTCATTGAGATGGGGAGATTACCCTGCACTATCTAGGTGGGCTCAAAGTAATTCCAACTCTTCTTAAAGTGGAACATGAAAGTAGAAAGGTAAGAACCAGAATAATTGCAGTGAAAGACTTGGCTCAGTATGGCTTTAAGGATGGAGAAAAGGTGATGAGTTACAGAAATCAGATATCTTCTAGAAGCTGGTAAGGGGAAAAAATGGGTAGAGTCTTCTAAAGAAATGCCACCTGCCAATACCTTGATTTTAGCCCAGTAAGACCCATTTTGGTCTTCTGAACTCAGAAACAGTAAGGTAATTAATTATTGAGGGCTTTGTTTTTGTTTGTTGATTGTTTGTTTAATTGTGATGTGAGTGAAAGTTTACAAAGTCAATTGGCTTTTCATTCAACAATTCATACAGTTCATTTATGATGTTGATGGCAATCACAACTTGTGCGCAATGTAATGGTACTCTTCTTACTTCTTTCCTGTGGTTATCATTACCCTTCTTTCCTATCCCTTCTTGTCTTCTGACTTTTATCCCTGGTCACATACTGCCCTTTCTATCTTCTAGTGCTGATTGTTCTAAGGAGTGCTTTCTCCCTGGTGTCATTATGAACCTTATAGGCTTGTGCATCATTTGGCTGAAAATTGAACAAGAGAGGTATGTTCAGTTCCAAGCTTGCACGTGTCTAAGGTCCATAGTCTTGGGGGTTCCACCAGTCTCCATCAGATCACTAAGTTTAGCTGTTTTTTTGATTTTGAGTTTTGTTCCACATTTTTCTCCCACTCTACCTAGGACTTCCTGTTGTAATCCATTTCAGAGCTATCATCACCGGTAGCTGGGCACCATCAATTTCTTCTGGTGTCAGAGTGATGGAAACTGGGATTCACATGGTCCATTAGACTTTTGAATTAATTGTTTTCCTGCATTTTTTTAATTTTCTTCACTTTTCTTTGTTCCAGACAGGGAGCATCTTAGATGGACACTTACAAGATTTTAAGACCCCCAAATGCAGTTTTCTAAAGTGAGCTATAGAACACTGTCTTTGTGGACTATGCAATTCCAATTGACCTTAGTGTTCTTTGAGAATATAGCCCTGAACCTCAAGGTCCAGAAATTCATTCTCTCAAGGTATTTGGCTATTGATAAGAAGTTTTTATAACATTGGCTCTGTATGCTCGACTATATAGGTATATTTGCAGCACATGTGAATAAAAGGGGACTTCAAATGGTAGTACATATAAGTAGACATGTCCTCTATCAAACGTTGTATGTATTGGTGGATATAGTCCCATTCACCTTCCCACACTTGTTCAGCTTGAATGTCTGTCTACGCATGCGCTCTTAGATTATTTTTATTGGTGTTAATGCAGGATTACATATGCAATAGCATTTATCTTTATGCTCTCCCTGTTGTCTTCGTTTCATTTTGTGCCAACCTCTTCCTTATTGTATAGCGCCTTCCTCTTTGACCATGTCTATGCTCTGTTGTTATATGCCATGGAGTCGGTTCCAATTCATTGCGACCCTGTACAGGGTTTCCGAGGCTATAAATCTTTATGGGAGCAGAATGCCTCATCTTTCTCCTGAGGAACAGCTGGTAGTTTCTAACTGCTGACCATGAGATTAGCAGCCCAATTCATAACCACTACACTACCAGAGTTCCTTTGACTATGCTTTAGTTAGTGATTTATCTTCAATTCTCCTCCCACCACTGGTCACCTTCAAAGAATGATTCTTTCAGTGTATAAACCTTGTCTTGACTTTTTATAGCAGTGGTGGTCTCATACAATATTAAGGAGCTTTGGTAGCATAGTGGTTATGAATTGGGCTGCTAACCTCAGTTAGCAGTTTGAAACTATCAGCTGTTCCACTGGAGAAAGATGAGGCTTTTCTGCTCCCGTAAAGATTTGCAGCCTCAGAAACCCTGTGCAGGGTCACTGTGAGTCAGAACCGACTCCACGGTACTTAACAACAACAACATACAATATTTGCCCTTTTGTGATTAACTAATTCCTGTGTGGCACTATAGAATAAGCACTGGACTACTAACCTCAAAGTTGTCTGTTCAAATTAACCAGCCACTCCTTGGAACCCTATGGAAGGCCACCATGAGTTGTAACTGACAGAATCACACTTAAAACAATTTTATTTAGCACAATGTTCTCTAGGATCTTTCATGTTATGGAGGGTTTCACAGATTTATTGTTATTCTTTAGTGATGTAGTATTCAATTACATGTATGTATCATAGTTTGTATATCCATCTATCCACTGATGTGTTGTGGACCGTGTAAGACTGGTCAGAGGTTCAAGGCCCTATAGGCCCGAGTGTAACAAATGAAGCCACTTGGCAGTTAATAGCAAATTGCTTTTCATCAAATTGTTTAATCATATTTATTTAATTCCAAACATGAGCCCTGGATGTCCACAGAGAAATGCAATATTCCCCTAAGTTTCTAAGGTC
>NW_006408523.1:20991737-21024378 GCF_000296735.1 Chrysochloris asiatica | reverse complement strand
ATCCACCCTGGCTTTGGGGTGCCTCATTGTCTCCCTCCTTCTGTTTGTCTGTGTATTCTTTCGCTATCCCTATCGCCGCTGGATCTCCCCTCCTCGTGACCCAAACACTCGTGAACAACACAACTATGTCGAGGGCAAACCCCGACACTGATGGACACTTAGGGTGTTTCCATCTTTTTACTGTTATCAAGAATGTGGTGCTGAACATGGATGCACATGTAGCTGTTTGAATCATAGCTCACATTTCTCTAGAATGCAATAACTATCAGTGGGATTGCTGGATCACGTGATATTTCTATATCCAACTTCTTAAGGAAGTGCCATACCATTTCCTGCAATGATTGCATCATTCTACAGCTTCAAACATCCTTACCAGCATTTGTTGTTGCCTGATCTTTATTTTTAACTTTGCTATTAGTACTAGGGTAAAATGAGATCTAATTTTTGTTTTGATTTGTATCTGTCTAATGGTGTGGTGTTGTGGGCTAATGTGTCAGACTGCAAAGTTATTTGAACTGTGAGGTCAGTGGTTCAAGCTTACCAGCTGCTCCTAGGAAACCCTATACAGGGTCGCTATGGGTCGGAACCAACTCAACGGCACTTAACAACAACAACAATGGCTAATGGCACTTAGCTCTGGTAGTACTGTGAGCTGAACATTGAGCTGCTAAGCACAAAGTCAGGCATTCACATCCATTAACTGTTTCGTGAAGAAAGATGAGGTTGTCTGCTCCTGCAAATGTTTGCAGTCTTGGAAAATTCTACCTTGTCCTGTATAAAATGGCCAGAGGTCAGGACAACCACTCATCAGTTTGTTATACTGGAGGGCTATGCATGTTGCTGTGATGCTTGAAGCTATGCCACCAGTATTTTAAAAATAGAAGGGTCACCCATGTTGGACAGGTTTCCAATGTGTTTCCAGATTAAGACAGACAGGAAGAAAAAGAGGCAGACTACCTATGAATGATTAGCCACTGAAAGTCTTAAAAATAGTAGTGGGACATTGTCAGATGAAATACTGGAAGATGAAAAAATTATAAATAGCAGCAGAACATCGTCAGATATAGTGTTGACAGATGAACCTGCCACATTGTAAGGTACTTAAAATAAGATTGGGGAAGAGATGCTTCCTCAAAGTAGAGTTGACCACAATGATGTGAATGGAGCAGGAACAACAAATTCGAGAGGAATAGCATCACATTCATCATCAAAAAGAACATTTCAAGGTCTATCTTGAAGTATGTGGTAAGGTAATAACCATACACCTACATATAGATTAAATATTCAAATATAAGCACCAACCACTAAATCAATGATGATGAAACTGAGGAATTCTAGCATTTTCTTTAGTCTGAAATTGATAAAACATGCAATCAAGATGCATTGATAATTACTGGGGATTGGAATGCAAAAGCTGGATAGGAAGAAGAATCATTATTTGAAAATATGGCCCTAGTGATAGAAATTATTCTGGATATTGCATGATAGGATTTTGCAAGATCAACAACTTAATCATTGCAAGTATCTCTTTAAACAACATAAAAGACAATTATATATATGGATCTCAACAGATGGAATACACAGGAAGAGACAGTGGAAACACTCAATTTCATCAGTCAAAACAAGGCCAGAAGCAGACTGCTCATATGAAAGTTCAGGTTTAGGCTAAAGAAAATGATAACAACTACACATGAGCCAAAATATGACCTTGAATATATCCCACCTGAATTTAGAGACCATCTCAAGAACAGACTTGATGCCTTAAACACTAATAACTGAAGACCAGCAAAGTCATGGGATGGCATCAAGAGCACATGTATGTCTATTTTACCATAGTGTGGTTGTTGCTGTGAAGTGCCATCTAGCCGATTCTGACTCCAATAGTGACCCTGTATAGGGTTTCTGAGGAGCAGCTGGTAGGTTTGAACTTCTATCCTTGTGGATCACAGTCCAGTGTTTGTCTTACAAAGGCAGGAAAAACTAGTAGTATCCTTAGTCAGTCAAACACATAAAACTTTTAAAATACTCAAGTTCAACCTGTTCTTCTCCACTCTTAGACTAACCCCATTCATATGCAAATTGACTTGGGCCTCTGGTGGGTGGATACAATAGGCCTTGGCCCCCTATCAGCCATCTTGTTTAACCAGTGTGACATCTGCTCCAGGTGACTCTAGAAACTGCCTTTCTCCTCTTAGCTGAAGTAGTTTATCTTTTACATTCCTTTCAACCAACAGGTGACAAAATCCAAACGAATCATCTAAAAATCAGAAGTTTCGCTTTCTATGCACCTTCATTCTTCCTCTCACAAAACCTCATGCTTCCATGAGTCTAAAGCCATTGTGATTAATCCCACTTCTGACACCAATTTCAAAAATTGGGGTTCATGTCTTACTTCTTCAGCTTTCACAAGAGGAAAGGAGAACCAAACCTAAAATCAGCCCAAGATTGATTCCTATGAAGTGGAAGTCAGACAACCTTTATTTTGACACCAACCATCCCTCCCACAGCACTCTCTACTTCACATCTGCATTATCTATTGCAATGGTCACACAGAACTCATAGCAACATTTTGGCAAAATTATGGGGTTTATTGGAGAAGTGAACAGGTTATAATTCCAGATCCAAAAACAACTCAGGAGTTTTCCATCAGGAATACCTCATGTATGCCAAACTGCAGACATATCTCACTCTTGTCTTTGGTGTCTTAGCCATGTGGCCCCTTGGCCTCTGTTCTGCTCAGGTAAATGTTAAAAAGCTCTGTTAGCCAATCTCTGAATACCCAAAGGGCACATTGTGCAAACCAGTCTCTTGCCCATAGGCATTCAGCTTTACTCAGCCCATGGGCCTAGAACCTACAGCTATTCTGTCTCTCCATGACACCACTTTTTTGTTGTTGCTGATATTTTTGCTAGGAATCTCATGCTCCACTCATTCCGTTCCTTTTTGATGGTCCTGGGATCATCTGTTCCTGCTTCTGTGGTGGCTCCTTTTAATCCTAGCTGGATGTCAAACTAAACAATCCCCTATACATCTAATAACATGGGCCCAGCTAATCACTTAGTGGGAATTAAGAAGATGTTGGATAAAAAAGTCATATCAAGTAAATTCCAGGTACCACACATAGCCAAGTATCTGGTTCCTGGTATGAGTAGAACACTGGTTGCAATAATCCAAAATGGCTGTGCAATAATTTAAAATGTTGACATTTTAAAACTCCTTATTCACTGTTTTCCTTCCTTCTCTACCTCTCATTGACATTTAAGATACTTCATCCTTTCCTTTGAATTTCTTTATCCTTCGAAACTCAGTCCTGGATTCCCAGGATTGACACCTCTATCTGTTTCATTTGGTTTCTCACGTCTTTGTTGTAGGGGTCTGGATACTGCATCTGCCTAGAACCCCATCTTGGATCCTCCTCCAATTTGTGTTGTACTACACCACTTGTTGTTGTTGTTGTTAAGTGCCGTCGAGTCGGTTCCGACCCATAGCGACCCTGTACAAGATTTCCGAGGGTGTAAATCTTTATGGGAGTAGAAAGCCTCATCTTTCTCCCACGGAGCGGCTGGTAGTTTCGAACCACTGACCTTAAGGTTTGCAGCCCGATTCGTAACCACTACGCTACCAGAGCTCCTTCCACTAAGTCTACAATAATTTATTACAGCATCCATAGAAAACCAATATGCTAGGCATTCTGTTTTAGCATAAATAAGGTCTTTTACTCTGTTAGATGATCTAACTTACTCTTTCTATAAATAAAGACTATTAATTATTGTATATTATATTTCACTACTTGGTATAGTGCTCTAAGATAGTCATTGAACTGCTAATCACAAAATTGTTGGTTTAAACCCACCAGCCACTCCTGGGAAATGCTATGCAGAGTTGCTATGAGTAAGAACTGAATCAACTCAATAACTCTTAACAACAGCCTTACTGAATGGTGCAAAGGATTAACCACTCAGCTGCTAACTGAAAGTTAGAATGTTGGAATGCGTCCAGAGATACCTTGGTAGAAAGACCAGTCATTCTACTTCCCAAAACTCAGCCATTGAAAATACTATGCAGCACAGTCTTACTCCAATGCACATGGGTTTGTCATGAGCTGGAATCAACTTGATGGCAACTGGTAATTGGCAACTTTATTGAATTCTCTTATTAGTGGGTTTTAGTTGATTATCTTGAGTTTTTCAGATAGGTAATCATATCTTTCACAAATAATAATGGTTTTATCTCTTTCATTTAAAAATTTTAATATTTATTTTTCTTGTCTAAATATATTGGTTAGTGCCTTCAGATCTAATTCAATTAATATTGGAGACTTGTACTTTGTTCCTGACATAGGTGGAAATATTGCTAAAGTTTTCCAACAAGCAGTTAAGTCTTTTGTTTGCAATGCTTATTTTGTCATGTTGTGATAACATCTACCTCATAAATTATACTGTTTGGGTCTAAGATATCTTTAGTTAATTTTTGTCTGTATCAGTCATGGACTAATAGCTATGATTCTTTTTTAACTGTTAATGTTGTCTGTTCTTTTTTTTTTTCCCCCTTGAATTAATATACCTTCTACTTAATAAATAATGATACTAGATTTTTGGTGAACAGACATTTATAATTGTTACATCTTCATTGTAAATTGCACATCTTGGCATAGATTTACATTGTTTCAATTATTTAGGAACTGAATTAAAACTTGGCTACAAACAAAATAATAGATAATTCTGCTTCTTTTTGTTTATATTTTCCTGGCATATCTTTGTGAACATTTTTATTTTTCAACATCTCTGTAAAGTGATGAGTCGCCTGACAAAAAGTAATTTGGCCTTTGGTTTTAGTTCTTGAGAGGTGGACTACACCTTAGAATGATGAATGGACACTAACCAGACCAAGAAGGTGTACCTGGATCCCAATGTTGACTAAGCCTCAGGAGACATGCTGTAACCTACCATGAACCTGCCAATAAAAGCCCAACCTCTAAGACTCAGATGAGCTTCCTGGTTGGTGACAACATCCTTTTGGGACATGGAAGCTTTGTGTTGGAACTTCTCCCAGACCTTGCCCTATGCATCTCTTTGTTTATATCCTTTTTAGTCATAATAAATCTGTAGCCATATGATAAACTCTACATGAGATTCTGTGAGTCACTCCAATGAATTAATGACCCAACAGGAACAGTAAAAGCCAGAAGGGCTGGCATCTGCCTATCTGACAGTCTAAAGACTGTCTTTTTAACTTCTGAGCTCTGACCAAACTCTGTACGACTAGAGTTAGAGAAGAGCTCCATGGACATCTGGTCTGACGGATGGTGTTCGTCTCATTTGTCAGAGAAGAAGTGCTGCCTGATATGCTGGTAAATGCAGTGGAAAAGTAGGAAGGTAAGGACAGAATTCATCTCTACACTTTGAGGATTCAATTCAGGTTGATCCTTATCATGAAGTTAGCAACGAAGGTGGAATTTTGCCTACTTTACCTTTTTTTTCAGTGCATTCTATAAATCACGTTAAAAGTCAGATCTCTTGTAAACAGCATGGCACACATTTTTTACTTGAAATTAAGCCTAAAACTTTTCTTCATTGGTGTGTCTAATCATTTTGCCATTTTAGTTTATATTATTGTTTTGATTTTATTGTTTTTTGAAAGATCTTACTATATAATCCTTTAAGGTTTGCTTGCATATTCTGGTGTTTATGCTTGTAAATTACTATATCAGTTTTTTATTATGCAGTTCCGCCTCCATTTTCTTAGACAGTGTCTACTAATTCCATACAAAAACCAGTGACTAATTTAGTGTTTTCTTTTGTTGTTTTTTTAAGGGATGATAATCAATCTTAATATGTATCTTGTTATTGCAGATTTAAGAATGGGTTGCACCTCAGTGTACAGAAAGCAAGCACCGCCTGGTCCTACGCTATCCTCATAGTTTCTGCTACACTTGAGCCCATTTCTGATGCCACTGTGCCATCCATTTTGTTAAGAGTCTCCCTCTTTTTCACTGACCCTCCACTTTACCAAGCATGATGTCCTTCTCCAGGGACTGGTCCCTCCTGATAATAAATCTGAATTATGAGAGATGAAGTCTGGCTATCTTGGCTTCTAAGGAACCTTATGGTTATACTTCTTCCAACATAGATTTGTTAGCATTTCTGTCAAACCATGTTACTTTCAATATTCTTCTCCAACATCATACCTCAAAAGCATCAATTCTTCCATGGTCTTCCTTATTCATTGTCCAACTTTTACATGACTATGAATTTATAGAAAAACCATGGTTTGGGTCAGACACACTTTACACAAACTGCTATCTTTACTCTTGAACACTTTAAAGAGCTCTTGTGCAGCAGATTTGCCCAGTGCAATAAGTCATTTGATTTCTTGACTACTGCTTTCATGTGTGTTGGTGGAGGATCCAAGAAAAATAAAGTCTTTGATAACTTCAATCTTTTCTCTATTTATCATTATGTTGTTTACTGCTCTAGTGGTGAGGACTTTTATTTTCTTTACACTGAGATGCACACCATAGTGAAGGCCATGGTCTTTGGTCTTCATTAGTAAGTCTTTAAGCATTTTCCACATACTGACATGTAAATGATTTCTACTTCTTTCTTCCTAAGCCAATCAGCACAATGTCATTAAGATAATGAATCCATGTGACATTTGTAGAAGACAAAAATGATCAAGCTTCCTGCAAACTATGACACAGGGCTGGAAAGTCTGCATACTCCGGAGAACCAAGAAAGAATGTGTATTGCTGGCTTTGCCTGACAAAAGCAAACTGCTTCTAGTGGTCTCTACTAACCGGTATCAAGAAAAAAGCATTAGTCAGAACAATAGCTACGTATGTGCATATGAAGTACCAGATGATGTATTAATTTGTTCAAAGAAGAAAACTAAAGTTGGAATAGAGACTAATTGGAGTCACCACCTTGTAAGTTTATAATAATCTACTGCCCATCTCCAGTGTCTTTGTTTTCCTACACTAACCAAACTGATAAATTGAGTGGGAATAAGGCCCTATATCCTTGATAATGATATTGCAATACCTCCAGAAATGCAATAGTGCTTTTAGTTCACTATTTTCTTATGTAGACAGAAGTCATTCTAGTGACTTCCACTTGGCCTCTTCTTCCAAATTAGCCTCATTCCATAGGTCAGGGAACCAGAGTGGTATGGGGATTCTGTCTATTATAATTATGTCTTCCAGAAATGTGAAAATAATTACAGGATGGTTTCAGAAACCCATGGTACTTACTGTAAGGTAGACCTGAATTAAGCTTCATTGATCATCATAGCTCCACAAACCCCTAATCTGACTGCTGGACCCCAGTGATGTTTTGGGCCTTCTGAAGTTAGTGTCAGTTGAGAGCCAGTGTTCTATAATTCCAGAAAATTCAGCTTTTCTTTTTGTTAATTCACAATAAGTCTTGCAGAAGGCCAAAGGTTCCCTTGGGGAAAATGAAAGAAATACTAATAGTGTACGTTTTTGGTAGTGTATTGGGCTCCTTATTCAATGGATCTGACCTTCCCTTCATTATTTTAGAGAACACATTAAAACTTCGAGAGCATTTATGCAGGGCTTCAGCTGGACACTTGCAGACCAGTGCTCACCCTTTTGTGTCCCCATTTTTTTCTAGAAAATTTATGAGAAAACAGCAACTGTTTTGCTAGTTTGACAAGAATAATTTAAAGTATCAAATACATGATCACCCAGACCCTTGCATCTTACAAGTATCTGAATAGGAGCAATCAATGGTGTCATGGTGTGGGGTTTCAGTTTGAAATGAAAGGTCGACGGTTCAAAGCCACCAACCTCTCCTCAGAAACCTTATACAGGGTCTCTATGGATTGTTACAGACTTAATGGTACTTAATAACAACAAAAATCAATGGTGATATTTTATGTGTATCTCGTACCACATCTAATAAACTGATGGTGCTCTTTACTACTGGGAACAGAGTAATTAGTGCTGCTAAATCTAATCAATTAGAGAATCAATTCCAGAAATCCAAGAACTAAATTAGAAGACTTATCTTTAAGATTTTGTTCCTCCAAAATGACTCTCAGTACAAAAATGTGTCTTAGTCAGGGTTCTATAAAAAGCTCAACCAATAACATAATCCAGAGAGAGAAAGAAAGATGTTTTAAGAAGGAATTGACTCATACCATTGAAATTTTGCGACAAACTGATGCAGCCTTATTTATGCCACAAAATTTGGAAGACCCAGACAAATGATTGGAAGAGATTCATATTTGTGCCTATTTCAAGGAAAGGTGATCCAACAGATTGTAAAAATCAATGAACAATATCATCAATATTGTTGTTGTTGTTAGGTGCCATCGAGTTGATTCTGACCCACAGTGACCCTGTATAAGGTTTGTGAGGAGCAGCTGGTGAGCTTGAACCACCGACCCTGCAGTTCAAATGGCTTTGCAGTCTGAATATTACATGCAAGAAAATTTTTGCTGAAGATAAAATTTAAAAATGGCTGCAATGCTGTGAGTCAGAACTGACTTGATGGTGCCCCAAAATTGTACGCACTAGCAAGTTCAAGGTCAGGTGACAAGTTGGGAATCCAGCAGTCTTGTGTACAAATTATATTCTAGATGGAGAGCTGGACATTTTGGCAGATGTAGAATCCTTCTCCCTTACAAAACCTTATCCTTTTCTCTTAAACCTTTCAACTAAATTTTATGTGGCCCACCCACTTTTGGGAGGATAATTCTGTTTACTGATGGTCAACTTGTTTAAACATCTATAACATGTAAGTACTTTCATAACATTTAGACTAGTCCTTGACCAAGGACTAGGCATCATAACTTAGTCAAATTAATATTTAAACCACTAAAGTAAAGAAAGACATTTGTACTTCCAATTTTTGTTGGAAGCACATTGTCATTTTTGCTGATTCTCATATTGTGTTGATTCTCATATTGTGCTGATCCTCATTGGCTAGCATTTCTGTTAAATAAAATATCCTTTGAATCATTTCCATGTGTCTTGAACTGGAGCACTTAATATTGATTAGTTTGTATCTCTTTCACTCTTCACTCAACTACTTGGAAGTGTTGGAAGCGTACAAACACTGTTGTTAAAAGTTGTGGCGTATGTTCCAAATCACAGCAACCCTGTGACAACACTGGAATGGATTCATGCCTTGAGACAGAAAGCTCCTAACGTATGAACTTTTATCTTTAATTTCCAAATCTGTTACAATCTCTGTGTTATAGATTAAATAGTGTTCTCCAAAAATATATTTCATAAGCCATAACCTATATGTTTGTGGTTATAATATCATTTGTGAATGGTATTGTCTTTGTCATGGTAATTATACAGGAATAGATTAGGGTGTGTCTTGAATTATCCTCTTTTGAAATATAAAAGAAATAAAAAAAGTAAACTAGGAAGCAGAGATTGGGATGTCAAGCCACATAAAGAATACCCAGGAGCAGAAACACATAAAACCTTTCCTCCAAAACTGATAAGCACAGAAAGTCTCTATCAGCCCTGAATTTGGACTTCAAGCATCTTAACTATGAGAAAACGAATGTTTGTTTCTTAAAGCCACCCAATTGTAGCATTTCTCTTATAGCATCACTAGTTAACTGAGACAGAATTTGATGTTAGGAGTGGGATGCTGCTCTAATGAATCTCAAAACTATGGAAACCCATTACCATTGCCTCGAATTCAACTCATAGCCACCCTGTGTTGCATTTCAGAAGCTGTAAATCTTCATAGAAACAGAAGGCCTCTTTTTCCTGTAGAGCAGCTGGTGGATTCAAACTGCTAACCTTGTGATTACCAGTAATCACATGGGTGCAGTCTGGAAGAGTCTTAACATGCTTATTAGTAGAAGCCCAGATTGCCTTGAAGAAACAGTTGGTAGAATTGTGGACATAAAAGGCAATTCTGCTGAAGTCTTGAAAGTGAGAAAAACTCAAGTCTCTTTCATTTTAGAGAAGATATATGGTGCCAGCAAATGGATGTTTCTAAAAATGTGGGTGGACATTAAATGTACTTCTCACAAAGTTGTAAAAGAAAATAATGAACATGTGATTGATCAATGGAGGAAGTTTTATGGTTTTTATTCAATGGCACAGAACTTGACTGAATTATGCTAGAATATTTATTGGAAGATAGAAAGAAAATATGTAAGAAATGAATGTGGGTATTTGCTTGATGATATTTTTAAACAAGATCTCAAAAGGACTGTGTTTTTTGTTTATTTGTTTGTTTTCCTTGATGCTTATAGTAAGATGTGAGAAGAAAGAAATGGACTTATAAATGAATTGTGTAAGATGAAGACAAACTTACTGATTTGGAAAATTGGACAAATTAGACAACACTTAACAACAATTGTGCAAATTAAGGATACATGTCCTAGAATTTTCACCGAGGACTTGTCTGCACAATCTTTTGTTAGAGATTATGCTTATGACTAATAACTCTAATCAACTACCACCAAAGAAAACCCACCAGCTTAGACTGAAAGGGACAGAGAAAGAACAAAGGCATGAATGCTGTCTGTCTCTTGAAATCTTGAAATTCTACAGTCAGGAAATAGGACAAAGGAGTCACATTTTTTGTCCTCCAAGAAAAGTAATGGACCACCCTTGGAGTAGCTCAGAGATCAACAAAACATTAGGAAGGAGCACGGGAAGCAGGGCTGAATCAGTATCAAAGGGTGGTCTGGCAGTCTCCTATGTTTTAAAAAGGCAGATTTCACCAACCTGACTCTGTCTGGAGGGTGGGGATGCCATTCTGGAGTACCAGAGAGATAGAACCACTGCCCCAAAGCTGAGGACGTGTGGCTACATGCCCATGGGGCAGGAGAATGGGGCTTCCCAGGAGCCATGGGGTGGAGTGCACCACTCAGATGGACTAGGAGAATGGGGTTACCCAAAGGTGAGGGAGCAGAATTGCCTACGCAGTGGGCCTGGAGGGCAGAGCTGAAGACAAAGACCAAAGGACCTCAACTCAGAATCCAGAGAGCAAGGCCATTGCTTGAACAGCCCCAAAGAAGACCGGATTATATTCAAACCTTGAGAGCTGACAAAAAGTTTTCTGCTGGATTTTTAATTGTTTTGCCGTTATCCCTTCTTTATCGAGTTTCTTCCATTTGTCATGGAAATATGTCTATCCTGTACTTCGGAAGCAGAAAACTTCTACTCTACATTCCACAGGTTCACAGATAAAAAGGAGTTTTGTCCTAGAATGGAATCTTATCCTTATTTGGTTTAGGGGCTTCAAAAGATGAGAGTTTGGATTTATAGTTGATTTAAGACTTGGGGATGATGTGATGAGCTAAATGGGTTTTGTATGTGGCAAAGGCATGATTGATGAGGTACCAAAGGGTTATAGATTGAATTGTGTCCCTCAAGATTTGTGTTGTGAATCCTAATCTCAATACCAGTGGTTGAAGGAGTTCTGGCAGCATAATGCGTTACAAATTGGGCTGCTAACCATAATATCAGCAGTTTGAATCTACCAGCCACTCCATGGGAGTAAGATGAGGCTTTCTAGTACCATAAATATTTAACCCTATACAGGGTCACTATGAGTCAGAACCAACTCCATGACACATAATCACCACACCTTTAGTTGAAGTCCTGGTATGACACTGTATGATAAGCAGTAGGCTTCTAACCAAAAGGTTGGAGGTTCAAATCTACCTGCTCCTATATAGGGTTGATATGAGTCTGAACCAACTCCATGGCACATAACAACAACATAGCTATAGTTATAATCCTGTTTGGAAATAGAATGCTTTTGTTGTTAATGAGGTAGGATTAGTGTAGGGTGTGTCATGTATCAATTTCTTTTGAGGTATTTGTTGTTGTTGTTAGTGTCTCCCAGTCTATTCTGGCTCATAGTGACCCTGCATAGGGTTTCTGAGAGTTGTTGATGAGTTTGAACCAGCATTCCAGTGCTTATTCTGCAGAACCACACAAGAAGGGATTAAACAAGTGAACTAGGAAGAAGAAAGATATGAAGCCTCAGGAACTTTGTCCAGGAGAAAAAGCTGAAGAGACACAGGAAACTTCCTCCAGAGTCAATAATACAGAGAGAAAGACTGCTACTACTATGCCCCCTGAATTCAGACTGTGAGAAAATGATTTTCTGTTTCTTAAAGCCACGCACCTATGGTAGTTGTGTTATAGTAGCACTAGATAACTAACACACTCTGATTCTTGGGGAAAAACAATACTCTTCAACTTTCAGTCATACAATGTTTTTCAGTTCCTCCAGTAATTATATCTTCTCAGATGTCTTATTTTTCTTTCACCAATGTGTTCTCACTTTTAGCTTCCTCTAAAATATCAGTTGACAGCAGGCCATTTTTCTGTATAGGAAGCAGATGTAAATTTAAGATGATGTGGTTTCTCAATATGCCCTTTAGGCCAAATTCCATGCTGTCTCAGAAAATGGCAATAGGCCTCAAACCAGGTACCCCTCACCTCGTGTAACCCATAGATCCTCGGGTCTCTATGCCTCTTTCCATGATAAAAACATTTGGAGGACGATTCACAACTCTGTAATCTACTTTCTAGAAGATAATACCATTATGGTGTTATGGAGCCACTGATGAATCTCTGACTCTTCTTTCGTTTTGTTCAAAATCTCCTTGCTTCTGGTAATTCTTAGATTTGTGAGAAGAGTTTGCAGAAGTTCCATGTTTTCATGATAGGTTTTCCCCTCTTTTCCTATATTATGTGTATGTTGGTAAATCTCAGAGAGGAGAGTTTATACCAGTTTTTAGAAACTCTTCCACTATCCCCTCCCAAAACCTCAACCAGCCCTTTTTAACATGACAGGTTTATGATTATTTCTTTCTCCTAAATTCACATTATCTTGCCAAATAACTCAGAGTCTTCCCAGAATCTTTATTAAGAATTGCAGATGTTCCATCAAGGAATTTATCTCAGCTAACAAGACAAAGTGGATAACTGAAACTAACCATGCCTCATTTCACACTAACTTTCTACTCTGTAGATAAATGCAAAACAAACATTTGTGGCTAAATGTACAACTCATTGTCATTGTGTTGCTTCAGTTCTCTAAGTACCTTGTAACTGGCAGGTGACAAGAGTAAAGCTTTCTTGAATGATGGATGTCAACTGTCATGAATGTGTCCAGCAATAAAGAAAGTTAGTGACTGCTGACATGCATAGACAAAACCATCACCTATAGAATCTCGTGCAGTAGACAAAGAGTTCACCCTTGTGAGCAGTGGCCTGCCTCTGGCCTTCAGACGCTGCATTAAGACAGGTTGTCAGAGATAAGACAGGATTTGAGAGAGGCCCCGTAACAGGGCACCTCAGGTAAGGTTTTAATAGGTAGCTATGCTTGAATAAGAATTCTCCTGATGCCTACATTTTCCTCCTAAGACAGTGAAGTAATAGCTCCATATTTCTTAAATGACACTTACATCTGGGAGAAATAATAGTTCACTGCACTAATTGATACCAATTTCATATGAAATGATTGTATGGAAAGCACTTTATTCTGATTTTCCAGGTATATTAGAATGCTGCAACTGCTTCTGTTTCACTAGATAAAGGAGTATTTAAGGGAAGAAGAAAATGACCTTGAAAACAATGCATGTATTGGGATGTATGCAAACAGTTAAGGTCAATATCCAATGTTCCCTCCTGTTTACAAACATAGCCAAATTACTCTTTGAAATTGTATAAAATGTATGCCATTGCATTAAATTATTGCTGCTGAGCAAACAGATTTTTATTAGTAGAATGAGGCCTGGTGTGGTGCTGTAGGATAAGCACTGGACTTCTAACCACAAGGCCAACAGTTCACCCCACCAGGCACTCTTGGAAACCCTATACAGGTTCGCTATGAGTCGGAACCAACTTGACAACACACAACAACAGAGTGAGATACAATAGGAAGATACTAGATAAATGATGAATTATAAGACAAATGACACACTGAAGTGATGGATCTTTCTGTCTTCATTTTTCTATCCTTCCATATGTACCATGTGTTTTTCTACAGAATACAGTAACATTCATTACAATATAATATTGGGTATTTATATCTCTGTTCTGAATCTTTTTTTTTTTCTTATACATTTTTCTCTCTTAGCAGTGAGCAATGACTCAGTGGTTCCTCAAGGGTTATTCAGTCAGTCACAAATATTCACTGAACACACAGTGTGTATGTGTGCTGGGAACCATACCCTTCTTTGTGAGATGGTCCATAGAAAGCAGGGTCTCTGATATATCCTTGATCTAAATATAAGAAAAAATGCAGAGGAACTAAATAGAATAAGAGAAAGGCCATACTTTGTGGGAATTTCCAAAGTCTCATTGCACTGTTTTCTTCTCTTCCTCTCTAAGTATGCTTCATGGGGATTCTATCTACTCAGAGATGTTTTAGTTCAGTCATCGCTATATAAACTTGTACTGGGCATGGAATCAAGAATTCAAAGAATGAGACTTATTTGCTGTCCTGAAGAAGCTTGAAGTACAGTGGTAGAGATGAACACAGAGATGATATAGCAGAGTCACTACAGAGAAAGTGTGGTACAGAGTCAGGTCTCTTGTCCCTGCCTGGAGGGGAGTAGGAAGGGTTCCTGATGGATGTTAGATTTATGATGAATTTTAAAGGATGGAAAGGAATCAAAAAATGAATAAGAGAAAGAATACATTTCAAGAAGACAGACCATCATAAACAAAACCATGAAAAAGAAAAACTACCTAATAAGTTCAATGTTACTGAAGCATAGCAAACAAATAATGAAGGTGGGGTTAGAAGGGAGAAGAATTCATCGCAGCATGCTCTGATATAGACTTTGCACTGCATCCTCTGGGCAATGAGGAGTCACACAGGATTTTAAACAAAGGACTGGGAAGATCAAACGTTGGCTTTCCATCCTTCAGATGGCTTGATGCAGGACTGATTTGAAAGCAGAATAACAGAAACCAGAAAAAAATTATTTAAGAGGTCCTTGCAGTGGTCAGATTGTAAGATGATGAGACTGTGACCTGAGACAACATTTGTAGCATTGGGGAGAAGAAGAACAAAGCTGAGAAACATGTAGAAGACAAACTTGGCAAGACTTTGTGACTCCTTGGAATTGGCCTTAAGGAGAGAGCAGAGGAAATGAAAAGTCCCAGATACCCTGATGTCTCCTGTAAAAGAGTCAGAGCAAAATTTGTTGTCATCTTTCAAGACTGCAGATATTTTCCATGAGTGAATGTGATTGCCCTCATTGGTGGACAATTTACCACCAACAGAGAATGTGAGCTTCTCTGAGTGAATATTTGTATACTGATTGTTGTTGTTGTTTAGTGCCGTCGAGTCGGTTCCGACCCATAGCGACCCTGTACAGGGTTTCCGAGGGTGTAAATCCTTACGGGAGTAGAAAGCCTCATCTTTCTCCCGCGGAGCAGTTGGTAGTTTCGAACTGCTGACCTTAAGGTTCGCAGCCTGATTCGTAACCACTACGCTACCAGAGCTCTTATATACTGATACACGTGTCCAAATCCTGAGAACCATTTCAGACACCGGAATTGGAAATAGTTGGCTCAAAACTACTTGGCTTTTCCTGCATGCCCTAGAGAGTCTCGGCTGATTGTCTTCTATGCACAAGTTTGGGAGGTTCCCTAGGTGTCCTCAAGAGCATGTTATATAGGAAAGAAGGCAAATGGTGCAGAAATCAACCCCAGAATCTACTTGTATCCTCTGTGCAGCGGGGACTTTCTTCCTTTGGCTCCCACAACTGCCACAATCATTCACTGTATGTCAAGAAATGAGCAAGAAAAGAAAGAGAATTCTGTATCTGCTACCAAGAGAACAAAACGCAACTCCTGGAGTCAGCTGTTTCAGTATGCCTCAGCATGTGTGACAACTGCTCACTCACATCATAGACAACTGAAAACAAAGAACATAAGTGTGAAATGTAAGTGGCTCCTCTTTATTTGTGTTCAAAACTTCATGTTCTTGACTAGATGGGAGATACGAGTGCAATGTTTTCTTTTTCAAATGTTTAGCTGGTTCTGGGCTGAGAAATCTCCTTCCACGGGCTTGGTTGTATTCAGCTTAGTACTGCTTCTTTAATACACTGTTAGCAATATTAATGATAATAGCAATGTTATTTAATGTTGAAAAAATATACTTGCAAATTTAAACATGATGAATTAAGACATTTCCAATAGAAAATGTCTGTAAACTTTAAAACACATCCTTAGGGAAGTATAGACCAACCAACCGTCTGAGCCAAAAAATATTCTTAAAACCGATGATACAGGTTGGGTCAAGCAATTAGTCTCAAATCAATAAAAACTGTAAGAAATACTTTCCTGAATATGAAAAGGAGCTTCAAAAGCATGTCTAGGAAAACAGAAAACTCCCTTTTCAGATATGCTCTCAAAGCCACTACATAATTGGAAGTATCTCATCCAAATATGGAGTCCTGGTATGGGTCTGTGGGTTAATGTGCTGGACTGCAAAGTCAGTTTGAACCACAAGATTAGCGATTTAAGCTCACCAGCCACTTCTGTAGAGGGCGCCATGGGCCGGAACGGACTTGACGTCACTTAGCAACAACAATCCAAATATGGAGTTCTGGTGTGGTACTGCAGGATAAGCACTAGACTATAAGGTCAATTTGAACGAACAGTCATTGGTTCACACCAGCCACTCTTGGAAACCCTTTATAAGGTGGCATTTACCAACAACAATCCAAATATAGTAAAAAAGGGAATAAAGCTAGCAGTGCAAACTCAAAACAACAAAAACAAATGCTAAAGTTGCAAACACCATAGCCAAGAAATAGTATTTACTATAGACTCACAGACTGAAATGTATATGGAAAGCTATTGAGCTGTCTTCCAAATGATGTACGCATGGCTATTTGTGCGGCACTAAACCTCATCATATGCACAGCATGCTTCTATTTTGTGTCTTAATGAATACTAACTAATGTAAATAAGTGTGCCAGGAAGAATATGTCAAGAATGATGTACTCATTTTATACAGCTAACCAAGAAAACATGTTGTTAATGAAAATAGCATTCAAAAGCGACCAATACATTTCCCACTGATAGGATGATACTCCCCAAAAGCCAAACCTACTGCTATCGAATGAATTCCTATTGATTGTATTTTGGCTCTGTCTTCAGAGCAGTTATATAAATATCTTAAATAATCTTACCCCTTGCCCTTTCATAATTTGTCAATACTTAAAGAATGTACGTTATGGATGAAACTCAAAATACCAATCATTTGGATCAATAATGTCAAACAAAATCTACATCTATGACTTAAGTGAGTTCATAATTTTTTTCACATAAAATAATTCTTAAAATATAATTTTTCTCTTTTTTAATAACTAGAATACAGGTTAATGAGATAAATACATGAGGAAATATTTGTCCCTAAGTTCTAGTTGCATCAAGATCAATTCTGGATATTGAAGTCACTAAATATAGTCACCTTCTTCAATGATCAGCGTCACTTGTTTATCCTAGTGTGTTTACAAACACTGTCATTTTCTATGTATGACGTGATGTGAAAAATTCAGAAGGGATTGTTTCAGGCAACAGATTTTGTCTTTTGATAGTGGATGCCTGTGTGTGTGTTCTACATTTTATATTTTAATTTAACTCTTTATTTCCAACAACAGCTTTGGTCTTATGAAGACATAACTTGCAATTATGTTCTTTAGTTGGTCCTCATCTCTCTGAGAACTGCCTGGAGAGACAGAAGGCAGCTTACTTATTAAATTGAATTGTATTCTCCCTAGAACAGTCTTAGTCTCTGGATTTCTGGTGGGTGGAAACATCAAGGGAAAACTTGATGTCCTTTGTAGCTCCCATTGACTTTATCCATAGGAGGTTACTAACACACTTTTCTCATATTTAATGCATGCACTCATTCTTATCCTTCTTATTTACCATTGTGGCATGGATTATTAAATATGTGGATGTTAACATTTCCTATAATGCACTGGACTGCAAGGTCAGTGGTTCAAACTCACCTGCTGCTCCTTGGAAACCCTATGCAGGGTCACTATGAGTCAGAACTGACTCGATGGCACTTAACAACAACAACAACAACTTTCCTAATACACCCTGTGAGTAAGCTGTCTGAGTTCTGTGTGGTCACTGCAATGAATCATCAAACCTGAATGAGTTGAGTAGAGTGTCCCATGAGAGGGATGGTTGTTGTTGTTGTTGTTGTTAAGTACCGTGGAGTCCATTCCGACTCATAGCGACCCTGTACAGGGTTTCTGAGGCTGTAAATCTTTACGGGAGCAGAGAGCCTCATCTTTCTCCCGTGGAACAGCTGGTAGTTTCAAACTGCCAACCTTGTGGTTAGCAGCCCGATTTGTAACCACTACACTACCAGAGGGATGGTTAGGTGTCATTAATTTTTGCAACTACAGAGAAAAAAAAATAAAAATAGGTAAAAGAAAGTGCTGTATATATGACAATTATAACAAAGCTTCCTTTACTCTCGAGTTTATGTCCTTGTCCCTCCCATGTTTTCTATGTGGCCAATTTGAGTTCGTTGAAGTAACATGAGGACATTGAGATAGAAGCAGCATTTGCCAGGCCAAGATCCTGCTGACAGAACTGCTAACGGCCAAAGTTACAATGGCTAGGAAAGCTACAGCTAGCAAAAATAAGAGGAACACCCAGGAATTAATATTTCCAACCATAAAAGTCATTTGAGGACATGTACAATCTTAAATACTCAAAGTGTCATTGCAACTAGAACAGATCCCTTCCTGACTAAAACTTTTCAACATTGACCTCTTAAACTCTTTATGATCAGGCCCTACTTATGTACGATACTTCCTGTCCCTTCCCACTCTGGGATCATGACACTCCAACCACATTGGCTTTCAACATACAAAGCTCATTCCTCATGGACTTTGTCTATCTGGGTTCAGTTTGCCTGCAGTGTTCTTTGCTTGCGTGTTCTACTTTCTTCATTTTGATTGAAGTTTAATATTACTTCATCTATTTATTATTTTTCTGTTGGCTTCCTTACTATTATGTTTACATACTCCTTGTCAATCTCCTCCTACCAGAAGGTAAACTCAATTCTATTAAGAATCATGGTAAATTGTAAAAAACAGCCATAATTATCCCCTTCCTTAGACCTGTTCTTTTCTAAGTGAATCTGCAGCAACTCCCATGAGGAAGTAGAATCTGTTCCCTCAACCTTCTAATCTGAGTTGGCCTAGAATCCACAGACTTCGGAGAAAATAAGGTTGTATATGTGGTGCTGTGGAATAAGCATTCGATAGCAAGGTCAGTTTGAACCACAAGTTTGGCAGTGCAAATTCACCAGCTATTCATTGGAAACCCTATACAGGGTCACTATGAGTCAGAACTTGACTTGACGGCAGTTAAAAATGACATGTCCCACCCAACATTAGATATCAAAAGGCTTTGTTTGCCCAATTCTGCTTACTTTCTTGGTATTCTGCCGATCCTAAAAATGAAGAATTCCACATTGAGTAGAGATGTTTTAGCTAATTCATCCCAGGCAAGGCCCCAGATATGCAAACATGCCCAGTCAAAGTTAGTATAGCTGTTTATCTGCCCTATGTTGTTGTTGTGAAGTGCCATCGAGTCGATTCTGACCCATAGCGACTTACCAACAGAGTTTCCAAGGATCAGCTGGTGAGCTTGAACCACCGACCTTGCAGTTCAAATGGTTGCAGTCTGATGCATTAGCTCACAGAGCCACACCATGACTCCCTATGTTGTTGTTGTTGTTGTTAAGTACCGTGGAGTCAGTTCCAACTCATAGTGACCCTTCACAGGGTTTCCAAGGCTGTAAATCTTTACGGGAGCAGAACGCCTCATCTTTCTCCCAAGGAACAACTGGTAGTTTCGAACTGCTAACCTTCAGATAAGCAGCCCAATTCATAAACACTACATTACCAGAGCTCCTTAACAATACATTTCCAGAAAAAATTATATATATATAGTTAGAGTGTGGCACTATGGGTTAATGCACTGGACTGCACACACACACAAATATATATATATATATACATACACCCACACATATATACGTATATATGTATACATATATAAAGGAGTTCTGGTAGCGTAGTTGTTATGAATCGGGGTGCTAATCTCATGGTCAGCAATTCAAAACTACCAGCTGTTCCTCAGGAGAAAGATGAGGCTTTCTGCTCCCATAAAGATTTACAGCCTCAGAAACCCTGTGGAGGGTCACTATGAGTTGGAACAACAACAACATACATATGTTAGATATATGTATACTGTTAGTTTCCAGTCGGACCCTACGTAAAACAGAATGAAACATTGCCCAGTCCTGCCATCCTCACAACTGCTGCTATGTTTGAGCACACTGTTGCTGCCATTGTACCAATCCATTTCACTGGGGTTCTCCCACTTTTTTGCTGTCCCCCTCTTTACAAAGCTTGATGTCCTTCTCCAGAGACTGACCACTCATGAAAACATATTCGAAGTATGAGAGACAAAGTATGGCCACCTTGGTTTTTAAGGAGAATTCTGGTTATACTTCTTCCAACACAGATTTGTTTATTCTTCTGGAAGGACATGGTCCCTTTATTATTCTCCAGCACCTTAATTCAAATGCATCATTTCTTCTAAGGTCATCCTTATTCATTGCCCTACATTGACATGTATATGAGGTTATTGAATATACCATGGCTTGAATATTCCTCAAACTGGCACCTTTGCTCTTGAACATTTTAAGCAGGACTTGTAGCAGATTTACCTAATGCAATACGTTGTTTGATTTCTTGACTGCTACTTCTGTAAGAGTTGATGGTGGATCTAAGAAAAATGAACTCTCTGACAACTTATATATTTTTTCCTTTTATCATTATGTTATTTATTAGTCCAGTGGTAAAGATTTCTGTTTGCTTTACATTAAGGTACAAATCATTTTGAAGTCTGTGGGCCTTGATCTTCATCAGTAAATATTGTGAGTCCTCTTCATTTTCAGCAAGTAAGGTTGGATCATCTGCATATCGCATGTTGTTAATGAGTCTCCAATCCTGTCACATTCTTCTTCATATAATCCAGCTTTTCATATTATTTACTAAGTGTATAGATTGCATAAGAATGATGAAAAAATACGACTCTGGTGCAGATCTTTCCAGATTTTAAACAATTCAGTGTCCCCTTATTCTTTTTAAACAACTGCCTCTTAAGTTATGTACAGGTTCCTCATGAGCACAATTAAGTGTTCTAGAATACTCACTCTCCACAATTTTGTCCATAGCTAGTCATGATAGCGTAGTGGTTACGAATCGGGCTGCGAACCTTAAGGTCAGCGGTTCGAAACTACCAGCCGCTCCGCGGGAGAAAGATGAGGCTTTCTACTCCCATAAGGATTTACACCCTCGGAAACCCTGTACAGGGTCGCTATGAGTCGGAACCGACTCGATGGCACTTAACAACAACAACAACAGTCATGATCCATAGTCAATAAAGTAAAGGTAAACATCTTTCTGTTTTCAGCCAAGATCCATCTGACATCAGCTATGATATCCTTGGTTCCCTGTCCTTCTCTGAATCTGGCTTGAACCTCTGGCAGTTCCCGCTCAGTGTACTGTTGTAGCTGTTTTAAAATTATCTTTAGCAAAATTTTACTTGCATGTGATATTAGTGATATTGTCTGATGATTTCCATATTCCGTTGGAACCCCTCTGTGGAATGGGCACAAATGTGCATCTCATCCAATCAGCTAGCCAGGTAGCTAGCTATCTTCCAAATATGTTGGCGTAGATGAGTGAGTGCCTCCAGTGCTGTATCACTCTGTTGAAAGATTGCTCTGTGTATTCCATCAATTCCTAAAGCCTTGTTCTTTGCCAATGACCAGTGCACATTGGACTTTTTCCTTCATAACCACTGGCTGCTGATGATATGCTACCTCTTGAAATGGTTGGACATCTGCTTTTGATGTTTTAAGTATCATTCAATATTTGCCCAATGAATCCTTCAGTATAGCAAGTGGAGGCTTAAAGTTTGTTCTCATTTCTTTCAGCTTGAGAAATGCTAAATGTGCTCTTCCCTTTTGTTTTACTAACTTCAGGTCTTTGCACATTTCATTATAATATTTGACTTCATCTTCTTAAGCCGTCCTTTGAAATTTTCAGTTCAGCTCTTTTAGCCTTCTTATTTCTTCCATCTCTAAGCTGGAAAGCAAGTTTCAGAGTCTCTTTTGGCATCCATTTTGGACTTTCCTTTCTTCCTTGTCTTCTTAATGACCATTTGCTTTCTTTCTATATGATGTTTGATGTTGAGCCGATTCTGACTCATAACTATCCTGTATGGGATTTCTGAGGAGCAGCTGGTGGGTTTGACTTTTCTGTCCTTGTGGTTTCAGACCAGGGCTTCAGTGCCACATCAAGAGTCTCTATCTATCTATCTATCTATCTATCTATCTATCTATCTATCTATCTAACTCAATGGTTCATGTCTTTAATATAATCTAATAGACAAAACTGGAGAAGAATATAATGAAAGAAAATAATAGCCAAGAATGAATGTTTTGAAATTTACTCTTTAAATGTTTCTCAGTAAACTCAACAATCATAATTTAACTACCATGATATATTCCTATTTTTTCATGCATTTAAAAACCACCTTTAGATTACTGACACTTCAAAGAACATAGAATTTAGCCAAAAAGATAGTTTTAGTGATCAATAAAAACGTGGAAACAGTGGAAGAATCAAGCCATGCTGCCAAATTTGTCTTATTCATCAGATTCTAAACATCTCATACTATATGATACCTTGGACTTTGTCCTTAAATTATAAAGTTTAGGGATTAGTCTGCTTCTGGACAATTTAAAGAGTTATTAGTTCAACGGTGTGGCAATTAAAGTTAAAGATACTATGAAAGAGCTGGAATTATTCATGCAACCACAATTCCAAGCCAGAATAGCTGAGTACATTGCTGATCAACAACAGTGGCCTTCCATATGTTTAATCAAGACAACAAGACAACACAATTGTGTGTTATGCAGTAGGTTATAAGACCAGCAGATGATTGTTTTTTGTCCCTAAGAGGATGAGGGTTTAAGTCATTGTTGTTGTTAAGTGCTGCCGAGTAGGTTCTAACTCATAGCAATCCCGTAAAGCGTTGCCAAGGAGCGGCTGGTGAGCTTGAACTGCCGACCTGACCTTGAGGTTCAAACCAATTTTGCAGTTCAGCGCATTAACCCAAAGTACCACACTAGGACTCCAAAGTCATTAATGCCTGCTAATAAAATAAAATACATCATTTATATTTAAAATTACTTTTCAGAATAAAGAACAGTCAAATACTTTTCAGATTAAAAAGAAATCCATTGCATGCCTTTCCATTTGTTGTTTTACACACTTAACATTAACAAGGACAAACAAAGTCAGGAATCTTCTGTTATTTATAGGCTTGCTTCTCTTATACATACCAATACTCAGTAGCAACTACTTTTATTTCTCTTCTTTCCACAGGGAAAGTTTGAACCTAAGCAAATATGAGAAGTTGTGTATGCTGACAATATCGTTGTATTGGCTAGATCCATCCTTGTTTTCAAGCAACAAGCTGAAAAGTCCAAGTATAAATTACCCTACACAACATCAGTTGCCCAAGTAACTGCTAAATTACAAAGAATTTCAACTGTTTTCTAAATATTTAGCACAAGCAACAATAGTAAAAGCAAAAATTAGTTTCTTGCCTATGAATTTTGAGACACAAAAGAGGACAATGTTGGCTTCTGGGTCACACTTCTTTAAGCACCAGTCTTTCTTAAGGTACTTTGTTTGGCTGAAATATTGTTTCCTTGGAGTTGACACAAAAACCATCCAGAATATGAACAAAGATTATTATTTTTTTACTCAATAAAAATATTTCGAACATTCCTAATATACCAGGAACCCTGGTAAGTATTGGATGCATACTAAAATGTAAGATCTAATGTTCCTCAATGCTCACATTATCTAGTGAAATGTTAAACATAAAAGTAAATCATTGTAACACACTTTGATGAGTGTTGTTTTAGAGATAGTGGAAACCCAAATCACTAGGCTTAATTTAATGCAGAAACTTTTCACAGAGGATGAGATTCAATGTCTGGATATTTTTCTAGTAGAAAACACAGAGCAATAACTACAAGGAGAAATCATGTGAAAAATCAGTACAGAGTGGCTTATTAGGTGTAGAATGTTGTGTGCCATCAGGTTTGTTCCAACTCATAGCACCCCTGCATAGGGTTTTCTGAGAAGCAACTGGTAGGTATGAATGACTAACCTTTTTGTTAGTAATCCAGTGCTCATCCTACAGAACCATACCAAGACTCCTAGGTGTAGAATGTTGTTGTGGTGGTTGTTAAGTGCCATTGAGTCAGTTCTGACTTATGCTGACCCTGTTAGAGTTTCCAAAGAGCAGCTGGTGGGTTTGAACTGCCGACCTGGGGTTCACAGTCCAGTGCTGAAACTTTAGTGCCACGCCAGAAGAGTAGCATTACTAAAACATAAAATATCTTTAATGGGAAAAAGATTAAGCTAAAAAGGCAAATAAAACACTGTTAGTCCACTGAAGAACATGGCCACAAGATAATACTCTACTCATGGGAAACTGATGAATTTTCATGAAGAGGAAGAGAATACTTACAGTATTTTACAGATTGCCTCACATCAAGTAATATGCAAACTAGAAGACTGAAGCAGAATAAGCTCACCACCCACTTCACCAACTTCTCACTTGAACTTACAGCAGGTCATTCTTGATAATGTGTACACACAGTCAAAGACTTCTTGAGCACTGTTAGAACACAGAGGAAGAAACTGTTTGACTGCTTTATGAATTAGTATCAACATTTATTTAGATTAGATAAGACACTTATGGTACATTGAAAACAAAGTGATTAAAAACACATTTACACAGATCTAATTTGTGGCAGATAGGACTCTCAGATTTGGCAGTTGTACAATCTTAGCAAACATGGTTTTAATAATGAATTAAGATTTAATTTATGGAGTTTCCACATTGGATTGTTTAGAACTTAGTGCCCATTTGGGAGAGATCCTATTGCAGTGAAATCAGTGTATGGGGACTGGTATAAGGTTAATGGAGTTGGGTGTTTAGAATACATTTGTTCTTTCAGTTCATCAGGAAGTCAGTCTGAGGCCTTAGAAAACAAAAACCTATCATCATCTGCACAGCAACAGTTAGTATTCATCAAAACATATAGTCAACACAACCACATCAAAGTCCTATCAAAGAGGATCTATGAGACACCTATCCCAATTTCATTGCGTTAAACTACGAGAACCAAAGAGGTGAAATATTATCTGTCATACTTCTACTATAAGCAAAATCACAAATAATTCCACCTCTTTTAACTTCAAATCTAATGTTCTTCAGCCATACCATGAGTTCTTTGATTCCAAGGTCATTTGTTTGTATAAAAGGGAACGTTTTATGCTCTTACATGTAACCATAAGACATCAGCCCAGATTAGACATGAATGTATCACTCCACATGGGTACCATGGTCAGTATATAAATCTTATGAAGCATCTGTTCTGCAATCTTTCCCTATTTTTCATAGGCCTTTATATCATATTTTGACAAGTTAATTTCTGGTAACCATCCTTGTACTCCATGACCCATGCCTACAGTTCATTGGGTTAGACATAGACATTGAGCTGGACTCAACTGGGCCAGTTTCAAGTCTCGCTCCAGGTTTTTGGAACTTGGGCTGAGAGTTTCTAGAGCAATGTGAGTTATTCCCTTAAACTGAAGTAACACAAACATATGAACTTCAGGGTTACCAGCAGAAGAATTTCAGGAAAAATGTCAGCAGAAAAAAGGAATAAAACAGACCTGCAGAGAGTAGCAGGGGACAAGACCAGAGGAGCGTAAGGAGAGAGCACACTGTTTCCTAATTGTCCAATTTCTGTTAGCCGAACACTCTCAAGGCTGGTCTGTATTTTCTGCTCTTGTATTCCGCAAAATATTCCTGAGTTCTCACAAAAAAACTGGTAACAGAAAATGCAGTCTGAAGTAACAGACGCTGAAAAAACAATGTGATATTGGCTAAGGCCAGCATTGCAGACATGAGGATTCCTTTTTCATTGGAGACACAGCTGGATGTCTTTGAAAGTATCTTTTAAAAATATGAGTATGATTGGTTAGGCTTGTTGTTGTTGTTGAATGCCGTTGAGTCAACAAAGTGTAGCATAGGCTTAATGCAATTCAAGTGGGAAAAACTAGGGAATTTACCTACAGATTGCTGATGCCCAGAACAATAAATGCATAGTAAGCAAATTCTATGCTTCTTCTCTGTCTCAGTCTGGTACACTAACAGCTATAACAGGTAATATTAAAACTTCAGAAGCTCAATGTACTAAAAGTTTATTTCCCATGCAAACAAAGCTCTCAGGTCTGTTCAGGTGGCTCCCTTGGACACATAGCTACAATTAAGGCCACTTCATCAGTGGTTTTATTGAGTCCTCACCATTTAACTCCTCTATATCCATCCAGTAAATGAAAAATAAAGAACTTGGTGGCACAGTGGCAAAGTATTTAGCTGCTAACCAAAAGGTCAGTGGTTCACACTCATAAGAAAAAAAAATTGGCAATCTGCTTCTGTTAATAAAATTGCCTTGGAAATCCTATTGGGCAGTTCTACTCTGTCCTGGTGTGGCGTTGCAGGATAATGCATTGGACCACAAGGTTGATTTAAACCTCAAGGTGTCAGTTCAAACCCACCAGCCACTCCTTGGACACCCTACACAGGGTCACTATGATTGAAAACAGACTCCACAGCACTTAACAACAACTCTGCCCTCTAGAGTTGCTGTAAATAAGAACCAATTCAATGGCAATGGATCTTGTTGGGGTTAGATGAGGAAGAGATGGAATCCAGAAATTTAGAACTATATAAGTTAAAACACTGCCTGCTGTCAGACCACAAATAACATAAGAGAGGTTGAAAAAATGTTCAGGTACAAAGTTCTTAAATGCTTATCCCTATAAAAGTGATCAGTACAGCCTATTATGTCAGATGGCTTTAGTTGTCTGCCACAGATTGACAAAGAGACCTGGGGACAAGAACAAAAAGTTAGAAATGAAAAGTATAACTTCAAAATAGCTTTTGATGATGATTATTAGCCCATGAACTTTATAGGATCAAACGTCTTCTAAATTTATAAGGGAATTTGTGTTACCAAAAGAATCTGATCTCAAATTAATATGCCTATGATTATTTCAATTTTTTAATTGTTATACTGTAGATATATATGTATGTATATATGTATATTTGTGTTTAATATATATTTGTTGTTGTTGTTGTTAAGTACCGTGGAGTCGGTTCTGACTCACAGTGACCCTGCACAGGGTTTCTTTACGGGAGTAGAACATCTCATCTTTCTCTTGTGGAACCTCTGGTAGTTTCAAAATGCTGACCTTGAGGTTAGCAGCCTGATTCATAACCACTACAATATCGGAGCTCCATATATGCTGTTACTAAGTGTCATTGAGTCGGTTCTGACTCATAGCAGATGGCTAATAAGGGAATAACTGATATAAAATAGCTTCCTATTCTGACCTAATTAATAGACCAGAAATGGGCATAACACTGAAACGAAACCAATAAAATGAATTTTGCTGGAAATGTATAGTTTCAGACTCAAGTTCAGCTTTAGCCATACACTTGAACTTGGGTATGTAAAACAACAGGAGTGAGACTGGCATCCTCGGTTAAGACCACAGGAGGGTAGTGAAAGCTAGTAGAATACCCAGAGTGAGAATCAATGTAAACTTGCAGAATAAAGCAGAGGCAAGAGATGGAGAGACCCAGGAAGAACAAGGCAAGGTGCACCTGCATGACTTCTGATTAATCCTGCTTAAGACCCAAACTGGACCAATAAACTACACTGTGACAAATGGCAAAAGATTGAAGTTGCCAAAGACTTCATTTTGCTTGGAACCACAATCAATACATATGGAAGCAGCAGTCAAGAACTCAAATGATGTATTGCATTAGGTAAATCTGCTGCAAAAGACCTTTTTGGAGTGTTGGGGAGCAAGAATGTCACTTTGAGTGTTAAGATGTGCCTGACCCAAGCCATCATATTTTCAATCACCTCATATGCATTTAAGAGTTGGACAGTGAATGAGGAAGACCAGACAAGACTCAATACCTTTTAATTATGTTGGATAAGAATATTGAAAGTACCGTGAACTGCTCTGTAAGTTAAAACACTGCCTGCTGTCAGACCACAGAATAACAAACAGATCTGTGTTGAAATAAGTAGAGCCAGAATGCTCCTTAAAAGCAAGCATTCTTCAAAATATCATCTCTGATGCTTTGGGTATGTCTGGAGATACCAGTCCCTGGAGAAGGACATGGTGCTTAGTAAAATAGAGAGTGAGTGAAAACAAGAAAGACCTCTAATGAGATTGTTTGACACAATGACAACCACAATGGGCTCACAGATAACAACTGGGGTTATCACAGGACCAAGCAGTGTTTTGTTCTTTTGTGCGTAGGGTCGCTAAGATCCAGGACTGACTTGATAGCACTAATGAGAAGACCCAACTGTCTGACTTACAACACATTCCCGTTAGGACAAACTGCGTTTATAACCGTCTAGCCCAACTCCCAGCATGTTTTATCATTAGTAATATGTACTATGAGCCTTGGTGTGGCTTTGTAGAATAGGCACTGGACTGGTAACTGCAAGGTTAGCTGTTAAAAACCCACCAACAGATAAAGGTTGCTGTAAGTTGGAACTGACTCAACAGCACACAACAATATGTATTACATATAATGTTACAAACTATGGTTTTGCTGATATTATTCTCATGCCAACTCCCAAAGAAAAGTGAAGCTCAGATTCCTAAAGGTACTAGTTATGTTGTTGTTAAGTGCTGTTGAGTCGATTCCGACCCATAGCGACTCTGTATAGGGTTTCCAAGGAGCAGCTGGTGAGCTTGAACTGCCAACCTTGCAGTCCAAATGACTTTTCAGTCTGACGAATTAACCCACAGTGCCACACCAGGACTCCAAAGATACTAATAATAGCAGGCAGTGATATGAAACAACAACAACAACAAAATAATAATAATAAATGAGGTATTTGACTTATATCAGAATTGATTTATGACAAAGTAGTCAGAGCAGAAACCAGCAGTATATTCAGCACAACCTGTACTCCATACATTCAGTTTTGTGAGGTAAACCTGCACCTTGCCAATAAAAGATTCTTTGGATTTAAGCTAACTCAAGTTGTTTTTTTATTTCCTAACACCAGAAGGAGAGGACAGCAACTAGCCACTCATTCCTGTTGGGGCCATATCTATGCTCAATTAACTCTCTAACCTTACTCTCACTGGATTCACTTATTTCATTTTCCCCATTGTTAGTCTGTTGAGTTCTAAATTGCCACGTGGTCAGATCTTAAAATCATTATAAAAGGACTCGTGGTAGTTTTTCAGCAGTCAGTTCCTTTTATGTTTAGAATTTTTCTAACTACACATATTCCTTTCACTTTGCTATATTAAAGTCAGATTTCAAATATGCAAGAATTATTCTTTGAATGATTTTATAGCTGCTATCCTGGTGTGGCACTGTGGGTTAATGCGCGAGACTGCAAAGCCGTTTGAACTACAAGGTTGGTGGTTCAAGCTCACCAGTTGCTCTTCGGCACTTGACAATAACAATCCTGCTCCTCATGTGGCATTGCGGGTTAATGCGCTGGACTGCAAAATTGGCTTGAACCACAAGGTTAGCCGTTCAAGCTCACCAGCTGGTCCTTGGAAACCCTATACAGGGTCGTCATGGGTCAGAAGCAACTCGATGGTATTTGACAACAACAACACCCTCAGGAGTCCTGGTGTGGCGCTGTGGGTCAATGTGCTGGACCTTCAAAGTCGTTTGAACCACAAGGTTGGCGGATCAAGCTCACCAGCTACTCCTCGGCAACAACAGGGTCTCAGTGAGTCTGAACCGACTCCACGACACTTAACAACAACAACATCCTGTTGAGGGGAAAGATGAGACTTTCTGCACCCTTGAAATTTTAAAGTCTTGGAAACCCTATACAGCGTCACTAAGAGTAGGAACAGACTCCATGGCACCTACCAACAACAATATCCTCTACTAATTCTATTTATCTTTTACCTACTTAATATCTGACATTGCTTAAATGGGAGAAACTTCAATTTGAGCAGAAAACTTGTGGAATTTGTATCATTTTTTCCCTCTAAATTTCATGAACGTTCTTGTTAAGTGATCCTATATGGGGTTTTTAAGGTTTGAATCTTCACAGGAGCAGAACGCCTCATCTGTCTCCCACGGAGCCACTGGCGGACCCGTTTATCTGAGATGACTCTGGGTAGATTCGAACTCCCAACCTTTTGGCTAGAAGACAAGCATACTAACCATTTGCATCACCCAGGACCTTCAGTGCAGATTCACTAGGTGGTTATTTGGGTTGCTCTAGGTGTGGTGCTACAGGCTAATGCGCTGGAATGCAAGGTTGGCTTGGACCACAAGGTTGGTGGTTTAAACTCACCAGCTGCTCCTTGGAAACCCTATACAGCCTCTCTATGGGTGGGAACCGAGTCAAGGCACTTAGCAACAATAAGCCACTTTCTAGACTCCTGGTATATTGCTATGGGATCAACATTGGACTGTGAACTACAGGGTCAGCAGTTCAAACCTACCACCAGCTCTTCAGAAATCCTATAGAGGGAGGCTATAAGTCAGAACGGGCTCCACGGCACTCAACACCAGCCACTTTCTGGGATGCTCAGTGGCTATGTAGATTAAGCACTGGGTTATGAAACACAAGACTGGCAATTCAAGCTGACCAGCCACTCCACAAGAGAAAGGTGAGGCTATCTATGCAAGCAAAGATTTAAAGCCTAGGAGACCTTTTTAGGGTCACTTAGAGTTGGAAAGGATTCAACGGATTTAATGGCACTTAGCAACTACAACAACAAAAATCACTGTCAAGGGCCTCCCCAAAGGACAGGCTAAAGATATGCTGATGACCATGACTCTGCTGGTTAGTGACCACATCTCCCACTAGGATGTTGCTCTAATTTTGTTCACACTTTCACATCAGTAGCCCCTCCAGTCTCCTTCCACACCTGACTAAGCGAAGACATTTTATCCTGCATCTGATGCATAACATAGTGACTTGGGAAGAAATGGCGCTCACGCCTATCTCCTCATTCAGGCTAAGGCCGCTTTCTCTATGGTATGGTTCTTGTTCTTATAAAAACTGCTTCATCTTTTCCTACAGCTTAAGAGTCAGTTACAAAACGAGCAATGTTTTTATGCAACAACAGGAATTAACATGCAAGGTGTGCAATCCCAAAAATAATTCATTTGAACACCTGAAAGTATTTAGATTCTGGCAGATTAAAAGTGCATCAAGAACAATTTTGTTTCCTTTACAACTTGATTTTGGGTCAGCTGTTGTTGTAGGTGTTACTAAGTTCATCGAGTCAGTTCCAACTCATAGCAAACTTTTATAGTGTTTCTGATGAGTAGCTGATGGATTTGAACCACTGACCTTACAGGTAGCAGTTTAGTGTTTATCCTATAGTGCCACATACCAGGTGCCTTTGAAGCAATGCTGACCCATAGTGGCTCTTTGTGACAGAGCAGAATTAACGTTACAAGCTTTCCAAGGATGTGATCTTCATGGAAGCAAATGATAGAATCTTATTTCCTATTGGGTGGATTCAAACCTACAATCTTTCATCTTAACCACTGCACCATCAGAGATCCTTTGGCTAGTATAATTTGATTGTTGTTGTTGTGAAATGCCATTCAGTTGGTTCTGACTTATATCAACCCTGTTTAGGGTTTCCAAGAGTGGCTGGTGGGTTTGAATCGCTGACATTACAATTAGTGCTTATCTTACACTTGCTGCCTGTGCAGCTTTTAAATCACTGAAAAGTCTTCCAGCCTTTCCTTGCAGTAAAATGAGGCATAATAAGAGCTATATGCACCTGTTCTGACTGACCTACAAATCCTTAAAGGCACAGACAAGAACAGACCTCTTTTGCAACCTAGGGATTGCCTATACATTCATTGATATTTCCAGGAAAACCACAATTAAATTACTTTAGAACAACTACTGTTTTGTTTTGTTTTTCATGTTGTTGTTTTAATTTGGAAAAATAAATGATTGTAAGAAACCAAAGCCTCAAAGGAGAAACAAGCATACAGGAGCCACAGAACCACAGGAACCACAGTCTCATCTATCTTGAGACCACAGGAACCACAGCATCATCTATCCTGAGGCCAGAAACACCCCCATGGAGCCCAGTTCTCATGACAGATCATTCTAACCAAGGGCACAATACATAGGACTTGATAGAATGGGAGAACAATATAGAACACAATTCAAATGCCAAGAAAAATAGACCACACTTACTGGACTGGCAGAAATTGAAGGAACCCCTGAGACCTGCGAACCCCCTCATCCTGAGATACTCTTTAAATTAGGAACTGAAACCACTCCTGGAGATATTCCCTTTCAGTCAAATAACAGACTGATTCATAAAACAAACACTATCCCCTATGAGTACAATGCTCTTATAAATAATCATCTATATGAGAACAGTCAACATTTACCTAAAGCAAAGATGA
>NW_006408523.1:20981866-20986668 GCF_000296735.1 Chrysochloris asiatica | reverse complement strand
AAGCTTTCAAAAGGTAGCCTAGATCCAGAGGGTGCGGAGGAAGGTGGAATCTTCATTGAGTAGTATCCAATCTGTCTGGGCGGGGCTGATGACAGGAGATGGGGTTAGGACTCTTGTGGTACAATAGTGAATAATTACTATCAGGACTGACTGTGAGGGTTGGAAATGGAAAGGTAGACATTTTGTAGCAAAAGGAGGGGAGTGGTTGACTTTGCCGTCCAGGAGCAGAGGTCTCTGGGATCATCAAAAGAGTGGAGTGTGGACCCTACCCAGAAAAACAGTGACACCAGAGATGGAGGCAGAGATGATGGTGTGCAGAGATGGAGCGGCTGGAGACGCTAGACCCAGAGAGAGAGAAGGGCTGTGTGCTGATGACTGAGGGGCAGGCTTGTGGGAAATACCCTCTGGTTGGTTGATGATGCATAGAGGGGATTGTAACCATGGCAATGAAGCCATATACGATAGGATGAATGTAAAACTAATGTTCTCCCATGTAAACTATCACATACTTCACAATAAAACTTTTTTAAAAAAAGATAATGTTTGCTTACAATCGTACTAATTTTGTTGTTGTTATATGAATGTTTGAGGAAGGAAAATTAATACTAATCTGTTGAATTTTGAAATCAGGCGAGAAGGAGGAATGGGAAATCATTGCTTGTGCTAGGTAAATTTGTTTTGATTTTGTTGATTAAATATTTTATAAAATATGCAAGCAAGACAGGTAAATTATTATTATATCAGAGTTATGGAATTGGGATGATGTTTTCTTTTTTTTTTTTCATTATTTTCTTTTTTTTTAAAGTACAAGCCTAAGTCAGAAAGAATTGCTATTAAATAATAGAAATTTCAAAACGTGAAGCCATTGACATTTCATCCTCTTGGTGTAGTAACTTCTACAGGCTGTGATTCCACTCTCTAAACACGTCCCCAAAGAATTCCTCCTCTTAGATTTACACCATGCCAGAATGGTAGTTTTGGCATACTCGAGTGACACAAATTGTGTTTCCTTTAAATGGTTTTGTGTGTGTGTGTGTGTGTGTGTATGTGTGTTTAATTTGGGGAAAATAAGAAATCTGAAGAGGCAAGATCAGGGCTACTGCAAACAGGGTAAGTTTCCTAGTGAAATACTCAATGGACTAACCTCATTACTCTTGAAGAATGAGAAGGTATATTGTGGTAATTTAAAAAAATATATATATATGGCACAACTTTCCTGATTTACTCTCACCAGTAGCTTTTTAAATTTTCTTAGAACTGCTTCATCATAAACCCCATTGACCATCCTGTGTCCTTCAAGAAAATCTATCAAGATTACACCTTTAGGATTCAAAACGTAGTCTACACAATCCTCTGACCTGATCTCTTTGCCTTGAATTTAGCTGGTCCAACAGATCCTCTTGGAAGCCAGTATTCGGACTTTTTAAAGGCATGTTAATGGGATTTTGTCAAGTGTATTCTTGAGAGAATTTGTCTGCAGCCATTCATGGAGGGGAGAGACATGTGTCAGCATGTTTGATTCAGAATAAACCTATTACTGTATGAACAAAAACCTTAGTAGCAAAACTTTTTGACTCACACACTTATTTCTTGAGAATGTATACTTCATAAAGCATAAAACCTTTACAACCTTTTCTACTTGGAAAAAAGTGAGCTCAAACTTAATTTTTTGATCATAATATATTTTAAAGGATACATGCTTTTGAACATAGTTTCTATTATTTGAGATTAGATATTAGTATACTTTGTATATCTCAGAGTAGATTTTGTACGGAATATGTATAGACTATATGGTTAGTGTCTTATTTTCTGAAAATAAAGAAAAAGATCACATATCTGCTTAGTGATAACATAAGTGGCTACATAATGAGGAAAAATCATTCGAAGAGAAGATCTGATTTAATATAGAAGCTTTAAAAGGTTGGTTCCCTAATTTTAACCTTTTATTTTATTTATTTATGTATTTCACCTACTTCATTCAAATTAAGTTTAAGTTTTCAGGCTTGGAACCACTTAACAATATGAATAGAAAACCTAATTCATTTATTTGTGTGATGGACTTTAGAATTTTTCCTTTTTTAAGGAAACAATGATGAAAATAAGGTTTATCTTTCTATGATTTATGCCAATACAGAATGCTACAACACTGTGTTTCCAGTTGCTGTGAGCTAAGTGGATTGCAGGAATAGAAAAGTAAAGAACTCACATGTCAGCAATTCAAATCTTTTGAATTTTTTGCACTGTGAGGACATGGATCTCCAGTCAGGGGAAACAAAAAACTTTACTATTCTTGACTTTATTTTCACCCTGATTTAGGTAGGTAGTAAATATTTCTGACAGGTACTTTGTTGCAAATACTTGTCGATGTTTCCATTATATTTCCCTCCAAGGAGTACAAGGGCTTTTTCAGGTTATCTGGATCTGTAGCACTGACAACATAATTAATGAAAAGTCACTACATTGTGCAAAGGTCAAAAAAGGCCAAGAAGCCAACAGTTCCCACGTGAAATTCAGCATTCTTGCCTGAGACATTTCCAGTTCCAGTAGTGATCTAATTACAGTTGGCATCTGGGAAAGTGGTCATTCCATTAATGGCAAGATCCTAGTCACACATATTACGTTTCCTTAGAGATGGATTTCATAGCAGCTCTGTATTATATTCACTATCGTTTATCGATACTAATCAACACTCCACTGAGATAACATTGAAGACATCGTCATTTCTTGGGAAAGCTCTAACTCTGAACACAACTTAATGAGGATATATGTTTGATTAGGTGCTTGTCATTTGGTCAAGCCTCAGTGCAGATACATTCTGAACATGCATGAAGTCGATGTTAAGCTGCATTCCTGTATACCAGGAAGGTATACAGCTGGAAGAGGGTAACTGGGTATATGGTTCTTCCTGAGAAATTTTTATAGCTCTAAATTAAACATTTGGAGTTCTGGTGTGGCACTATAGGATAACTCACTGGACAGAAAGGTTAATTTGAACTGCAAGGTCAGTGGTTCAAACTCACCAGCCACTCCTCGGAAAGCCTGTACAGGGTGGCTGTGAGTTGGAACTGACTCAATGGCACTTAAACAACAAACAACATAACAAACTAAATATTTAAGGACCAGAGCATCTTCCATGACTTAAATTACCTTTGACTGCTTGATATATGATGCAGATATTTTTTGCAACACTCTAGTGCCAGTAGATGAACATATACACAACAGTGAAATAAAATTTTTTATTGAAAAATGACTTCCAAGTCCTCAGACACCCTTCAGCTTTATTGTTGCTGCTGCTGTTGAGTTGGTTCCAATTCATAGTGACTCTGGTAACATAGTGACTATGAGTCAGGCTGATAATCTCATAGTCAGCAGTTCGAAACTACCACCAGTTTCACAGAAGAAAGATGAGATATTTGACTCCCGTAAGGAATTAGAGCCTCCAAAACCCTATACAGCATTGCTATGAGTCAGAACGAGTCCATGGCACACCACCACCACCACCACCACAGTGACTTTATACACAATGGAATGAAACACTGCCAGATCCTGTGCCATCCATTGCTGCTGCCACTGTGCCAATCCATCTTGTTAGTGGTCTTCCTCTTTTTCTCTAAGCCTCCACTTGACCTAGCATGATGTCCTTCTCTAGGAACTGGTTCCTCCTGATAATATGTCCAAAATATGAGAGATAAACATTCACCATCCTGGCTTCTAAGGAACAGTCTAGCTGTACTTCTTCCAACACATATTTGTTTGTTCTTCTAGAAGTCCAGGGTACTATTAATATTCTTCTCCAACATTATAACTCAAATGCATCAATTCTTCTAGGTTCTTCCTTATTCAGTGTCAAGAATTCACTGAACCTATGGAAAACACCATGGCTTGGGTCAGGCACACCTTAGTTCTCAAACTGACAGCTTTGCTCTTCAACACTCTAAAGAGGTGTTGTGCAGCAGTATTGCCTATACATTGTTTGATTTCCTGACTGCTACTTCCATGAGTGTTCATAGTAGACCCAAGCAAAAATTGTTGTTGCCAGTATGCCAATCCATCCTGTTAAGGGTCTTCTTCGCTTTTGTTGACCGTCCACTTTACTAAGCATGATGTCCTTCTCCAGAGACTGGTCCTTCCAGACATCATGTCCTAGTATGAGAAACAAAGTCTCATCCTTCTGGCTTCTAAGTAACATTCTGGCTGTACTTTTTCCAACACAGATTTCTTTGATCCGTGGTACTTTTAATCATCATTTCTAACACTATAGCTCAAATGCATCAATTCTTCTACAGTCTGATGAAGTAAATCATGATAGTAAATCATAATTAGGCCAAAGATGACTTCAAGAATATCATACATGAAGAAATCAAAGATGAAAGGAATATACAGAGTAATTGCACCAAAAAGAAAGTATAAATGTTCAACTATTTTAAGAGGTACTATATGATCAAAAACTGAAGGTATTAAAGGAAGAAGTCCAAGCTATACCAAGGGCATTGGTGAAAAACAGACTCTAGAAATGGACAGAATACAACTTGAAATGTTTTAACAAACTGATGCAGTACTGGAGGTATTCACTCATCTATGCCAAAAAATTTGGAAGACAGCTGGCTAACACATTGGAAGAAATCCATAATTTTGCCCACTCCAAAGATAGGTAACCCAATGGAATGTGGAAATTATCAAACAATATCATTAATATAATAAGCAAGTAAAATTTTGCTTGAGATACTTCAAAAAATGGATGCAGCAGTATATTGAGAAAGAGCTGATAGAAATTTAAACTAGATTCAGAAAAGGATGTGGAA
>NW_006408523.1:20977951-20981766 GCF_000296735.1 Chrysochloris asiatica | reverse complement strand
CATAACATAGTGACTTGGGAAGAAATGGCGCTCACGCCTATCTCCTCATTCAGGCTAAGGCCGCTTTCTCTATGGTATGGTTCTTGTTCTTATAAAAACTGCTTCATCTTTTCCTACAGCTTAAGAGTCAGTTACAAAACGAGCAATGTTTTTATGCAACAACAGGAATTAACATGCAAGGTGTGCAATCCCAAAAATAATTCATTTGAACACCTGAAAGTATTTAGATTCTGGCAGATTAAAAGTGCATCAAGAACAATTTTGTTTCCTTTACAACTTGATTTTGGGTCAGCTGTTGTTGTAGGTGTTACTAAGTTCATCGAGTCAGTTCCAACTCATAGCAAACTTTTATAGTGTTTCTGATGAGTAGCTGATGGATTTGAACCACTGACCTTACAGGTAGCAGTTTAGTGTTTATCCTATAGTGCCACATACCAGGTGCCTTTGAAGCAATGCTGACCCATAGTGGCTCTTTGTGACAGAGCAGAATTAACGTTACAAGCTTTCCAAGGATGTGATCTTCATGGAAGCAAATGATAGAATCTTATTTCCTATTGGGTGGATTCAAACCTACAATCTTTCATCTTAACCACTGCACCATCAGAGATCCTTTGGCTAGTATAATTTGATTGTTGTTGTTGTGAAATGCCATTCAGTTGGTTCTGACTTATATCAACCCTGTTTAGGGTTTCCAAGAGTGGCTGGTGGGTTTGAATCGCTGACATTACAATTAGTGCTTATCTTACACTTGCTGCCTGTGCAGCTTTTAAATCACTGAAAAGTCTTCCAGCCTTTCCTTGCAGTAAAATGAGGCATAATAAGAGCTATATGCACCTGTTCTGACTGACCTACAAATCCTTAAAGGCACAGACAAGAACAGACCTCTTTTGCAACCTAGGGATTGCCTATACATTCATTGATATTTCCAGGAAAACCACAATTAAATTACTTTAGAACAACTACTGTTTTGTTTTGTTTTTCATGTTGTTGTTTTAATTTGGAAAAATAAATGATTGTAAGAAACCAAAGCCTCAAAGGAGAAACAAGCATACAGGAGCCACAGAACCACAGGAACCACAGTCTCATCTATCTTGAGACCACAGGAACCACAGCATCATCTATCCTGAGGCCAGAAACACCCCCATGGAGCCCAGTTCTCATGACAGATCATTCTAACCAAGGGCACAATACATAGGACTTGATAGAATGGGAGAACAATATAGAACACAATTCAAATGCCAAGAAAAATAGACCACACTTACTGGACTGGCAGAAATTGAAGGAACCCCTGAGACCTGCGAACCCCCTCATCCTGAGATACTCTTTAAATTAGGAACTGAAACCACTCCTGGAGATATTCCCTTTCAGTCAAATAACAGACTGATTCATAAAACAAACACTATCCCCTATGAGTACAATGCTCTTATAAATAATCATCTATATGAGAACAGTCAACATTTACCTAAAGCAAAGATGAGGCAGTAAGGCTTGGGGTGAGCACAGGGAAGTCACAGTAATGGAAATCGAAAACCGGAATGGAAATAATGAGGATGCTGACACAGTGTGAAAAATGTAACCAATGTCATTAAACAATATGCATTGCTGTTGTTTGTTGTTAAGTGCTGTCCAGTCGGTTCCAATTCATAACGACTCTCTTTAGGGTTTCCAAGGATAGGCTGGTGAGTTTGAAACACTGACCTTGCAGTTCAAATCGAACTTATGGTCCAATGCTTATCCTATTGCGCCACACACAAGATGCATAGAAATCCTAAGTGGGAATCTAATTTGCTATGTAAACTTTAATCAAAACCACACTAAAGTGTTATTTTTTAAAAATAATTCTGTCCCCTTAAATGTAATACATATGCCCTCAGACCAGATCAGCCTAAAGAAGGAGGTCACACTACAATTTTGTCACATATCACATTTTACTAGCTCTACAATCTACTGGCATAATAATTGGCACAGTCTAAACCTGTGTCAATAATCTGTGTCTAAACTTTGTGTGGTCCTGGTGTGACTCTGTGGGTTAATGTGCCAGACTGAAAAGTCATTTGAACTACAAGGTTGGCAGTCCAAGCTCACCAGCTGCTCCTCAGAAACCATAGACAGGTTCACTGTGGGTCCGAGTCGACTCAACAGCACTTAACAACAAAAACAACAGCCCTCCATATCCCCAGCATCCATTCAACCGTGTCTATGAGATTCCAGCTTACTCTGTGCATGTTTACAAATAAATCCACTGGTATGATCCAGTTCCAGAATCTTCACTGATACCTTTGCTCTAAAAAATCTCAAAGCACTGAAAATGCTTAATGACAGTACTTTGTGATACAATCAGCAAGTCCCAAATCCATAGGTCAATACTCATTCACTGTCACCTGCCAATGACCAGGATCATTAAACAACAGACAGGGAATCCTCAATCACCTCCAAATTAGGCCAAAGTCTACATTTCTTATTTCCTTTTTTAGCAATATGATTTGGGGGTTTAGTATCAATTTATTATTGAACTTTTTTTTATTATTATTTAGATTCTTTATTTATAAAATTATTTAACCAAACGTATCTATTTGGTAAATATTAATTCTTCCTTTATTTTAAATAAATCTTTATTGATTGAGGAATCAGTTTCTATTGTTTAATTGACTACATCTGTGGAAAGAGACAGTGGAAAAGCCCCATAATATCAGCCAAAACAAGGCCAGTGGCAGACTGTAGAACAGATAATCAATTGCTCATATACAAATTCAGACAAACTGAAGAAAATGAAACAAGTTCACAAGAGCCAAAATATGACCTTGAATACATCCCACCTAAATTTGGAGATTATCTGAAGAACAAATTTGATCTGAAGAACAGATTAGACACTAAAGACAAAAGACTAGAAGAGTTGTGGGATGACATAAAGAACATCATACAGAAAGAAAGCAAAAGGTCATTAAGAAGACAAGAAAGAAGAAAAAAACAAACAAAATGGATGTCAGAAGAGACTCTGAAATTGCTCTCAAGAATAGAAATACTAAAGCAAATGGAAGACATGAGGAGGTACAAGAACTGAACAGAACATTGCAAAAGTCAGAGAAGACTACATCAAATATTATACTGAAATGTGCAAAGCCTTGGAGTTAGAAAATCAAAGGGAAGAACATGCTCAGCATTTCTCAAACTGAGGGACCTGAAGAAAAAAACCAAACTTCAGCTTGTGGTATTTAAGGATTCTCTGGGCAAATAATAATTGAATGATGCCGAAAGCATCAAGAGAAGATGGGAGGAATACATAGAGTCACTGTACCAAAAGGAAATGGTTGGTGTTCAATAGTTTTAAAAGGTAGCATATGATCAAGAGCCAATGATACTGAAGGAAGAAGTTCAAGGTGCATTGAACAAACTGGCAAAAAACAAGGCTCCAGGAATTGATGGAGTAAAAATTGAAATCTTTCAACCAAGTGAGGCTGTACTGGAGGCACTCACTCATCTATTCCAAGAAACTTGGAAGACAACTACCTGACCAACTAATTGGAAGAGATCCTATTTGTGGCCATTTCAAAGAGAGGTGATGGAATGGAATGTGGAAATCATCAGACATTGTCACTGATATCCCAGGCAAGTAAAGTTTTACTAAAGGTAATACAGAAATGGCTGCAAGCATACATTGACAGAGAACTTATAGCGGTTCATGCTGGTTTTAGAAGAGGACATGGAATGAAGGATATCATTGCTGGTGTCAGATGGATCATGGCTGAAAGTAGAAAATACCAGAAAGATGTTTAGCTGTGTTTTATTGACTACTCAAAGGCTTTCGATTGTGTGGA
>NW_006408523.1:20923672-20968757 GCF_000296735.1 Chrysochloris asiatica | reverse complement strand
GAGCACTCTGGCTGCACTTCTGTTGGAAGAAGTACAGCCCGAATACTCCATGGAAGCCTGGATGACCAAACTTTATCTCTCATACTTTGGATGCCTTATCAGGAGGTACCAGTCCCTGGAGAAGGATATCATGTTTGGTAAAGTAAACAGATGGAGAAAAAGAGAAAGATCCCTAAGGACATGGGTTAGCACAGTGGCGGCAGCAATGAGCTCAGGCTTAGCAATGATTGTGAGGTTGGCACAGGACGGGGCTGTGTTTTGTTCTATTGTGCATAGGGTCACTATGAGTTGGTGCCAACTTGATTACACCTGACAACAACATAGGAGAAGACTATTGAAAGTATCTCAGACTGCCAGAAGAACAAACACAATCTGTAGAAGTACAGCCAGAAGGCTCCTTACAAACGAGGGTGGTGATACTTCATCTCTGGTACTTTGTGCACATGCTCAGGAGAGGCCAGTCCCTGGAAAAGGATGTCATGCACAGGAAAGTGGATTGTCAGTGAAAAAGAGGAAAATACCAAAGAGATGGATTGACACAGTGGCCGCAACAATGGGCTCAGACATAACAGGCATTGTGAGGATGGCACGGGACCAGACAGCGTTTCCTTCTGTTGTGCATAGGGTTGGTCTGAGTTGAGATCAATCAATAGTATCTGTTGTTGTTAAGTGCCATAAAGTTGGTTCTGACTCATAGCGACATTGTATAAGGTTTCCAAGGAGCAGCTGTGGGTTTGAACCACTTACCTCGTGGTTAGCAGTCTGGTGCTAATCCTGCAGTGCCTCCCCAGGACTCCCAACAGTGCCTAATAACACATAATTGAATATAAATTTAATTCATGCTAACAACGCCATCCTAACAGAAAAGTTAATATATAAAAGATAAATTGTGGAGAGTACACGTACAAAACCATTTAAACGGCATGCCCATTTTAAGAGTTATTTTCCCACTAACTTTATAATCTAAGCAGTATAATATTGTTAGTGCTAAACCTAACAGAGTATTGTCTCTGTGATTTAGGCATTAGACTTTGAATCACAAGTTTGGAGGTTCGAGCTCATCAGTGACTCCTCAGGACAAAGATGAGATTTTCTGCTCCCACAAAGATGTGTAGCCTCAAAAACCACATACGGGCTCACCATGTGTCAGAACCAATTGGATGGCACTTAACAACTACAACAAACCTAAAACATGAATAAAACATTTACATATGTATATACAAGTTCGGAAATTAAAGCCATATTTATTTGACCTATCAGTTTATAAAATTTTTGGTTGACTCCCAAATTTAAGTCAATATTATTATTGGGGGAAAAACCACTCAGATTCCTCATCCATGCATGACTTGGGTTGCTACAGTTACACTATCTATATACCCAACAACAAGGCACTGTTAATTTAGATTTTGACTATTTTTCTCATTTAAACTGATCATTTCTGATTGGTGCCCCTAAAAGACCAAATAATATTTAAGACTTCTGCAGACAATTAGATCCTGAGACCATGGCTTACCTATACTCGGAAAGATAGCCTTCAAATTAGTTCTAGAAGATTCTATAGCCACATTCATAGAATCTAAAATGATGAGGTTGATTGACATTTTCTTACTCTAGCTCCACTTCCAGCATTAATAAAAATATTCAATAAACAAAAGCTACAGTGACTAGTATTATTGTAGGAAATACGTTTGATGAAAGTGACAACAGAAAAATACATGATTTTGCATAAGGATATAAATGTTCATGCCTGAGTCATGTCCAAAAATATTTGTGAAATAAATAAGATATTGCTTTTAACTGGAAATTTACAAAATCATGTGTAACATGACACTGTTCACAAAGATAATGTACTACACCTTACTTTGTTGAGTTGCAACTGAGGTTCTAAAATATTGCAAATGGCCTTCTAAGATGGAGCAAAGAGAAGTGGGGAAAAAATGAAAAATTCAAGGAAACAATTGTTCCAAAGGGTTAATGGTCTGGACGTGCACACTACAGCCTGTTCTAGCCCAAAACAAGAACCACATGGTGCTCAGCTGCCAATACCAACTACTCATGATCACAGTAGGAAGTTCTGGACAGATAGAAAGAAGAAAAAAAAAGTATATCAAAATTTAAAATAATAAAAAGACCAGGCTTACTGGTCTGCTAGAGATTGGTGGAACTTTCAAGACTATCGCCATTAGACACCCATCAAGACCGAACTGAATGTGTTGCGGACCATGTAAGACTGGTCAGAGGTTCGAGGCCCTATAGGCCCGAGTGTAACAAATGAGGCCACTGGCAGTTAATGGCAAATTGCTTTCATCTTAATATTCAGTTATATATATTAAATTAATACACGGAGCCTTTGAAAATCCACAGATAAATGTGATATTTTCCTAAAGCCAAGACTAAAGGTTGCAAGGTTAAACCTTTCTCCAAAGGATTAACTAAAAATATCTTAGCTACTTCTCGGTTCTTTGTTCTATAGACAAAGAACCCATCCTCCCTAATCCCTTTTTCAAGTGCAGCCCATTCACCTGGGTGTCTCCTGCAGTACTCACACCTTCCCCCAACTGAGTTCAGGGGCTATAGATATGTTAATTGGGCCTGAGAATCCAAGTTGCTGGCCTGGGATTCGAACCAGCGAAGTATGATGTAAAGTTACCTGAATATCTGGAAAAGTACTGATGTTAGCTGTACCTTGCCTAAGTCCCTCCCAGCTTGGTGTGAAGCTCCTCCCCTGAATAAAGCAGAGGCCCGAGCCTCCCCAGGTGTGTATTACGGGTTGGAAGGTATGCAGTAAAGATTGCAGGGCAGTGAGTTGCTGCCTGCAGAGGCCACGATGCCTGTACTCCCAAGCCTGCCCACCAGTGATGTGTCCACCCTGGCTTTGGGGTGCCTCATTGTCTCCCTTCTTCTATTTGTCTGTGTATTCTTTCGCTATCCCTATCGCCGCTGGATCTCCCCTCCTCGTGAACCAAACACTCGTAAACAACACAACTATGTCGAGGTCAGACCCCGACATGAATGTACCCTGAAGATCAACTTTTAGTTAACAATAGGCAGGCCTACAAAGGAACATACACCTCAGAACAATCAACCATGAGAGATGAAAGGTCAGCATTTGCTCCAAAACATAACCCAAAAGTCAGAAAGAGGCAGGACAGAAACACAAATGGAAATAAAGAACCCTTGGAGGAAGTGGAAAGTGTGCTATTACATTTTAAGATCGCAACCAATGTCATTAAACAAAATGTGTATCAACTGTTTAATGAAAAACTAATTTGCTCTGTGAACTGTCACTCAAAAAGAAACTAAAACAAATTTTTATTTTTTGCGCAAAAGAATTTAACTGAATAAAGTCACTGAAACTACACCGACACAATGAATGGTAGATTTAATTGACCTCAATTTAGAAATTCAATTAAGTAATGAAAAACAAAAATCAGTCATCTTACTTGGCAAACTGTTTTAAAAGTTGATTTGATTTTTCTTGGCTTTTAATTTTTTAGCCAATTGCTTTTGTTCCATATGAGACACAGCTTTTAATCTGTAGAAACCAAAGAGCTGTTCAAAGTGATTGTTGGCATTTTAGAAGAAGCCCAATTAGTTCTCCTCACCCAAATGTTGAAGCAATTAAGAAATGAAACAAAGTTAGAGTGGAGATTTTTTTTTGAAGTCCTTTGTATTACTAATAAAACTGATAATGAAGGATATAACTTTGAGATAGAGCTACAACAGTTCCCTTGCAGCCCAAAATAAGACAACTCATACAGCCACTTAGACCTTCCATGTGTGGTCTTTCCCCGTCAAACTTACATAAAGGCAGAGCATTCCAAAAGACCTTCTTTCTACTAGTAAGTTGACCTCAAAGAGAAGGGTGGGGAAAGGCTGAGGAGAAATGAACAATTCTTCTGCCAAACTTAACAAGGAGGGAACTCATTCCGTCTCCCTGGAAAGAAGTAAATGTTAGGATTCAAAGTTGGGAGTATTTATGAAAAAAATCCTTCCACATGAAACCATCATGGGCACTTTCCTCTACCCAAAATTAATATATGGAAACCAAAATCCATTTTTAAAGAAAGAACAAAATGCTTTCGAGTTCAGCATTTACACAGGACGAGAACATTGAATGCTTAGACAGTATCCACTGTGTCACCTAAAGAAAATTCATTATGTGAGCTCAGAAACCAAATAGACTCTATTACAGAACATTTTTGTTGAAATATTATAGGCACACTTTCTTTTTTAGTCCATATTTAAAATTCAAGTGCATGTGATAACTATGTTTTTAGAGGTTATAACATGATATGAGAATATCTTCAAAAACAAGAAAGTAACAGAGGATTATTTTTTCTCTCCCAATCTGATACTCTGTTGTGTGATATTAATTGCCTGTATCTATGGTATAGCAAAGCAGATTGCTACTAGGTAAAAAAAAAACAAAACCAAAAACCCAGTGGGTAATATTATTATTTTGGGATTTTTATATACTGATTTACATTTTTTTTCCTGCTGTATTTTGCCCTTTCCCCTCACCTCATATTCTTCACCTGCCCTCCTTCCCACTCCCAGCAGGTAGCCAGCTCTAGGGAAGTGAGATATGTAAAGGGCTGAAAATAGAATCAGCCTGTTCTTCTTTCTCATTTTGTTGCCAAAAGCTTAAGCCCTTTGAAAATTTTATTGGAGGGAAAAAAAAACAAAATCATATTGCAAGTTGAGGAAATTTTCTTAGAAAAGCAGAGGTAAACTTCTGTAGCCATGTTTTCTAACCTCATGGCTTATCACACACATCCCCAACTAATATATACATGACTTACTGACAGAAAGGGGGCTATTGTGGAATATTTTGACTTGCAGCAGCCAAGTCCCCAGAAAGGAATATCTTTGCTGGGCACTGATCCTAAAGTCAAATGCTGCAGCATCTGGGAATATTGGTGATATCAGGGTAACCTAATAAGGCTTCATGACTCCCCAAACAGCCTAGCAAAATGAGGGCCCAGAATCATTAATTACTTGTCCATCAGGAAAAGAGAACCACCAAAATTACTGAGATTAAGTTTCCTCCCATCAAAGCAGAATGGAGTTCTCAAAGTGGAAATTTTCTGCCTTATGTAAAACATTTCTGAACTTATAGGCTGATAGTCATGTCCACTACAAAAATCCATTTACGGCTGTTGTGGTTAAGTGCTGTGAATCAATTCCGACTCATAGCGACCCTGTGTGCAAGAGAACGAAACACTGCATGGTCCAGTGCCAAACTCACAATTGTTACAACTGAACCCATTGCCACTGCCACTGTGCCAATGCATCTCACTAGGGGTCTTCCTCTTTTTCACAGACTCTCCACTTTATCAAGTATCATGTTGACACCTTCTTTCCTGATAACTTTTCTGCAGTATAAGAGACTAAGTCTTACTATACTGGCTTCTGACTATACCTCTTCCAGCACAGATTTGTTTGTTCTTCTGGCAGTTCATGGTACTTTTAATATTCTTCTCCACCACCATAACTCAACTGCATCAATTCTCCTTATTCACAGTCCAACTTTCACATTCATAAGAGGTTATTGAAGATACCATGGCTTGGGTTAGACACACCTTAGTACTCAAGCTAGTTGATATCTTTGCTCTAGAACACTTAGAAGAGATATTAGGAAGCAGATGTGCCTAATGCAATACGTTAGATTGTTTTTCGTGACTTTTGCTTCATTGAGTGTTGATTGTGTATCCAAGCAAAATGAAGTCTTTGACAACTTTAGTCTTTTCTCCATTGATCATGATGTTATTTATTAGTCCACTTGTGAGGATTTTTGTTTTCTTTACTGAGGCTGTGGTCTTTGTTCTTCATCATTAAGTGTTTTAAATCCTCTTCACTTATAGCAAACAAAGTTGTATCACCTGCATATCACAAGTTGTTAATCCTACAGTCCGGATTCTTCATATAATTCAGTTTCTCAGATTAATTACTTAACGTATGGATTGAAAAAATATGGTAAAAGAATACAGCCCTGGCACACACATTTTTCCTGATTTTAAATCACTCAATACCCTCTAGTACTGTTAGAAGGACTGCCTCTTGGTCTACGTACAGGCTCCTCATGAGAAAAATCAAATCAATATTCGCCAAAATTTTATCCATAGCTTGTCCATACATTCATAAGTCTTTGTAAAGTAAATAAAACACAAGAAAACATCTTTCTGTTAGTCTCTTCTTTCATACAAGATCCATCTAACATCAGCAATGATAACACTTGTTCCACATCCTCTTCTGAATCCAGCTTGAGTTTCTGGCAGTCTCCAGTCAATGTATTGTTGCAGTTGTTTTAAAATTATCTTCAGCAAAGTATTTCTTGCATTTAGTATTAATAATATTGCTAGATGAGTTCCACATTTCATTGGATCACTTCTCTTTGGAATGGGCATAAATATGGGTCTTTTCCAGTTGATTGGCCAGGTAGTTGTCTTCCAAATGTCTTATCATAGATGAGTGAGCACCACCAGTAATATATCAGTTTGTTGAAAGATTTCAATTTGCATTCCATCAATTCCAGGAGCTTTTGCCAATTCCCCTTGGACTTCTTCCTTCAGTACCATTGGTTCTTGATTAGGTACCTCCTGAAATATTGGAACATCTACCATTGCTTTTTGGTACAGTGACTGTGTATACCTTGCATCTTCTTTTGATGCTTTCTACATAATTCAATATTTTGCCCATGGAATCCTTCCACAGTCTGCCCTTGGTCTAATTTTAGCTGATGATATCGATCTTTTCTAACAACTCTTCCCAGAGACATAGTAAATCTGATTCCTGTGTATTTCATTTGATGAAGTCCATGTGTATGTTGTTGTTGTTGGTAGGTGCCATTGAGTCGGTACCGACTCATAGTGACCCTATGCACAACAGAATGAAACACTGCCTGGTCCTGAGCCAATCTCACAATTGTTGCCATGCTTGAGCCCACTGACGCTGCCACTCGGCCAATCCATCTCACTGGGGGTCTTCTTCTTTTTCTCCGACCCTCCATCTTACCAAACATGATGTCCTTCTCCAGAGTCTGGTCCCTTCTGACAATATGTCCAAAACAATTCCACGAGAGCCAAAATATGACCTTGAATATATCCCACCTAAATTTAAAGATCATCGGAAGAACAGATTTGCTACATTAAACACTAAAGATCGAAGACTGGTGGAACTATCTAGCTTGTGGTTCAAATTTGACTTTGCAGTCTAGTACTTATCCTACAACGACACACATAAACAGTAGCATTCACTGGTCTTCCTTGCAGTTGAATGGATATTATTCCATCACAAATAGTGTTATACTTCATGATAGATGTGGAAATGTTCTTTTTGAGGAAGAATTCTTCATCATTCCTCTTAAAATTATCATTCCTGGCATAGTAAACCATATGATTGTTAGATTTTAAATGGCCAATACCATTCCATTTCAGCTCAATAATACATAGGATATCAATCATTATGTGTTACTATTCATTTTTGACAACTTTCAATCTTCCTAGAGTCATACTTTGTACATTCCATGTTCCAATTATTAATGTATATTTGCAGCTGTGTCTCCTCATTTTGAGTTGTGTCCATCAGCAAATGAAGTTCCCCAACATTACTCCATTCATATCACCTCAGTCAATTCTACTTTGAGGCAGCAGCTCTTCCCCAGTCCTATTTTGAGTGTTAACTTCCAACTGGAGGGGCTCATCTACTGGAACTACAACTGACAATCTTCTGCTGCTATTTATAAGGCTTTCAGTGATTAAAAAATCTGAATAAACAACCTCTCTTTCTTCCTAATCGGTTTTACTTTGGAAGTGCAGCTGAAACCTGTCCACTATGGGTCAGCTTGTTGGTATTTAAAATACTTGTAGCATAGCTTCCAAGGGGCATGCAAGCTACTACAGTACGACCAACTGACACAAAACTGGTGGACTTTGCCTATTGTTGTTGTTGTTGTTATGTGCCGTGGAGTCGGTTCCAACTCATAGCAACCCTGTACACGTTTCTGGGGCTGTAAATCTTTAAGGGGCCAGAAATCCTCATCTTTCTCCTGCAGAACAGCTGGTAGTTTTGAACTGCTGACCTTGCGGTTTGCAGCCCAATTCGTAACCACTACACTACCTTGGACTTTGCCTAAAGGGCACTTCAATATTACAAGTCAAGATTTGAAAGTGTTTCTTCAGTTCTTACAACTTTCCAAATGCTGAGCATGTTCTTTCCTTTTGGCTTTCTAACTCCAAGTCTTTGCATATTTCATTATAATACTTGATATTGTCTTCTCCAACTGCCCTTTGAAATTTTCTGTTGCGCTCTTTGACTTCTTCACTTCTTCCATTTGCTTTCACATCTCTACACTGGAAAGTAAATTTCAGAGTCTCTTCGGACACCCATTTTGGTCTTTTCTTTCTTTCATCTTTTTAATGGTCTTTTGCTTTCTTCCTGTATGAAATTCTTGATGCCATCCCACAACTTTCTCGGTCTTCAGTCATTCGTGTCTAATTCATCAAATCTGTTCTTGAGATGTTCTCTAAATTCAGATGGGATATATTCAAGAACAGAATTTGGCCCTTGTAGACTTTGATTTTCTTCAGGTTCAATATGAACTTGCATAGGAGCCAATGTGGATCTATTCCACAATCTGCCCCTGGCCTTGTTTTTGCTGATACTATTGAGCTTCTCCACTATCTCTTCCCACAGATGTACTCAGTCCAGGTACTAACCCTCGTTTAATTTGAAGAAAGTGAGTTAAGCAGTTATGTCAACAATCAACAGAAATGACATTTGTTTATGTAATAGTACAATAGAGAGAGAATTGTACTAAGAGTCAGAAAGACTGTATTTTTCCTGAGTTTCTTGCCTGTAATAATTCATTTATTTTTATTATTATTATGGTACAAATATATTTAACAAAATATTTGCCATTTAGTATGTTTACACAATTCAGTGACATTTGTTACATTCATCATGCTGGGCAACCAGCACACATATTCTAATGGTTTGTTTGGGATAGAGCAACAACAATATCTAAGTAACCTGAAAACCACACTAATTCCAGATACCATAGTAATGATTATTATTGGGATTGCACTTGTTTTCTTAGGATACCATAACAAGTTTCCACAAACTTGGTTCCTTAAAACAACAGAAATGCATTCTTTCACATCTGGGGAGGTAAGAAATCTGAAATAAAGACTTAGGCATATCTAGGTCTGGTGTAGTGCTATAGGATAAGCAATGGACTGCTAACCGCAAGTCTGATGGTTCAAAGCCACCAGCTGCTTCTTGGAAACCCTATACAGAGTCACTATGAGTTGGAACCAACTTGATGGCATTTAACAACAACAGTTCTGGAATCTCTGAGTGAGAATTCATTCCCTTCCCTTTTTCCTAGCTTCTGGTCGTTTTCTATGTAGTTCTTTGCCTCGTGGCTGCATTACTTTAATCTCTGTCTTCATAGACATAGGTATTCTCCTCTGTGTCACTGTGTCTCAAATCTCCCTCTCCTCTCTCTTCAAAGGACACTAGTCGTTGGATTTAAAGTGCATCATAAATTCAGAGAGCCTCATTTCGAGATCCTTACTTTATTTACATTGTCAAAGACCTTTATTTTAAGGCCACATTCTGAGGCTCTAAGAAGAAATACCTTTTGGGGTTCACAATTCAACTCACTATGAGGGTGTAGACAAGACCACTAGTTTATATACAGTTATAATTGAAGGGAAATTAAAAAAATAAAAGAGAGAGAGAAATCCTTGCATGAGAAGGGTATAAATTACTCGCCCATTGATGGATAAGCACTGGACTGCTAAAAGTAAAAAAACCAACAAAAGCACCATCTGCTCCTTGGAAACCCTATATGAGATGAAATAGACTGTTAACAACAGTCACAGCAACATTGAAGATTGCGTATTTTTTAGTTTTAAGAATAAGATCAGCTAGTACTGTATTTTTAAACATGTCCATCAGATAATTTGTTATATGTTGTTGTTGTTGTTAAGTGCCGTGGAGTCAGTTCCGACTCATAGCGACCCTGCACAGGGTTTCCAAGGCTGTAAATCTTTACGGCAGCAGAAAGCCTCATCTTTCCGCGGAACTGCTGGTAGTTTCGAACTGCTGACCTTGCAGTTCACAGCCCAGTTTGTAACCACTACGCTACCAGAGCTCCTTAATTTATTATATGAAGAGTGTCAAATATACCATAGTAGGCAATACAGAGAACTTAACTTCTTGTGGATAATCAATTACACTCTGGTCATATTATATGGTCTTCGGAGAAGGCATCGTTTTGCCTTAGATATGATGGCTGTTATCTCTCTAAGCTTCAATTTCTACATTAAGGTGATTTGTCATTGAGTTGAATTTGACTCGTGGTGATCGCATGTGTGCCAGAATAGCACTGGGCTTCATAGGATTTTCAATGGCTTCTTTTTTCAAAAAAAAAAAAGTAGATCTCTAGACCTTTGTGCCAAGATGCCTCTAAGTGGACTCAAACCTCCATCCTTTGGTAAGCAGCCAAGCATATTGACCATTTGCCTATTGACCATTGACCACCCAAGGACCCTAGAGTTCTAATAATAATATCGACACTAACAAAGGTAAGAAACAAAGCAATTTGTGCATGTTGTTATAGGAACTATACTTAGTTCTCCTTGCAGATCGAAGAAAACTTCAAAGAGCAATGATGCCTGATAGGCATTTTTACAGGTCACAGAGGGTGGTTCCAGACAGAAGGGGCAACATCTCAGGCATAGGAGCACCTGTCATGCTTAAAAAACACTTGTGCTTGAAGGGGCTGCTAACTGAAATGGCAGCAGTTCTAACCCACCAGAGACTCTGCAGGAGAAAAGATCTAACTATATGGTCCTATAAAGATTGTTGTTGCTTTTTGTTGTTGTTAATTGCTGTGGAGTTGGTTCTGACACACAGAGAACCAGTATAGGGTTTCTGAGGTGGTAAATCTCTACTGGAACTGAAGGTCTCATCTTTCTCCTACAGAGTGGCTAGTGAATTCAAACTGCTCATCTTGCAGTTAGCAGGCCAACACATGTAAAGGTTATAGCTTAGAAAACTGTATGGGGTAATTCTACTCTGTTTCATGGGGTTGGTTTGAGTAAGAATCTATGCAACAGCATAGATTTTCATGCTTCTTCACTAACTTATGATGCTGCTTAAATTTAGCTATTGTTGTTGCTAGGTACAAGCGAGTTGGTTCCAACTCGTTGCAACCCTGTTTTTCTGAATATGGCTAGCGAATTTAAACCACCGAACTTATGGCTGGCAGTCCAGTGCTTATAATGAAGTGTCACACTATGACTCCAAATTCAACTATGTTGTTGTTTTTGTTGTTAAGTACCATCAAGTCGGTTCCAACTCATAGTAACCCTGTGTATGGTTTTCAAGGAGCAGCTGGTGGGTTTGAAGTGCCAACCTTGTGGTTCACAGTCCAGTGCTGATCCTACAGCGCCACACTAGGATATTCACACTTGGAAATTAGTTCTTACCCTAATAACTACGTAAATGTGCTCTGGATGATACAACTCATGGGTCATTCTTATTGTTAAAATTATAGCCTATGCTACTAGCCTTGTATGCTCATACATAATTTTCAAGTTTTAGTGGATATCTATTTAATCTTCCTATGTATAAAATTCATTTTCAACTGTAAACTTCAATGCCAGGCTGGCCCACCAAGACTTGTCTATTCTAATACTTGAGTCTCATATCTCATCCTCGTTTTGGTCAGTTCACCTGATTCCAACAATCAGCTTAGTATCTAAGCACACTCAGCTCTCAAATTTATCACTTACATAAATCTACATTCCCTATTTTCTACAGGTTTCTTACTCAAACTTCTTAAGCTCCCAGCTCCTGGTGTAATGAGCAGTTTTATAGAACTCTCTCATTAGATTCAAGAGAAACACATTTTTACACCCTTTTGGGTACAAAGGTCAATGGGAGGGAATGTCAAAATACAGGTCAAATATCAATAATAGATACTCCTTGAATCTGTGTTGAAAACAGACGTTAGAGTGTCTTGATAAAAACTAATGCCAATATATACGCTTTTTCTTACAGTTCTAAGCAATCCTCCAACCCTCAGGCCAGCTTTCATGTATGAAGGTCATTCTACAGCTCTTTCCACATTTTTATTTGACAGGAAGAATATGTAGCAGATCTCCTCTCTTAAATGGTCATGGAATGCATGTTACTATTAGCCAATACCAATAAGTCTGCTGCCAAAAGAAGCGTGGTGAGATGGGAGCTGACTGTAGCTACTTGGGTGTGTGACCATCTTTCAACCTTGTCATCACTTATCCATCACCATGGCCTGCTGGAAACACATTGGACTTTCACCAAATCCCAGCAACCAGTATTACAGGGAAGAAACTCATTTTTGTATACAGTTATATTTGTCTCATAGCATAAAAATCCATTTCAAAGAAACTACTCTTATTCAGGATGGAACTCAATTCAAGATTTGCATTTTCCACTTGAAAATATGATATTCCTTCTGGGTGTCGTAGAACAATCACTGGGCTGCTAACCAAAATGTTGGCAGTTCAAACCCACCAGCCATTCCTTGAAAATCCTGCACAAGGTTTCTATGAGTCAGAACTTATTTTCATGATGCTTAACAACAGCAACATAAATCAATAACTAAAAATAACATCTCCAAAAACTTCTGGAAAGCAATATTTTATAATTCTATCATTTAAATTTTAACTACAAGTTTAAACCACAAATTGTCATTCTGGGCTGGCTTGCGTGCTGCTATGATTCTGGAAGCTATACCACAGGTATTTTAAAAACCAGCAGGGTACCCACGATGGACAGGTTGCAGCTGAGCTTGTAGACGTAGACAGATAAGTATGAAGGAGAGATGGACTATTTCCAAACCTTTAGACCCTCAGGTTAGAAGGCACTCATACAGTTGTAGGAGTTTTGGTATGGCACTGCAGATTAATGCAAAATCAGTTTGAACTGCAGAGGTCTGTGGTTCAAGCTCACCAGCTGCTCCTCAGATACCCTCTACAGGGTTGCTATGACTTAACAGCACTGCACAACAACAACATATAGTTGTAAAGAGCAAGAAGTGGTATCAGTGCCAGGTTCTATGCAAGGCAAGTAATTGCTGAAGGATATGCTTTTGGGGAATGAATTTTATACTAAATGCACATATTACTGAATCAAAATTAAATGAATAACTTTGTAAAAGAATAAGAGATTTTATGGTCTGGTTTTTGCAGTGTTTTCAAAAGTGGCTTCTGGTTTGTAGACAAAACAATCAAGCAGGTTTCTTGAAATGGGTTATTAGTCACAACATCACCGTCAATATTTCTTCAGTTCCTGCCTGGGATGGGATGTCAGCACAGATGTTGTCCATTGTTGGTGCTGAAGAGGGCAGCAGATGGCATCCTTAGTATCTTTTGCCAAAAAAGAAGCAAATGTACACTCTTCAAAGATTCCACTTGGGAAACAGAGAGGGCAGAGCGGCCATTAGCGATTGTTCTGCTTTTTGTTTTGTTTTAGCAAGAACACATGTGGATCTTTAAGAAAATCATATGGTAAGTTCTCTTCTTTTCTGTCTAGGACTTTGTATTGTGCTCCTGGTCAGGGTGGTAAGGAGCGGTAGCGGGATACCATGGAGTTCTGTTATGAGGAGTGTTGCTGAAAATATATTTAGTTGTCTTCTTAGGAATTTAACTGATACCAAAACTTCATTCATGATAAGAAAGTAACACGTGTTTGGCAACAGCACCCTTATTTCCTCAGATACCTCTTTTGTTTGGTATAATTAAGAAACAAACAGGAACAAAGTTGGCTTGTTGTTGTTGTTGTTGTTAAGTGCCGTCGAGTCAGTTCTGACCCATAGTGACCCTGTACAGGGTTTCCAAGGCTGTAAATCTTTACGGGAGCAGAAAGCCTCATCTTTCTCCCGCGGAGCAGCTGGTAGTCTCAAACTGCTGACCTTAAGGTTCGCAGCCCGATTCGTAACCACTATGCTACCAGAGCAATACCACCCTTATTTCCTCAGATGCCTCTTTTGTTTGGTATAATTAAGAAACAAATAGGAACAAAGTTGGCTCTGAGATGGAAATAAATGTTTGGTAGCACTTGGGATTCTAAACCTGTTTTGATAAATACAAAGCAGGGATAAGAGGCCATGCCAATAGCCTGTTATATATATGGAGTTGAATCTATGGGAACATTTCTATTTTTCTAGCAGTTTTAGGATATATCGAAATCAGGGAAGTTTCAGTGCTGGTGGAGATACGTGCAGGCAATTAACGTGATAAGGGTAGAGAGGATGGACAAATTTGAATCTTGAGAACTCTTGACTATAAAGATCAATGAACTAATTGTAGCAGCATGGCTATCCAAGGATATAGCCTTGTGAAAACCAAAGATTATTCCATCCCAAATTTAGTTTATCATAGTAACCTACCCTTGCCTAAAGTGGCTAATGTAAAAAACCTTTTTGCTAACCAGAAACTGAAAAAGAAAGCAAACATGATGAAAAAGAGAAAAATAAATGTCTTTATTGATAGCAGCTTTCAACTGAATCACATTAAGCTCGGTAAAAGCTTTCCTGGAGTAAATTGAGTTGCAAATCAATTCAAGATGGAGGAGACTTTCAAAAAAGAATTTTTTGAAGTAGTAGAATTAAGAGAATAGTGCATGCCCTATGTCTGGACACTTTTTTCTTCATCTTTCCACTTAAACATTTTGAACTGGATGTTACATCAGTTTACTGTTTATTCTAGGAATAAACAAGTATAAGACTACGCCCTCACCTCATCTCTCATACTTTGGACATATTATCAGAATGAACCAAATGCTGGAAAAGGACATCATTCTTGGAGAAGGAAGGGGTCAATGAAACAGAGAAGGAGTCTCAACAAGATAGACACAGTGGCTGTAAGAAAAGACTCAAATGTAGCCTTGACTGTGAGGATGGTTCAGGACCAGGCTGGATTTTGTTCTATTGTACATAGCGTAGCTACGAGTTGGAAGAGGCTCAGTAACACCTGACAAGCAGTCAGAAATTCAGAGGGAGTTGTATTAGGCTAATAGTCTAGGTGTGGCCATATAAGGATAAGCACTGTATTATTAACTGCAAGGTGGACAGTTCAAACCCATCAGTTGTTCCTTATAAACCCTATACAGGGTCGCTTTGAGGCAGAACATACTCGACAGCACTTAACACCAACAACATCAAAGTGCTACATTCTTATTGGAGCTCTAGGTCAATATGTTCCCTCTCTTTTTCCAGCTTTTAGAGGCGGCCTGCACTCTTTAAGGCGTGACTCCTTTATCCATCTTCAAAGCCAAAAGCATAGAATCTTCAAAACTGTCTCCCACTCAGAACATTTTTTTCCTCCCTCCCTTACTTGTAAAGACCCTTGTGATTATATTTAGGACCCATCTGTACAATTCAAGACAATCTCACCATCTCAAGACTATTAATTTATGTTTTAAATTATTATTTGGGTGGGAGTTTACAGAGCAAACTTGTTCCATTTAACAAATTATACACATTTTGCTTCAGGATATTGGTTGCGATCCTTTCAATGTAAAAGCACTCTTCCCACTTCCTCCCTGGGTTCCCCATTCAAATTTGTCATTCTTTCCATCCCCTTTCTGACTTGTGAGCTTTATTTTTTGGCAAATACTGCTTTTCTGGTGTAATATGGTTGATTGTACTCAGGAGTACATACCTCCTTGGGGTTATTATTCAGTTTATAATGTTGTTGTTATTAAGTGCTGCTGAATCAGTTCCCATTCATAGCAACCCATTATAGGGTTTGTGAGAAGGAGCTGTTAAGTTTGAACCGCGGACCTGCCTGTTCAAACAGACCTTGCAGATCTATTGTTTGTCAGGAAGTAGATCTTTTGAGATAATTCTACAGGTCATAGTCTTAAGGGTTCCATCAGTCTCTTTCAGAAAAATAAGTCTGGTCTCTTTTAAGATTTTGCATTTTGTTCTAGCATTTTTTTCTTCTTTTCTGTCTGGGACCTTGTACTGTGATCCTAGTCGGGGTGGTGAGTAGCGGTAGTGAGATACCATGGACTTTTAGTCTCTAATCGAGGCTGTGGATCACGTGGTCCACTAGTCCTGTGGTCCAATTGTTTATTTGAGACTTTGATTTTCATAACTTATTTACTCTGGATGATGAGACATCAATATACATCTTACATTTTGTTGTTGTTAGGGGCCATTGAGTTGGTACCTACTCATAGTGACCTTATGCACAACAGAACGAAACACTGCCCAATCCTAGGCCAACCTCACAATTGTTGCCATGCTTGAGCCCATTGATGTTGCACTTTGCCAATCCATCTTGCTGGAGGGACTTCCTCTTTTTCTCTGACCCTCCACCTTACCAAACATGATATCCTTCTCTAGAGACTGGTTCCTCCAGACAACATGTCCTAAGTATGAGAGATAAAGTTTGGCCATCCTGGCCTCCTAGAAGCACTCTGGCTGCACTTCTTCCAACACAGATCTGTTGGTTCTTTTGGAAGCCCATGGCACTTTCAATATTCTCCTCCAACACCATAACTCAAAAGCATCAATTATTTTACGGTCTTCCTTATTCACTGTCCAGCTTTTGCATCCATATGAGGTTATTGAAAATACCATGGCTTGGGTCAGGTGTACCTTAGTCCTCAAGCTGACATCTTTGCTCTTCAACACTTTAAAAAGGTCTTGTGCAGCAGATTTGTCTAATGTAATACATCATTTGATTTCTTGACTGCTGCTTCCATGAGTGTTGATAGTTGATCCAAGAAGAATGAAGTCGTTGACAACTTTAATCTTTTGTTTTTTGATAACAATGTTGTTTATTGGTGAGGATTTTTTTTTTTCTTTACATTGAGATGCAATCCATACTGAAGGTTGTTCTCTTTGATCTCCATCAGTAAATGTTTTAAGTACTCTTCACTTTCAGCAAGCAAGGTTGTGTCCTCTGCAGGTTGTTAATGAATCTTCCTCCAATCCTTTCTTTATATAACCCAGCTTCTCAGATTATTTGCTCAGCATACAGGTTGAATAAGTATGGTGAAAGAATACAACCCTGTCACACACCTTTCTTAATTTGAAACTATTCAGTGTTCCGATGTTCTGTTTGAACAACTGCCTCTTTGGTCCATGTACAGATTCCTCAGCAGCACAATTAAGTGTTGTCCATAGCTTGTCATGATCCACACAATCGAAAGCCTTTTCATAGTCAGTAAAGCACAGGTAAACATCTTTCATCCAAGATCCATCAGACATCAACAGTGATATCCCTTGTTCCACGGCCTCTTCAGAATCCAGCTTGAACCTCTGGAAGTTCTCTGTCAATGTATGCTTGCAGCCATTTCGATATTACCTTCAGTAAAACTTTACTCGCATGGGATATCAAAGAGATTGTCAGATGATTTCCACATTCCGTTGAGTCATGTCTCTTTGGAATGGACACAAATACAGATCTCTTCCAATCTGTCAGCCAGATCATTGTCTTCCAAATATCTTGGCATAGATAAGTGAGTGCCTCCTGTGCTGCCTCACTTTGTTGAAAGATTTCAATTTTTATTCTGTTAATTCCTGGGACCTTGTTCTTTGCCAATTCCTTCAATGCACCTTGAACTTTCTCCTTCATTATCATTGGCTCTTCTTCATATGCTTCCTCTTGAAACAGCTGGACATCAACCATTTATTTTTTGTTCCGTGACTCTGTGTATTCCTTCCATCTTCTCTTGATGCTTTCTGCATCAGTCAGTAATTTGCCCACAGAATGCTTCAATAATGATAGTCAAGACTTGAATTTTTTCTTCAGTTTTCTCAGCTTGAGAAATGCTGAGTGTGTTCTTCCCTTTTGGTTTTCTGACTCCAGATCTTTGCACATTTTGTTGTAACATTTGACTTTATCTTCTTGAGTTGATCTTTGAAATTTTCGGTTTAATTCTTGTACCTCCTCATGTCTTCCATTTCCTTTAGAATCTACTACTTGTTATTGTTGTTGTTAAGTGCTGTCGAGTCGGTTCTGACCCATAGCGACCCTGAACAGGATTTCCAAGGCTGTAAATCTTTATGGGAGAAGAAAGCCTCATCTTTCTCCCGTGGAGCAGCTAGTAGTTTTGAACCGCTGACCTTGCGGTTCGCAGCCCGATTCATAACCACTACGCTACCAGAGCTTCTTAGAATCTACTACTAGTACAGCTCAAAATAAGATGTTTGTCTATACAGTGACTTAATTGTCCTTTATCACTTAAACACTATTCTTAACACATTAGAATTCAATGTTTCAAGAAATTAGAGTTGATGCTGGAGATATAGCCAAGGGCTAGGTATTATAGTGGTTTTAAACTGTGGTAAAGAGTTTGAATTTCCTTTTGAGTGCACAAGAAAGGTTTACAAAAAGGAATGGCATTATAATTTTATATTTTAAACTGGCCATTTGTCAGCTAGGTAGAGTATGGTTTATAGAAGTTCCAAAAATGCAAGCCAAGAATATTTGCGAAGTTATTTCGGTACTCTTGGCTATAGATGATGGTGGCTTGAGTTAAAGTGATGGCCATAGAGAAAGAGAAGTGAGCATAATTGAAATAAATTGTGAAGGTCCATTTTAAAACAACTAAAAGTCCTTTTCAGGAATAATTCAATGTTTAAAGACAACTACACAGCCAACTAAGGAGCTCTGGTAGCATAGTGGTTACGAATCAGGCTGTAAACCGCAAGGTCAGCCGTTCGAAACTACCAGCTGATCCACAGGAGAAAGATGAGGCTTTTGCTCCCATAAAGATTCACAGCCTTGGAAACGCTGTTCAGGGTCGCTATAGGTCAGAACCGACTAGACGGCAATCAACAACAACAACAACAAACCATACTCTACCTATCTGACAAATGGCCACTTTAAAATATGGTATAACAATGCCATTCCTTTTTGTAAACCTTTCTTGTGCACTCAAAAGAAAATTCAAACTCTTTACCATACTTTGCAATCCGCTATAATACCTAGCCTTTGGCTATGTCTCCAGCATCAACTCTAATTTCTCTCTTCTTTACTCACTACATTCCAGGTAAACTGGCCTTCTTTGAGTATCTTGATAATCCAAAGTTACTTCTTCAGTTGGTTTTCTGCACCTGCTGTTTCCTTTACCTGGTAGATGTCTTCCTTTGATTTTCATTATAGATGGGTTCTCCTTATTCATGTCTTACTTCAAAGGTTGGAGTCCTGGTGTGGCACTTTAGGATAAGCACTGGACTGCAAGGTCGGTTTGAACAGTGAGATAGACAGCTCAAACTCACCACAAGCTCTTTGAAAACTCTATACAGGGTTGACAGCAAGTACCTGCAACAACTGCAAATGTTAACTCATTTAGACTTCCTTTGACCCCATAACCTAATATTGCTTCCCAAGGATCCCTTTCTTCTCAATAATCTCCATCAAAATAAACCTATGCTTCACTTCTCAACTATTTTGTTTTCCAAAATTTTGCATTTATGACAAAAGCAGAGCATCTGCTATCCAAGTATTTTGTACGTTAAAAATATACATCTGGCAATAAGGAATGTTGAGGTGCAAGGCAAAGTAATACTGGTTGTGATAGTGCAGTTTATGGGTCAATTTGCCTGGGCCAGGATGCTGAGTGATATAACAGTTATGTACTGATGTAACTTGGCAACTATGCTATGGTGCAATTTGGCATCTATGTAATTATATAATTAAGCATTTTGTAATAATGTCATCATCCTCCATTTTGCGATCTGATGTGACTATTCTCCATTTTCACACAACACTGTTTTTAGGATAACAGCTTGGCCTTTGGACCCTAACAGTATTGATAAGTGAGTAATGGATAGGATGAGGGTATATGCCTTTTATTACTTTCTGAAATAATCATAATTATTTTTATTTCTTGTTTATTATCTGACTTTTCTACAAAAAAATAATGTCCATTTAAACAGGGATTTATCTCACCACTGTATTCACAGTGATGAAACATGTGTTTGGAACATGGTCTATACTTGGAAATATGCACCAAAACAAACAACTGAAATGTGAAATGTATGCAAATTGACTAACACAGTGTTTGGCAAATAAACCAAAGTTATTTAATCAGAGGTAATATTGCAGTGTTCTTGTTATGGTTATGATGACTTGAATTTTCATGACACTTAATTCTACAATATTGGTCTTAGTGTTGTCCAAGGCCTGAGGTTAGAGTGTCCTCTGAATCCTTCAGCCAGGCTCCCTCCTCTTCCCTTGTTCATGTCTAGATCAGAAGAGTGAGACTTGATAACCCTATGTGTGTCCTAAATCTGCCACTAAAGGCCTGTAAATTGAATTCATTACATTTTATGGACTAACAAATCTTAATCAGTTATTTTATAGTTTTATAGTTTTATATTATTGAACACTGCTTATTTTTCTATAAAAAATTCTATGTGTTACACATTAAATCTCTAAAGCATTTCAGGAACTGAGCTTCACAGACTACTGATCTGAAGAAGTCACATAGCAAAAATGTGTTAGGACAGGAACTAGAGTTTTGACCTTAGGATTCACAATTCAGCATGTTTCCTATGGCACTATCAAGAATATCTGTTAAAATAAACTTATGATTCTTTTTTTGTTTTTGTTTTTTTCAGTTTTTATTGTGAACTGAGTAATAGTTTACATGGGAGAACATCGACTTTACACCATCATTTCATTGTAATGATTATAATTTCCTCCATGCATCATCATTCAACAGTATTTGCTTCCATTCCCTTGGGGGTTTTTTGTTTTCTTTTTTTTTGGGGGGGGGTACACAAAAACACTCAGGAATATATAATTATTTAAACAACCAAAGGGCACATCATTCTGCAAGCCTGCTTCCTGGCCATCAGCACCCTGTCTCTCTCGTTCCATGAGTCTAGAGTCCTCAGCTTCTTCCTTTCTCCATGACCTGATCTCTGCCTCCATCTCTGGTGTTGCTGCTTCTCTGGATAGGGTCTCGCATTCCACTTGTACTCTTCTCCCTTGATGGTCCTAGGGTCCGCTCTTCCTGGACTATAATATTAAGTACTTCCCCCTTTTTGTTACAAAATTTCTACCTTCAAAGTTTTGACAGTCACAATTAGCCCAGATAACAATTTCTCACTATTGAATCTTAAGAATCTTATCCCCATTTCTTTTCACCAGACCTATCTAGACAAGATGAAACCTATTCAGTGGAGATGCTATCTTTCCCCACACACTCTTAAACTAAACTCCCCCTTGAAAAGGTGTAAGCCAGTCACTTCATGCCTTTATCGCCCCCTCATTTTAGGTAGCGGTGTCTAAGTTGCCCATCCTTATCTTTCCTATATACAGATGAGACAGGATTGATACTTACTGTGATGACTCCTTTCCTCTCAGTTGGTATTTTGAGCTACTACATTCATAAGTATAGATCAAGTTCATTCAATTGCAGCAATTTACACTTGTTTCCTTTATAAAAACTTTCTCTAGTAAGTTTTCAATGTAAATAAAACAAAAATCCTCACCACTAGACCAATAAACAGCGTTCTTATCAACAAAGAAAAGATTGAAGTTGTCAAGGACTTCATTCAACTATCAACACTCTCGGAAGCAGCAGTTAAGAAATCAAACAATCTATTGAATTAGGCAAATCTGCTTCATAAGACCTTTTTAAAGTGTTGAAGAACAAAGATGTCAGCTTGAAGAGTAATGTGCTCCTGACCCAATCCAAGGTATTTTCAATGCATGTGAAAGCTGGACAGTGAATAAGGAAGACCGTAGAAGAATTGATGCTTTTGAGTTATGAGAATTGAGGAGAATATTGAACAGTGCCATGGGCTGCCAAAAGAACCAATAGATCCATTTTGGAAGAAGTGTAACAGAGTGCTCCATAGAGGCCAAGATGACCACACTTCATCTCTCATACTTTGTACATATTGTCAGGAGGGACCAGTCTCTGGAGAAGGACATCATGTTTGGTAAGTTGGAGGGTCAGAGAAAAAGAGGAAGACCCCCAACGAGATGGATGGCCAGTTGGCAGCATCGATGGACTCAAGCATGGCAACAGTAGTGAGGTTGGCCCAGGATAGGGCAGTGTTTTGTTCTGCTGTGCATAAGGTCGTTATGAGTCGGTACCGACTCGATGGCACCTAACAACAACAGTAGAGTTCTGATTATCAAGCCATTGAGGCTAGGTCAAATAGGTACTGTCTGCAAGTTTAGGTGTTCGTGTGTGTCTCTCCTCACTTCATATCAGCTAGAAGCTTCACTCTCAGCTCTAGCCCTCCATGGCTATGTGCTTGTCCATGGGTTCAGGAGTCCCCAAGTCTCACCACACTTTGGACCAACCAGCCCTTCCTCTTCTCTCTCTCATCTCTAGGTCAATGGGAGTCTATGGAATATGGTTGAACTCAGTCCATTTCTTCATTGCTGCCTTTGCCCCTCTTCCACTCATCAGTAGACCAACATGGTCACAGGCAAGCTTTACATGCCTGCTCATGTGTGGCCTTTCAGTTTCAGTCTTGGAGTGGGGTTTGTCCTGAAGGGACTTGATTGCTTGCCTTGATGGCTTCCCGGCGAACAATTTGCTTATTCATTTTTGTTTTGGAATTTTCTTGCTGACCTTTCTTTGAAGATGTATCTTCTGTTGCTCTAGCAGTTACAGACTGGTCTGCATGTCCTTTCTAGTGGGAATGCCTTAGAAGGTTCTAGATGGGGCTTGGGATTCCACCTAAGGTTCTATACACTACAAAGGCTCTACAAGAAGCCTATTTCACTGGGCAAATGCTAGAACCCCTTTTAGGTATTCCAATCAGTTATAGGCAGCTGAAGACGTGCTTACAAGCTTTCTGTAATCATATTTCCTAGTATTCCTTTTTATCCCACTCAAGTGTCTATTTTACAATAGTAGGGAAGGGAAACTAATATTCATAAGACAGTCAAGCATCTTAACACTATTTCAGCTCTTCAGACTATGCCTCCGTCCCTGTATGATAGGGCCCTGTTGTTCCACAGTTAAGCATATATCACTATTTACCTGTGTCTCATTTAGGCCATGTAAACCTGTCTCAGTGTTCCCCTTTCTAACTTGTTGTTCCACCCCTTCCCTTCTTGTACAATGTCCTCCCCAACACCCGAACTATGATGTGTCTACCCACTACCCTGTGCTCTACCATCCTCACCCTCCACTCCCCGAACCCCTCCATCACCACTGGTAACTAACAAAGCTTTTTTTCCCCTCCTTTTAGTATGGGTATCTTTTCTTAAACTTTTACAATAATAGTCTTATGCAGTGAAGGACCCTGCTCCAGATCAATAAAAGGGAATTGCAGTTGCCCCCAAAATGGCACCGACTAAAGCCCTGCATAAACTTCCATCTCCTGAAAGCTTAAGTTTTTGTTACACTTAGCGGTTCCCCACCCCAGTAGTTTCTGGTTCCAGGAACATCTCCATAACTCCACCCATTAAAAGTCCTCCAAATACCCCTCCCGAATCCTCACAATACTCTACTTGGGACCGCACCGTCTTAAATATGCCAGACTGTAAGGACTGGGTGGGCTCTCTTGTCTCTCTTGATTTTGAGTTCCCCCTCCCAGGTTTATTCTCAATAAACCTGCCTGCTGTTGAAGCCACATTCTCTGGTCGTCTGTTTCTTTCTTATTTCTTACATTTTGGTGCCCAATGTGGGACACAGGAGAGTAAGCCAAGGTGCCCTGGTTGGCACTGGGTCGCCTTTGCCCATTCCCCCATACATCCTTTCCTCTTCCTCTCTTTACAGTCTAAAATGTGGTGGGCAGTGGCAACTAATTTCATTCAGCATAATGTCCTCGAGGTTCATCCATGTTATGTGGTGGCTTGCAGCTTCCTTATAATTCTTCAAGGTAGCAGAATATTCCATTGTGTGTATGTATCAAAGTTTGTTCATCCATTCTTGCATTCATGGGTATTTAGTATGTCTCCATCTTTTTGCTATTGTGAATAGTGCTGCTATGAACATTGGTGTGCATATATTTACTCATGTTATGGCTTCTATTTCTTGTGGATATATACCAAGTAGAGAAATTGGTGGATCATAAGGAATTTCCAATTCTAACTTTCTGAGGAAGTGCCATACTGTTTTGCAGTGTGGCTGGTCCATTTTCCATTCCCAACAGGAAGGCAGGAGGGTCCCAGTATCACCACAAGTTCTCCAGCATTTATTGTCCTCTATCCTGGTGTGCTCGGGTAGCGTAGGTGTTACAAATCAGGCTGTGAACCTTGAGGTCAGCAGTTCGAAACTACCAGCTGCTCGGCAAGAGAAAGATGAGGCATTCTGCTCACGTAAAGATTTATAGCCTTGGAAACCCCTCACAGGGTTGCTATAAGTCAGAACTGACTCCATGGCACATAACAACAACAACAACAATCCTGATATAGCGCTGTGAGTTAATGCGCCAGATTGCAAAGCCATTTGAACTGCAAGGTTGGCAGTTCAAGCTCACCAGCTGCTCCCTGGAAACCCTATACAGGGTCGCTATGGGTCAGAAATGATTCAATGGCACTTCACAACAACAACAACAACAACTTTTTTTTTAACTTCACTTTTATTGCTGGTGTAAGATGATATCTCATTATTGTTTTGATTTGCATCTCTCTAATGGCTAGTGATTGTGAACATTTCTTCACATGTTTATTGACTACCTGAATCTCTTCCTTGGTGAAGTACATGTTCATGTCCTGTGCCCATTTTTTAATTGGGTTATTTGTCTTTATCTTGTAGCGCTGTTACAGTTTCATATAGATTTTAGAAATTAGTCCCTTGTCTGATATGTCATTGCAAAAGATCTGTTCCTATTCTGTGAACTCCCTTTTTACTCTTTTGGTGAAATCCTTTAATGCACATAAGTTTCTAATTTTAAGAATGTCCCAATAATCTATTTTGTCTTCTTTTGTTTGTGTACTTTTCGCAGTGTTTGGTAGTCTGTATGTTCCCTGGATTTTTGTTGTTGTTATGTGCCGTGGAGTAGATTCTGAGGCTGTAATCTTAACAGGAGCAGAAAACCTCATCTTTCTCCTGCATGCTCTGTATTAGAGCCCTTAAATTTGTCCCTATTTTTTCACTGACTACCTTTATAATTCTGATGTTCACATTTAGGTCTTTAATCTATGCTGAGTTGGTTTTTGTATATAGTGTGAGGTAAAGGTCTTGTTTCAATATTTTGCATATTTATTTCTTCTGCCAGCGCCATCTGTTGAAGAGACTGTGTCTTACCCATTCAATGTACTTTGGCCTTTTGTCAAAGATTAGTTGGCTGCATGTGGCTGGGTTAATTTCCAGATATTTGATTCTGTTCCAATGATCTATGTATCTTTCATTGTACCAGTACCAGGCTGTTTGGACCACTATAGCCATATAGCACATTTTGAAATCAGGGAGGGAGAGGTGTCCAACTTTTTTCTTCTTAAGCAGTGCTTTTCTTTTACTGGATCTCTTTCCTTTCCATTTCAAGTTTGTCATTGTTTTTTCCATCTTTCCAAAGAATGTCCTTGGACTCTGGATTGGGATTCCATTATATGTGTAAATTGCTTTGGGCAGTATTGACATTTTCACAATGTTAAGTGTTCCTATCCAGGAGCATGGTATATTCTTCCATTTTTAAAGTTTCTTATGGTTTCTTGTAGTAGTGTTTTGTAGTTTTCTTTGTATAGGTCCTTTGTTTCTCTGGGTACCTTTATTCCTAGACATTTCATTTTTTGGGCAGCTACTGTAAATGGTATTGTTTTCCTAATGTCCTTTTCAGCATTGTCATTATCAGTATAGAGGAATCCAACTGATTTTTGGATGTTGATCTTATACCCAGCCACTTTGCTGAATCTTCCAATAAGGTCCAGTAGCTTTTTTACTGAGTCTTTGGTGTTCTTTATGTATAGGATCATATCACCTGCAAATAGAGAGTTTTACTTCCTCTTTGACAATTTGGATGCCTTTGATTTCTATATCTTGCAGTATAGCTCTGGCTAAGACTTCCAATGCAGTATTGAATAGGAGTGGTGACAAAGGGCATCCTTGTCTGGCTCCTATTCACAAAGGGAAGGCTTTCAGTTTCTCTCCATTGAGAGTAATGTTGGTTGTTAGTTTTGTATATATGCTCTTAATTATGTTGAGTAAGTTCCCTTCAATTCCTACTTTGTTGAGTGTTTTTATCAGGAATGGATGTTGGATTTTGTCAAATACCTTTTTTGCATCAATTGATGTGATCATGTGGTTCTTTTCGTTTTTCTTATTTATATGGTGGATTGCATTGATTGTTTGTCTAATGTTGAACCATCCTTGCATCCCTGATATAAATCCCACTTGGTTTTGATGTTTTTGTTTTGTTTTGTTTTGTTTTGTTGATGTGATATTGGATTCTCTTGGCTAGGATTTTGTTGAGAATTTTTGCATCTATGTTCATGAGGGATATTAGTATATAATTTTCTTTCTTTAGTGATGTCCTTCCTTGGTTTTGGTATGAGGGTTATGCTTGCTTGAAAAATATATTAGGAAAATTTCCATCCTTTTTTATATTTTGAACTAATTTGAGTAGAATTGGTGACAGCTCTTCCCTGACTATTTGGTAAAATTCATCAGTAAAGTCATTTGGACCTGGACTTCTTTTGGTTGGGAGTTTTTTGATGACCTGATCAATTGATAACATTGATGGAATGCAAATTGTAATTTTTCAACACAAAATTGGAGGCAGCATTGAAGGCACATTGGAGGTTGAGGGATATGGACCAAAACAAAAACCAGAAACTGAAACCCACTGCCCTCAAGTAGATTCCTCCTCCTAGAGATCCTGTGGGACACAATAGAATTGCTCCTTAGGGTTTTTGAGACTGAAAGTGTTTATAGGAGCAGACAGTCTCCTTTTCTCCTGTGGAGTGGCTGGTGTGTCTGAAACACCACCTTGCAGTTAGCAGTTCAATGCTTAACCAGCCAAACTAAATGGGATCCTTAAAATAGAACCTTAAATGTTAAAAATTTCCATAACTCTGGTATTTACTCTCAAATATCCTTGAGGATATTTTGGGAAAAACAAATGTCTAAATGATTCAGAAATGTACATTTTCTCATGCATTTAAAACAGCCAGATGTTTTCTTCTTGAGAGTAACTTATCTTTTTTTTGGAAAATGTTTGCATTACTATCTAAATATCATTAATTATGCAATAACAATTGTTTTCTTGTATCATCTTTAACATTCTCTCAAATCATTTGAAATTAAGTTTCTGAAATATAGCTTGGCTTATGAAGTCATTTCAGTGTAAGAAGTCCCAGTGTAAAAATGGATAAAGTGCTGTAGAACTTCCAACTATTATAAAATTCAAAGAAACCCAATGGAGTTAAAAAAAAAAAAATAGCCTATATGAAACTTTCTCTTCTTTGATCATCTATAATGCTCGTGTTTTGTCCTACATTATAATTTTATATTGGTATTGTGTTGTTAAGTGCTGTAGAGTTGGTTCCAATTCATAACAATTCTGTATAGGATTTCTGAGAAGAGGCTGGTGGGTTTGAACCACCAACCTTGTAGTTAGCAGTCTGATACTTCTACCGTGCCACACCAGGATATATTAGGTATGAAAATCTAAATTGGCACACCAACCCTTTATATGCATGAGTCTACATTTTTTTCTGTGTACTATATGTGACTGATAGTTATCACAAAAGATACAAAGGGAGATTACGTAATGTCCCCAAGGTTACAGTGTGGTAGCCAAGAGCTGAATGTAAATCCAGCCTGTACTCTCGACCATTCTCTCCACTGCCTCCTAGTAGGAGGATTAATGTTGTGGTTGTTGTTAAGTGCCATCGAGTTGGTTCTGACTCATAGCAACTCTGTATAGAGTTTCCAGGCTGATGAGTTTGAACCACCCACCTTGTGGTTTATCCCATAGCATCATCAGTAGGAGGATGAGCCAGCAGAAATAATTGAAGTTAACCACTACAAGTTTTCTTTGAGTTGATTCCAACTTAGGGCAACCCTACATGCTACAAAGTAGAAAGGGGCTCCATAGGGTTTTCAAAGGTGTAACCATTTGGAAGCAGATCACCAGTCCTTCTTTCAGAGGCCCTTTTGGTGTCACTCAGGGACACTAATAGAAGATTGTTGGTATTAAATTCCATGGAGTCAGTTATGACTCATAATGACCCTGTATAAGGTTTCCAAGGATCACGTGGTGCATTTGAACTGCTGATTTTTCAGTTAGCACTCTAATGCTTTTTATACAGCACTGATCTTGTTGTTGTTGTTGTTAAATGCCTTTGAGTCGGTTCCAACTCATAGCGACCTTATATAGGGTTTCCAGGAAGTGCTTGGTGAGCTTGAGCCAACAACCTTGCTGTTCAAACCAACCTTGCAGTCCAGTGCATTAACCCACAGTGCCACACAATTAGGGAAATAGAATTGCCAGAAAATGTAAACTCCATGAGGAGAATAGGAGTGATTTTATTACAACATGCATTTAGCATTTTATATTAGATTTGATGACAAAAGAGAAACCAATTGATAGCAACAATACTCCTCTCCATTGTGATAGTCCAGCCATGATAAAAGGAGATGCTTAAAGGGAAATATATTCAAGACTTACAACAGTTATTTACCTCACTACAATGTCAAGAACGCAAATACAATCAATCATGGATCTTGCTTTAAGGAACATCAAATCTAGGGAAAAAGGCAAAAAGTAACTGAATAAAAAAAGATCTACAATAAAATGTCAAGAACACTAAAAGAATAGACAGAAAAACTAGCTACAGATGATAATAATCATACTTTTTTAACAGAGTAATGATCATTATTTTATGATGGAAATAAAAGACCCTTTCCCATCCTAGTAAAATAAAACAAGTCATTTTCCTTAATAAGATAAAAATCATTTAAATAAACATAATGCAATTTTTAATATATCAAGAGTAGTGATTTAGAATTCATATTGCATTATATTTCAGAATTATATTAGACAAAGCAACATAATTAGGCCCAAATTATTACATGGTCAGAGACATAATTCTCATGCATGCTATTTCTTAAATCCACAAGAGGATTGTATTGTTCATAGAGCGACAATGTTTTTGTAGAACACAATGTTAAATAGACTGTGCTTTTTGTATTTATGAAATGGCTGAAGTCCTCAATGTGAAAATATCAGTTTCTCATATTGATAAAAACATGGCTCATGTTTTTTATCTTTGTACACCCCTGGGAGGAATATCAGCCTTTTGCAAACCTGAAATAGCAGAACATCCCATATTTCTAGCTTTCTCCAAAAGACAAATGGTATGTAACTCAATAAAGCTAGGACTTTAACATGAAATGAAACTGCTGTATTTGTTTTTGTTCTTTTTCTACCAATAATTATGCCACTGCATTCGTCACTAGCTAGAATTCATAAGTAGAATTAGTGGGAGTTTTGTATGCCATATGAAATATAATCATAACCTTTAGAATCTAATTTCTCCTTCAACTAATAGTCTTTAGAGTGGATCATTCAAGATTTTCCCCCTAGCTCCTGTACTCCTATTTAAATCATTATTTAATACCTCTCTGAGTCCTTTATCTGATCATCATTTCTCAAAGTTCTTAAGCATGACAGCCTCCTGAAATACCCGCTAAAAAGCAATATAGTTAATTTCTGCTCAGGGACCGGACACCAGATTATTCTACAATAAATTGTCACTTTCATCTTCCCAGGTGAGTAGAGTGCACACACAATGACTCTGTTCACTTACCAAGTCCACATTTATTATAATGTGCTACATATCATTATTCAGCAAGTCAAGCCTCTCCTGTCACAAGACAGCAGTGTCAAATGAAGTCAGCACATTCAGGAAGCTTACAGCAAAGTCAGTTTTGATTCAGTAAGCATCCCTTTGTACTTAGGAACCTAGCTCCACGAGTATTAATTTTCAAAGTAGTAGAATGGGAGTGATGGAGATTCATAGATCTACACAGAGAACATGTGGCAGGCATCTGACTACAACACATCATCTCATTGAGCATTATATCCACTGCTTGCAGAATAGTTTATGTACAGTAAATCAAAGGAGGACTAACTACATAGTAATTGTTTATCAAATGACCGCTGTAGTCCTATCCACAAGTTAGATGTAAAGAGACTTTATAGTACATATAACATGTAGGCCATTATTCATTTCCTCATGTTTAAGACTCTTGTTCTTAAGAATAATGAACCTCTTTAGGTTCTCCTCCCATACTTGTTTTCATGTGAAAACAAACTTTGAGAAGGACTCATTTACAACTACTTTATGTAAGACTAGCTGAAAAAATGGAATAAGTAAATGCAATAGTTCCAATCTGGCCTGCCTTGAGCCAGATCGCCATCCAGGGTTTAATTTCCATATAGCTACATGTTTAAGCATTTAAGTGTTGTACATGAGTGATGGAAAGAAAATCTCTAAATTCCAGGATGTCCAAATTAAAGTTATTTAAGCAATATGGCTTAATTAGATATGTTGGGAGAAATAAGATTTACGTATTCATAACAAGTAGTTGTTGTTAAGTGCCGTTGAGTCAGTTCCGACCCATAGCGACCCTGTACAGGGTTTCCAAGGCTATAAACCTTTATGGGATCAGAAAGCCTCATCTCTTTCTTGCCAAGCAGCTGGTAGTTTTGAACTGCTGACCTTAAGGTTCACAGCCCAATTCGTAACCACTACACTACCAGAGCTCCATTCATAACAAGTAGGGAAGGAATAAAACAAGAGTTAGAGTCATCTGTCAGTTTGTCATACTGGAATGGCTTGTGTGTTGCAGTGATGCTGGAAGCTATGCCACCCGAATTTTATACACTAGCAGGGTCACGCATGGTGGACTGGTTTCAGTTAAGCTTCTAGACTAAGAAACAGTAGGAAGAAGGAGAAGCAAACCATTTAATGTTTAACTACTGAAAACCTTATAAATTGCAGTGGAGTATTGTCTGATAGCACAAGAATATTAAATACTGAAACATTATAGGACCAGAACATTGTCAGATAGCATGCTGGAAGATGAGCCCTTCAGGTTGGAAGGCACTCAAAGTATGACTGGGTAAGAGTTGTCTCCTCAAAACAGAGTTGACCAATAAGATGTGAACAGATAAAGCTTACAGAATCTTCATTTGCTGATGGGGCACAACCCAAAATGAGGAAAAACATCTGTAAACCTACATTAGTAATCAGAACACAAAATGTATGAGTTAAGAATCTAGGAAAATTGGAACTTGATTGAAATAGAATACATAAATATTGATATCCTCGGCATTGTTGTTGTTGTTAAGTGCTGTCGAGTTGGTACTGACTCATAATGACCCTATATTGGATGTCCAGGGAGCAGCTGGTGGGTTTGAACTGCTGACCTTGTGGTTTGCAGACCATTCCTGTTCCTACAGCACCATACCGGGAGTCCAGCTTAGATATTAGTGAGCAGAAATGGACTGGTATTGGTCATTTTGAATCTGACAGTCATGTGGTTTACTATGCCAGGAATGATTAAACAAAAAGGAAGATGTCATATTCATCATCAAAAAGAACATTTCAAGATCTATCTTGAAGTATAATGTTGTCTGTGACAGGATAATATCCATACACATTCAAGGAAGACCAGTTAATCACACTATTATTAAAGTTTATGCACAAACCATTAAAGACAACTATGAAATTGAGTAATTCTACCAACTTCTTCAGTCTGAAATTGATCAAATATGTAATCAAGGTGCATTGATAATTACTGGTGATTGGAGTGCAAAAGTTGGAAGCAAAGAGGATGGGTCAGTAGTTGGAAAATACGGCGTTAATGGTAGAACAGATATTGGAGATCACAAGATAGAATTTTACAAGACCAATGACGTGTTCAGTGCAATCCTTGTTTAAAATAATTTATAAGTTGGTAATACACATGAACCTCACAAGATGGAATACACAGAAATCAAATTGACTATATTTGTGAGAACAGACCCTGGATAAGTTCCATATCATCAGCCAAAATAAGGACGGGGCAGACTGTGGAATAGACTAGTTAATCATCGCTCATATACATGTCAGACTGAAGCTGAGGAAGATTAAAACAAATCAACCAGAATCAAAATATTACTTTGAGCATATCCCACCTGAATTTAGAAATCATCTCGGGTACGGATTTGATGAATTAGACACTAATGACCGAAGACCAGAAGAGTTGTGGGATGACATCAAGAACATCATACAGGAAGAAAGCAAAAAGTTATTAAGAAGACAAGAAAGAAAAGACCAAAACGAATGTCAGAAACAACTCTGAAACATGCCTTCAAGCTTACACAAATGGCTGAAATGAGTAGGTAAAAGAGCTGAACAGATCATTTTAAAGGTCAGCTTCAAAAGACAAAGTAATGTATTATAATGAAATGTACAAAGACCTGAAGTCAGAAAACCAAAAGGAAGAACACACTTAACATTTCTAAAGCTGAAAGAACTGAAGAAAAAAATTCCAGCTTCAACTTCTAGTATTGAAGGAGTCATTGGGAAAAATATTGAATGATGCAGACAGCATCAAAAGAAGATGGAAGAAATACACAGATTCACTATACAAAAAGAAAGAATTGGTTGATGCTCAACCAATTCAAGAAGTAGCATTTGATCAAGAGCCAATGAAAGAAGAAATCCACATTGCAATGAAGGTATTGGCAATGAACAAGTTTCTGGGAATTGATGGAATACAAACTGAAATATTTCAACTAACTGATACAACATTGAAGGCGTTCTTAATCTATGCCAAAACATTTGGAAGACAAATACCTGGCCAAATGATTGGAAGACTTCCATCTTTGTGTCCAATCCAAAGAGAGGTGATCTAACAGAATACTGAAACCATCGGAAAATATCGTTACTATCACATATAAGTAAAATTTTGCTAAATATACCTAAATGTATCTGTAACAGTACATTGATTGACAGGAAACCACCAGAGGTTCAAGTCATACTCAGACTCAGACATGGAACAAGGAATATCATTGTAGACGTCAGATGAATCTTGTCTGAATGTAGAGAATACAAGAAATATGTTTATGTGTGCTTTATTGACTATACAAAGGCTTTGGACTCTGTGGATCATGACAAGCTATGGACAACATTGCAAAGAATGAGTATTTCGGAACACTTCATTGTATTCATGTGGAACCCGAACCTAGAGCAAAAGGCAGTCCTTCTAACAGAATAAGGGGACATTCAATGGTTTAAAATTAGATGTGCACCAGAGTTGTATTCTTTCACCATATTTATTCAATTTGTATGTTGAACAAATAATCTGAGAAACTGGCCTGTATGAAGAAGAACATGCATCAGGATTGAAAAAAGACTCATTAGCAACCTGCAATATGCAGATGATACATCCTTGCTTGCTGAAAGTGAAGAGGACTTAAGCATTTACTGGTAAAGATCAAAGACCAATGCGAAAAATGAAAAACTCTGTTTATTGTCTTAGAAAACACTTATGTCATCACAAAGAGTGGGTTGCTACAAGTGTGGATGCACACTGTGTCAATAAATAATATGATTAATCAAGAAAAGATGGAAGTTTTCAAAGATCTCATTTACTTTGCATCCACAATTAACACTCAAGAAATCAAACAATGTACAGCATTAGGCAAATCCACTGCACAACGCCTCTTTAAAGTGTTCAAGAGTAAAGATGTCAGTTTGAGCACCACGGTGCTCCTGATCCAAGCCATGATATTTCCAATAGCCTCATACGCAGATGAAACTTGGACAGTGTGTTAGGAAGACAGTAGAAGAATTGATGCATTTGAGTTATAGTGTTGGGAAAGAGTATTAAAACTATCATGGATTGCCAAAAGAATAAACAAGCCTGTGTTGGAAAAAGTATATCCAGTATGTTCCTTAGAAGCCAGGATGGTGAGAATTTGTGTCTCATACCTCATACATATTATCAGGAGGGACCAGTTCCCATAGAAGGACATCACGCTTGGTAAAGTGGAGAGTCAGAAAAAAAAAAAAAAAGAGTAAGATCTCCAATGAGATGGATTACTACTGTGGCAACAGCAATGGGCTGAAGCTTCTCAAGGATTGTGAGGGTGGTGAAGACCAGGGAATATTTCATTCTGTTATGCATAAGGTCATTATGAGTTAGAACCAACTTGACATTGTTGTTGTTGTTGTCAGGTACCATTGAGTCGGAACCGACTCGTAGCAACCCCATGCACAACAGAACGAAACAATGTCCGATCCTGGGCCAACTCCACCACCGCTGCCACACTTGAGTCCATCAATGATGCCACCTGGTTGATCTATCTCTTTGGGGGTCTTCCTCTTTTTCTCTGACCCTCATCCTTCTCCAGCGACTGCTCTCTCCTGATAATATGTCCAAAGTATGAGAGACAAAGCTTAGCCATCCTGGCCTCCAAGGAGCACTCTGGCTGCACTTCTTCCAAAACAGATCTATTGGTTCTTTTGGCAGTCCATGGCACCTTTAGTATTCTCCTCCAACACCACAACTCAAAGGCATCAATTCTTGTACGGTCTTCCTTATTCACTGTCCAGCTTTCACATCCATATGAGGTTATTGAAAATACCATGGCTTGGATCAGGCGCACCTTAGTCCTCAAGCTGACATCTCTGCTCTTCAACACTTTAAAAAGTTCCTGTGCAGCAGATCTGCCCAATGCAATACGGTGTCTGATCTCTTGACTGCTGCTTCCGTGAGTGTTGATAGTTGAGCCAAGAAGAATGAAGTCCTTGACAACTTCAATCTTTTCTCCATTGATAAGAATGTTGTTTATTGGTCCAGTGGTGAGGATTTTTGTTTTTCTGACATTGAGCTGCAACCCATACTGAAGGCTGTGTTCTTTGATTTTCATCAGTAAATGTTTCAAGTTCTCTTCACTTTCAGCAAGCAAGGTTGTATCATCTGTATATCGCAGGTTGTTAATGAGTCTTCCTCCAATCCTGATGCCATGTTTTCCTTCATAGAACCCAGCTTCTCGTATTATTTGCTCAGCATACAGGTTGAATAAATATGGTGAAAGAACACAACCTTGATGCACAGCTTTCCCAATTTTAAAACATTTAGTGTTCCTATGCTCTGTTCTAACAACTGCTTCTTGGTCCAGGTACAGATTCCTCATAAGTACAATTAAGTGTTCTGGAAGTCTCATATTTCTCAATGTTGACATTACCTAACAACAATTTATATGGCTTATATTTTTGTCCAACCAAAGACATGTTGAAGTCCTAACCCCTGGAATCTGTGGATTTGACCTCGTTTATAAATGAAATCTTTGCAGATGTTATCAGTTAAGGTATCATATGGTCATACTGTGATGAGGTGTGTCCTAAGCCAATCTAAATGGTATCCTTATCAAAGAGGAGAAGAGATGCAGAAAGACAGAGGAAGGATGATCATATGGAAGTACATCCGCAAGCAAGGACAATCTGGGGCTAACAGATTTTGTAAAAAAGAAGAAAGAAAATTCTGGTAGAGACTTCAGAGGAAGCATAAGCCAGTTGACAAATTGTTTTGAATGTCTAGCCTCCAGATCTGTGAAAGAACAGATTTAGAAGCCACCTACCCTTGGGGTATTTTGTTACTGCATCCCTCAGAACAAACAGATTTTTGCACCAGAAGATTAAATGTTCCTGTAACAAATATCTAAAAATCTAGAAGGTGTTTCGATGTGAATACTATGTATTGGTTAGAAGAATTCTGAGCTACATGTAGATAAAAATAAGATTCCCTGAGGAGACTGCTGGCAGAGTAATGGACAGCAAAGACGATCCTGGCGAGAGCTCAAAAAGAAAGAGTGACAGAGAAAAAACTCTGTTCATTGTTTATGAGAACACTTATATCATCATGAAGAGCAGATTGCTACAAATGTGGATGTTAAATGGACTTTTGGTATGGCCTTAAAAGGAAATTAAGAACATGCTATTGTACAGTTGAAGAAAGGTGGTTCTTGTTAAAAAGGACCAAAGAGCTTAACTGAATAATATCGAGTGTACTTAGAAAAACAGAAAATGTAAGTGACGAACTCAGCTATTTGACTGAGGATATTTCCAAGCGAAATGTGTTTGGACAAGCATTTACTGAAGACATTAGGCATATGGATTCTGGATCCATTCAATTATCTCATCAGGAACACTATAAATTTAGACTGAAGGTGACAAAGCCAGTATGAAATAAGCATGATCTGTCCAGCTTCTGGAATTCACCAGGCATCATGGAATCCTGGTGTGGTGCTGAAACATAAGCCCTGGATTGCTAACAAGCTCGGTGGTTCACACCCATCAGTCACTCCTCAGAAACCCTCAAAAGGGTCAATATGAGTCAAAACTGACTTGGCAGCACTTAACAGGCAGGAAACAGACTGGTGCAGAGTCCTGGTTTGGAATATCTTTCTTCAAGCTCCAGGGTCAGAGCTACCACTTCTTTGGCTTCAGCAGACAGAACCATTGCCTCAGTTCCAGAATATGTGGCTGCAGCCCAAGGTTGAGGGATAAGACCACCATCCTAGTAGACAGTAAAAATGGGGATGACTAAAAGTGGGACCAAGAGGACAGAATGAACATCTAGCACCATGGGCTTGTTGGCTAAAATTCAGATAGTGGCACCATAGCCCAGAGGGGCTCAGAGGACAGGACAGTTAATTATAAGGCTTCAATCCCATGATTAAAGTTTAGCTGGGTTTTGGACTTGGTTGGTGCCAATGATCCTTCATTCCAACCAATGTCTCCTTTTAGTAATGGGAAAGTCAACCTTATTTCTATCCCACCACTGTGCTTTGGAAGCAGATAACTTGCACCCTGAGTTTCAAAGGTTCAAAGATGATATCTTAGCTTCCTAGTGCTGCTGTGGCAAAAATAACACAAGTGGGAGGTTTTTAAAAAGATACATTTAATTTCTCACCGTTCTAGAGGCTAAATATTAAAATCAGTGTCTCAGTCATGATGAATCCTTCATTGTAGATTGTCCTAGGCATTTCTTGGTTCGAGAAATCCTAACATAGTGTTTGTCTTCTCCTCTGTCTCTGAGTGTTGATGATACTCTTTTTATAATTCAAAAGTGATTTATTTTAAGATCCACCCTACACTGACATGACTTCAACTGATTTATTGTATTTTATTAGTTTGCATTATAGAAGGTGAATAAATTACATTGCATTTCATTACTTTATATCCACAAGTATAGGAATTAGGGTTCCAAAACATATTTTCGGAAAATAAATAGTTCAGCCCATAACAGATGGTTGTGGTGGTAGTGTGCCATGGAGTCCGTTTCGAGTCATAATGACCATGTATAGGGTTTCCAAAGCTGTAAATCTTAATGGGAGCAGAAAGCCTCATCTTTCTGCCACGGAACAGCTGGTAGTTTCAAACCACTAACCTTGAAACTGCTAACCTTGAGGTTAGCAGCCCAACTCGTAATCACTATGCTACCAGAGATCCATAACAGATAGAAAGGAATTTTTCCTAAGGATTGATCACACCAAAGTTAGAAGATAAGAATAGAAAATTAGAGATGAGTTTTGTGATTAAGAATACTGAGGTGGTGTGAATGTATTTTACATGTTGGAAGTACATTAATTTATGGGGGGAAACTACTATGGATTTAATTGTACCTCCAAATAGATATGTTGAAGTCTTAATATCTGTACCCATGAATGTGGCCTTATTTTGAAGACTGTCATTTTGAAAATGTACTAGTTCAACTAATGCACTCACACTGGAGTAAGTGAAGGTTGTTATTTCATCTGAGTGATATATTATAAATGGTGAGAACAGACACAGAAATAGGGCCACACAAAGGGAAAACTGACACCCTAGAAAGATACATCGAAATGTCAAGAAAAGCTCAGGGCTACTAGAAAATGAAAGAGACAAGAAAGTCTCTTCCCTTACACAGGATTTAAAGAGAACAGCCTTGCTGATGCCCTGATTTTGGAATCTAGCCTCCAGAACTGTTAGCACATACTTGTTCTTTAAAACCACCCATTTTGTAATATTTTGTTATGGTAGCCCTACGGAACTAAGACAAGTAATTTAATTATTTTTCAAGGTTTAAATTTTGCTTTGTTTGGGGTTTATTTTGTGGCATAAAGAAATGTCCATAGAATACTACTTCAGAAATAGATTCATGTTTCTGTAGTGAAAGTTATCTCAAAGTTTAAGGTAGGGATCTCAGAATAATATACAGCATTTTGTCTCTCTCACTAGTCTGTTGTATGTTTGATATTTTAGTTCATATTGAACTTGTCCTCTGTAGTTAAAAATTTCATTTTTTAGTTGTCATAGTCCTACTGACTTCCAAGGAAAGGAAAGATACAACTTAAATAAAACTGAGGTATTAATATATACTATTTGGTATGACTTTGGTATGGAATACAGTGGCTCTTTAGGATAAGCCCCAGACTGGAAACCAAAAGGTCAGTGGTTCAAGCCCACCAGCTGCTCCATGGAATAAAGATGAGACTTTCTGCTGCTTCAAAAACTTACAGGTTCAGAAACTGTATACAAGGTCACTATGAGTCAAAATCAACTTAATGACACTTAACAATAACAACATTAACATATGACCTTGGGATAGCTTTCATGACCTTATTATGGTTAATTTAAATGATTAACTTTAATAAGTATCTCAAATGCAAAACCAAAAGTTATTCTCATTCCCACATTGTGACCTTGCTTCACTCCCATGACCAGTGACAATGGCCTTGTCTTCACAAAGCCATTTAGTTTACTTTGATCATTCAATGCACCAGAAACACTTTCATCATTGACATCGATTTGTTATGCATTTGACTTTTTGATGATGTAAAGAGATAAAACCTGCCTTTCCCTATTAGCATGATGTACAGCTTTACAAATTGTATGTTTGTTGTCTAATAAAATATAAATGACACTTGAGAAAGCAATTTATTCTAAAGTCATAGCATAAAGTTCTATATTAAAAAAAAAAAAAAATCTGCTGTAATCAAGTTGATAAACCATGAACCAGACTTATTTAAATGAGTTGTATTTGGCATATGGAGAGAATTATTTTCTGTTATGAAAATCAAACAAGCTGTTAACGAATCAATAAGACAAATACAGTATATGTGAAATCAGATAGCAGGAGGATCCACTGCCCATGTTGTTATTATTAAGTGCTGTCCAGTTGGTTCCGACCCATAGCGACCCTGTATAGGGTTTCTGAGGAGCAGCTGGTGAGCTTGAACTGCCGACCTTGCAGTTCAAACGGCTTTGCCGTCTGGTGCATTCATAAAAGATCAACTGGAGTTTCTGAAAGAGAAACACCCATCTTAGTGGGGAAAACAGAAACGTCTTTCCTGATATTATTCTAAAGAAATTAAATTGTATATTAATTGTGCCCAAAACATTAATATTCAGATGACTAAAATATTTCATATAGTGCTGCAAAAAACAAAAACAAACTAAAAATTGTGTTTCTAACAAAAATGGTAGATCAGATACCGTGACAGACTCTCTGATAGTTAACAATTAAAAATGCTGGAAAAAATGCTAATCTTCTAAAATATATTATTGAACAGAGAAAAGTATTTAAAATACTTAGTGGTTAAAAAGGAAAATAGAATTTAGACCTCAGAGAAGTAAGCAGGGCACCAAAGTTGACTTATATATTGAAAAAGACTTGCTGAGACAAGAGAATTTAGCTTAATTTTCATAGGCTAGAGGAAATGGAGGCCTGGAGAAAAGCCCAAGGAGCAATCAAGAGAGTTCACTAGGAAGAATCCAAATGTTTCTGGAAATTCAGAGCTATTCCTTCAGTATGACGGTGAATTAGAAATAAACCTGGACGACAAAGGCCACTCTGAAAAATGTTAGGAAAATTGTCCAAATGGGAATTCAAACTGAGTATGAGGTGTTCACCTCTGGGAATTTGTAACCACAGAGTCTCCTACCCTCAGTCTCCAACCTTGTCAAGATAAACATTTGATTAAAACTAGTCATGAATTGAAAGTATTTCAAGTCACCTGGCAGAAATAAATGCAAATCACTACCTAAGGAAAAATTTTCATATAAGGTCTCAACTTATACGCACACAAAATCAAGAAAAAGAAACTCTTAGTCAAAAATCATAAAACACAGAAGGAAACATGACACTATGTTGTTTTAAGTGCCGGGATTCCAACCTGTATATGGATTTCCAAGGAGTGGCTGGTTGAGTTTGGATTGCCAACCTTAAAGTTTAAACTAGCCTTGGAGTCCGAGTGTTACTGTATAGTGCCTCCATAAGGGAGTCACCATAAGATAAACAATGTCAGGTGTGTAAAGACATGACATTATCTGAATTCTTAAATATAAAATGTGTTTTATTAAAAACAGAGTTCCTTGTTGTGGTTGTTATTGTTAGGAGCCATCAAGTTGGTACTGACTAATAGCAACACTATGCACAGCTTCTCTGATTGTTTGCTCAGCATACAGATAGAGTAAGTGTAGTGAAAGAATACAACCCTGGTGCACACGTTTCCTGAAAGGTTTTCTAAGTGTAAATACCACCTTAAGAGGAGTATAGACCTAGATGGAGGATACCAAAAAACAATAGCTTCACATTTTGATACTTTTGTTTAATGAAGTTTTCCATTATTTTTTGTAGCAATTTTCTTTTTTCACTTACCTTCATATAAATAAAAAAAAATGAGATAATTATAGAAATAGAGAAATCTCCAAACATAGTTTGAAATATTAGAACTTCTCTCTAGGTGTGGTGCTGTAGGATCAACACTGGACTGCAAACCATACGGTTGTCAGTTCAAATGCACCGACTGCTCCTTGGGAATCCCTATACTGGGTTGTTAGGAGTCAGGACCAGGTAAACAGCACTTACTAACAACAACATATTCTAGAGCTGTTGGGTGTAATATTTGTATATATGAGTCTGTGTGTGCATAGACATGCCTGGCTGTATATAGATACACACACATGCATACATACCATGGAACCCAACAACTGAAGTATATAGGTTCTTCTTTTCAAGTTTCAATAAGGCATTCATAAACTTGATCAAACTAGAAAGAACATCAACAAGTGTCTAAGAATTGTAGGACAATGTTTTCAAAATCACATATGATTAAGTAAAGAATAAACTACAAAAGACCACTTGACAAAAAATCTATAGGTGTTTAAACTAAGAAATACATTCTAAAACTTTCAGACTGTGCATAAAAAGTCATGGGATGACTGAAAATATTGATATGAGCAATAACCCCCAATTATATTAAATGTGTGGACTGTAGATATGTATGTATTATAACATACACAGCCTTAAAATAGTATCTTGGGAAAGAAGAAATCCTGGCTAACAATGAGTTAACCTAATAATGTAAGATGTTAGAAGCAGGGGGAGCAAATACACTCAAAGAAAATAGATAAGGAAAATCAATATAAGAAATGAAAATAATAGATCATTTTTTAAATGGAATGTTGGTGGCGGTGGTAGTAAGTGCTGTAGAGTCGGATCCAATTCACAGTGGCCCTGTATAAAGTTTCTGAGGATTGGTTGGTGAATTTCAACTGTCGACCTAAAGCCAAAATTGTTGTTTTTTAAAAGATAAATAAAATTCACACTGATTAAGAAAAAATATATAGAAAAAGCAAATAGTTAAAACTCAATAACCATCCTTTTGTTGCCATTTGTTTAAAACCTCTTGTTGCTAAATGCTATGGAGTCAGTTTCAACACATGTATAGGGTTTCTGAAGCTTTAAAATGTTTGTGGAAGCAGAAAATCTCATCTTTTTCATAGCTAACTGGATAGAAAAGGCAATCCTTTCACACAAAAAATAAATCAAAATTGCCCACTAATTCCATTTCTAGTCTATATTTGTCCTAAATGCTTATTAAGTATGATAAGCAAGAAAAAAGGCTATAAAATTGCTCTTGAACATAGAATAGCTAAAATAGAAGGATGAAATGATGAAGTAAGAAGATGAACAAATGATTTCAAAGAGCAGCTTGCACAAAATAAAGTACTACAAAGAAATGTGCAAAGAGCTAGAGTTAGAAAACCAAAAAGGAAGAACATACTTGGCATTTTCAAGCAGAAAAAAACTGAAGAAAAAAAACGTAAGCCTCAAGTTGCAATACTGAAAGATTCTATTGGCAAAATGTTGAATGAGGTAGGAAGCTTCAAAGGAAGATAGAAAGAAAATTCAGATACATGTTTCCAGAAATAACTGTCTGATATTCAACCATTTCAAGAGGTTCATGAATAAGAACCAATGGTAATGAAGGAAGAACTGTTGGCTTCACTAAAGGAATTGGTGAAAAACAAGCTTCCATGAAATGACAGAATACCAAATGTAATGTTTCAACAAACTGATGCAGTACTGGATATGGTTCTTCAGTGATGCGAAAAAATTTGGACGGCATCTACTTGGCCAATGAACTGGAAGAAATTTGTACTTACTCTGATTCCAAAGAAAGGTTACCCACTAGAATGTAGAAATGATCAAATAATATCACAAATATGTTGCTGGAGATAATTCAAAATAAACAAAATGTTGCTGAAGATAATTCAAAAACAGTTGCAGCAAAATACTGTCAGGGAACTTCCAGAAATTAAGTTGGACTCAGACTCAGAAGAGAATATACAATGCTTTATTGACTTTGCAAAGGTATTTGAGTGGGTGGATTCATAAGAAATTATGGATAGCATTGGGAAGAATAGGAATTTCATAACACTTAATGGTTCTCATATGGAATAAAGGCGAGTCATTACTTCAAGCACAAGGGAAACTACATGGTTTAAAATCATTAAATGCATGTCTTAGAGTTGTATCTTTTACAAAATTTACTCAACCTGTATGCTTAACAAATAATTTGAGAAACAATTATAAAAAGAACATAGCATAACAATTGGAGGAAAACTCATTAACAATCTATAATATGCATAAAGCAAAGAGGACTTAAAATACTAATGAATATCAAAGACTAGAGCCTTCAGTATGAGTTACACCTTCACATAAAAAAAAAAAAAAAAAAAAAAATCCTCACAATTGAACCAATAAGCAACATTACGATAAATGGAGAAAAGATTATATTTACTTGGATCTGCAAAGCCTGTAGAAATCAGCAGTCAAAAAATCAAAGGACATATTGCATTGGACAAATTTGCTACAAAAGACCTCTTAAAGTATTAAAAAGTGAAGATATCACTTTAAAGATTAAGGTGCACCTGACCCAAGCCACAGTATCTTCTACTGTCTCATATGCATGTAAAAGCTGATTAATGACTAATGAAGACCAAAGAAGAATCGATGTCTTTGAATTATGATAATGGCAAAGGATAATAAGTATAAAATGGACTTCCATAACAACATACAAATATGTCTTGCAAGAAATGCAGCCAGAATGCTCCCTAGAAGCAGGGATAGTGATGGTGAGACTCTGTCAAGTTTTGAACATGTTATCAGACAGAACCAGTCCCTGGAGAAGGACATGAAGCTTGTTGACGTAGAGGGTCAACCAACAAGAGCAGTATCTTCAGTGAGATGGACCAACACAGTGGTAACAAGAGTCATGGGCTCAAACAGAATAATTGTGAGAATGTTCACAGTGCTGGACCAAGCAGTGTTTCGTTATATTGTACAAAGGACCATAACCAACTCAGTAGCACCTAGTAACTCCCACATACATATTCCCAAAGAAAACTCAAAATAGTCCACTGATAAATGAATTTTTAAATTAGCTTAAGAAACTTTCTGAAGACAAAATAGCATACAAATTAGACTGTATTATTAAATATCATTCATAAGTTGTTAATGCTGTCAAGTGCCATGGATTCGGTTCCAGCTCATAGCAATCCTCACAGGGTTTCCAAGGAACATCTGATGTGTTTGAACTGCTAACTGTGTGGTTTACAGTCCAATATTTATTTCACAGCAACATGTCAGGACTCCTAAATGGATCATTGATGTTGTTGTTGTTAAGTGCTGTAGAGTCTGTTCCAACCCATAGTGAGCTTGCATAGGGCTTCTGAGGAGCAGCTAGTGAACTTGAACTGTTGGCTTTGTGGTTTAAACTGATTTTGCAGTCCAATGAATTAACTCACAGCTCACCAAGTCTTCACAAGTAAGAAGAACAAAACTGATGTTACTTTTACCACATACGTACTGAATAGCTCTTTATATAGTGATGTAGGATAAACACTGGACAGTCTGTACTAAGCCCATTTAAATGTACAAGCCCATTTAAAACTCATCTGGAAACCAAGAAGGAAAATCAATTGAGCTGAATATGTAAGGAAAGGTCTGCTTTCAACACTTAAACCGACTCCACAGCACGTAACCACTACCACCACCACTTTCAACACTTGATGGCACTTATTAACAACAATAACTTGGAACAAGTTCTATTTTTCTGGATAATTAATGTTATGTGGAAGTTGAAATGGGCAATATAAGTGTGCGTCTAAACGCCAATATCTAATAGACACCAGTCACTCATCACTTGCTCTGTCTACTCTGGCTACTAGCAGCCTATGGCTCTTGAGCAGTTAAATGGTGCAAAGGTTGTTGCTAAGTGACAGCAAGTTGTTTCCAACTCATATTGACCCTGTAAAGGGTTTCCGAGGAGTGGCTAATGAGTTTGAGCCACCAACCTTAGAGTTAGCAGTTCAGTGCTTATCCTACAGAACCATACCAGGACTAAAATTTTCATTTAATTCATTTTAAGTTGAAATTTGAAAATGAATGCTTAATTCAGGTATTAGAAGATATGGCGTAGTGGTTACCAGTTGGGCTGTAAACGTCAAGCAGTTTGAAATTTCCAGCCATTCTGCTGGAGAAAGATGAGGTTTTCTGCTACTTTAAATATTTACAGCCTCAGAGATCCTATGCATGGTCACTCTGAGTCAGAACCGACTCCACGGCACATCATCACCACACCACCAACTGCCATCATGTGTATCTGGAATAACCTAGGTATACGAAACTACTTTTTTAACATTAAATTTTACATAATTTAAATATTGGTTATTGTTTTGTTGTTGTTAAGTGTCCTCCAGTGGGTTTGGACTCATAGTGACCCTGCATAGATTTTGTGAGGAGTGGCTGGTGAGTCTTAACC
>NW_006408523.1:20922013-20923357 GCF_000296735.1 Chrysochloris asiatica | reverse complement strand
TCCGTGGGAGAAAGATGAGGCTTTCTGCTCCCGTAAAGATTTACAGCCTCGGAACCCCTGTACAGGGTCGCTATGGGTCGGAACCGACTCCACGGCACATAACCACCACCACCAGGAGTCAAAAAGGGCACTTAACAACAACGAAGAGCCAAGCAGGCTACTTGAATGTTTATGGGAATTGGGAAATTTGAGACAAAGTCTCAAGGTTGTTCTAAATATGAAGACAGTTGACTGTGAAAATAACTTGTGGGCAGGCTGCCATTTACAGAAAGTTCCACTTTGAAAGTCATGTGAAAATTGCCAGTTCCACTGCATATTTAAATAATTTTATTTGTATAAGAGTCATACTGTCTTAGTCAATCCATGTTATGCAAATAAAGTGATTCAAATAGCCCTCTTTTGCATTGCAAAGCCCCAATCTACAAATAAAAGGCTGTTGAAAGCCACTTCCTCTCTGAAGGCATGCAACAGCAAATTCTTGTGCTTTTGTCAAAGTGTTTAAAGTGTAGAATAAAATTATTACTAAAGAAAGGAGATTCACCCTTCTTGGCTTACACTATATCTTTCTATACATGATCCCTCTTTCCAAGAATTGTTACCACTTTTCTTATTAATTTCAAAGTTCACAGTCTCAATTCTTGAAGAGTAAAGACCTAGTCTATTTAATCATATTTTTGAATGATTCAGAGATACAAATAGATTTGAATTATAAGCTTTCAGTAAATACCGCCTCTGCTCTCTTTGCAGTCATAGAAGCATAACTCTTGCTCACTTTCTAGAACACCCTTGGACAGCCGGGGCTAACCTGCAATAAAACCCTCCTTCTCTGCCCTTTGAATAAGTCCAGGTTGGATGAATTGTATAAGCATATTTTGTCAAGTGAGATTATTGATTTTGTTTCTTTGTCTGCCATAATGTAAAGACTCAGTGCTTCCCAAATGTTAAGAATATTTTGGGGGGAGGCAATTAACAGTATAAGAAAAAGAAAATAGCTCATAAAAATGAATTTGAGAAACTAAAAGTTCACTTTTAAAGACTAATTTGGGAAGACAGCAAATACAAAAATTCTAGAGAGGGTTTTAAGTGTTTTTTCCTTTGTTTTAAATTTTAACAATAATGTTTATAGGTAACATTTGTTGTTGTTGTTAAGTGCAGTGGAGTCCGTTCTGATTCAAAGCGACCCTGTATAGTGTTTCTGAGGAGCAGCTTGGTGGGTTTGAACTGCAGACCTTGTGTCTCTCAGTCCAGTGCCGATCTTACGACGCCACATCAGGAGTCCATGGTGGTCGTGATTATGTGCCCCAAAGTCGGTTCCGACTCATAGCAACCCTGTACAGGGTTTCC
>NW_006408523.1:20918353-20921913 GCF_000296735.1 Chrysochloris asiatica | reverse complement strand
AGTCGGTTCCGACTCATAGCGACCCTGTACAGGGTTCCCGAGGCTGTAAATCTTTACGGGAGCAGAAAGCCTCATCTTTCTCCCACAGAACAGCTGGTAGTTTTGAACTGCTGACCTTGTGGTTTGCAGCCCAATTCGTAACCACTACTCTACCAGAGCTCCTTAGTTAACATTTATTGGGCATAATATCAAGTACAGAAATGAATTCTCTTTGATTCTCATAACAATCCTATAAAATAGGAACTTTATTATTCAAATGTATAGGCTCTCTGAGATGAAATAAATCCTAAAACTCACATGATTAGTCCGTGGAGGAAATCATTCATCAGTCACCCTGGAGCCTTGGACCATAGAGATCACAGCTTTGCAGGAGATTCTGCAATCCTAGACTTGGGAAAGGAGCATGGTGATCCTGAGCAAGTGCCATCTTGAAATTAGACACAAAAGAAAGTTACATCAAACTTCTAAGGGAGAAACAAAACAAAACTCTTGGGAGTTCACTGGCTCCGTGGGATAAGCACTGGATTGCAAACCACAAGGTCAGCGGTTCGAGCCCACCAGTCACTCCATAGGAGAATGATGAGACTTTTAGTTCCCACAAAGATTTACAGCCTCAGAATCCCTATACAGGGTCACTGTGAGTCAGAACCAACTCAATGGCACTTATCAACAGCAACCATACTCCTGGAATGAAGAGAACTTACACAAGTGTGAACAGCTCTAATAACCCTGACTCATATCAAAATAGTCTACTTAAGTGATTTTACTCTGACATAGTGATATGTGAGCACAATTGAGTGTTATATATTGTCTTGCTTTGCTCGTTCAGCTATTCAACAACAATAAATAAAATCACAAGTGAGTAGCATTGGAAAATAGAGATGTATTTTCTCAGTTGTGGAGTTAGTCAGGTCAATTCCTTCTGCAGGTCTCTTCTAGTACCTAGCGGTGGTTGTGGTCCTAACAGCTAGGCTTGTGGAGGCTTCTAGTTTTATCTTCAGCGGATTTCCCCCCTATGTCTTTCTGTTTCTGTAGTCTCCTTTATAAGATACCACTCAGAAAGGGTTAGGTTTAAATCTCATCAATATGACAAAAAAGGGAAATCCTATTTCTAAATAGGATCATATGGACAGGCATAGGTATGAGGATTTCAACTTAGCTTTTGGGGAGACATGAATCAATTCATGAGCTTTACGTTTAAATGGCCCTGTAACCATATCTCAATTCCTGTAATGTATTGCTTGCTATATTTAATGCTTCCATAACAGGAATAGATTGACCTAATAAAATTTAGTCTATTAATTTGAAATTTGATAATTAACATCTATCTTAAAAATCCTTATTGATTTTTCTCATTTTCCAAATGAATCAAAGATTTTGAGACGTTTATAATAGTTGTTTTTACCCCATTTTCCCCCTATATATATCTTTTCCAAACAGATTATCCATCAAACATATCCTTCCAAAAGCTCCATCCACAAGTTGGTTATTTCATAGTTCCTTTAAATCCTAAGAATAATCACAAATGAAATTTTTTTTCTTTCATTATTTTACTCCTTGTTTTCATACACTAATAATAAATAAATGTCCAACTTCCTTTCTTGTCTATTGGTTTATGGTCATCTTTCTTGGAACTATTGTAGAAAGGGAGAAATAAAATTCTGGATGAGTTCTTAGGGGTGGTCCTAACTTGACTGGGAATATTAATTCACATTAATAGCTTCAAACCTTTCTACACTTGCTAATGAATTCTTAGTCATTTGCTTAATATTTTCGAGTTCAACATATTTGCCATCCAACAGTATTTGAATAGTTTTATGGAAACCTTTCCTCCACTTTCTTTCCCTGATCAAAGCATAAAACAGTTTTTTAACTGTCTATTGTAATTCTTGGACTTCTGTTTTTGGCACTGTGGATCAGCACCGGACTACAAACCAAAAGGTCAGCTTTTCAAAACTATCAGCTGATCCTCGAAAACCATATACAGGGTTGCTATGAGTCAGAACCAACTTGATAGCACTTCACAGCAACATTGTGATACTTTGTTCATCTAATTGAAACCTGAGAGAATATGAATTTACCATTTACATAATGATGAGAATGTTTATGGAATAAATAATTCAAAAAATAAATGTCAAACTCCTTCAAGGTTAAACTTTGTTCCTGTGTGTGGTGAGACGCTGAAAGCTGCCCATTATTTTGGGTGGTTTCTGGTCCAGTTAAATATGCTTAAGAGACAAATGTAGAGAAACGTAAAATAAAGACAAGCAATCACTTCTAAATATGACTTAATCCAATCTGCTTTCTTAGTATTTATTCTTATTTCATGAAATTTTCTTTTTTCTTGAGATAAAAATATATTTTAGTCATTCAAATTTTGTTCTTTGACTACCCCCTAAAATTTAAAAGGTAATTGTGACCATCGCTAAACTTGAAAGGTAAAGTTATTTTTCTGATTACCTGTTTAAATACAACAAATGAGGTCAGCACTAGTCAAAAAACATGAAAAAACCTATTGGTATGTAAAAAAAAATGACATTGATAACGTATATCTTATTTGGAAAACTATTCTAGAATATGATAAGAATGATTATCATATTCTAGGATAGATACTCCAGTATTAGTAGTCTCAGAACTGGTTATCAGAACTGATGTCAATATAGTTCATATCTTTCATTCTCATTATTTAGTCCTGGTCAAATCTACTTGGCCCTGCATTACATTTTAACAAACAACAAAATCATGTGGTTGGTAGATATGTGAATATATTGGATTTATTAAAATATGTCATCACTTTAGTGCATCATAAAATTTACCTTGATATGTATTATATTAAACTAACAGAGTAAGATATTACATATTAAGCAAAATTCCAGAACGACAATAATTTTCATATCTCTCTTCACGTTTATCCTTTTTTTTTTTTCTTTCTCCACCCTCACCTGCAAGGTCTAGAAACTATAATGGCCCTCTGGAGATTTGTCTGTGAGACTTAGAGTACTGCCATGACATTTCATTAAGGCACATGAGGAAAAATGACTAAAGAGGCAAGTTCTACACAATGGCCACAAATCATTTGGGGACTGGGACCTGTAGCAGTATCTTAAAAAATAAAAACAGAATATATCCAACTAAACATTTCCATCAAATAATTTCTTTAAATATGCTCTAGTCTCTTCGCTTGGGTGAAATGTTATCCAGAAGTGTAAATACTAGTATCATATAACAGTGTCCATTTAGTACTACGTGGCAGGCAGTGTGCTGACAGCTGGATGTACATGATTTTGTTTCAACCTTACTCCAATCTTGAAAAGCAGATATAGTTTTTGAGAATTTAAGATACGACAAAAAGTATTCCCAGACAAATGAAGCAACATGCTCAAGCTTAAACTCATGAAGTCTTTAAATAATTATACTGTTACAGCAGTTTTAGATTCGTGGTTAAAGAAACAGAGACCACTCAGAGAGGTGAAGCAGATTTTCAGATTTTATTAAGCCAGCTGACTCAGAGGAGCTAATTTCTCCAGATTCTGAGCCCTGAATGGAGGGCAATATGGGCC
>NW_006408523.1:20915915-20916918 GCF_000296735.1 Chrysochloris asiatica | reverse complement strand
TTGAAGGAAATAATGTCTTTTGAGAGTCCCAATGAGTCCAGGTTGAGTCTGGCTAACTTAACAGCTGACAGGGTGGCTAGAAGCACTTCCCAGGGTTCAGTCCACTGTTTCTCTAACTGATTTTCAGGTCCGTCTCTTCTTGTTCTGAGCAGAATATGATCTCTGGGCTGGAAAGAATCAGGTTACCTGTAGGGAAGGAAGCAGACCTGGGGAAAGCAATTTTATAAATAATAGAAAGTGTGTGGTGGAGGTGTTGTGCACACCACTGCACCTTTAAACCTTGGCTTAGGTCAGGTAGAGGGTTGAAGAAAGCTGCCTGGGAAGGTTCACTGCATACAACTTTATAAGAGCACAATTTAAGACCGCTTCTGGGGGCTACCTGAATTCAAAACAGGGCTAAGGTAACACCTGGTCCCAATGAAGAAAAATTTCCTGACAGTTTTGTCTCTTTAGTGTATGGTTCATTTTCTCGAACCTCCCCGTTGAATGCAATCTCCATTTAATCTGTAGGTGTTTGCTTCTCGGTTGTCACTTTGGACGCTCTGGAAGTCCAAACTTGGAGGTAATCTCCTTTAAGAGAATTTTCACTATTTCTGAAGTTCTGGTAGGAGAAAACCTCTACCCAACCAGAAAAGGTGTCTACAAAAACAAAACCAGCAAGTATTTAATTCTCCAGCTTGGGGGCATCTGCATGAAATCAACCTGTTAATTTTCAGGGGGGTGTTTAACTTGGTATTGGTGCAGGACAGCCTGTCTTGGTTGGGACTGTTCTTCAGGCAGTTAACAGTAAGAGATAACCTCCTGAATGATTTTTTTTTTCCTTTTTCAATTTTTTGTTCTAGTGCCAGGGCCTAATGAACCAAGTCAGGGCCTTTTTCCTGTAGTGGGTCATCTCATGGATTTATTTAAGAAGAGTAGGTGCTAATTTTCACAGGATCAGAACCATTCTATTAAAAGCCATTTACTTTTTAGCTTTTAACTTCTTAGAACCGGAACAATTCCA
>NW_006408523.1:20909032-20910699 GCF_000296735.1 Chrysochloris asiatica | reverse complement strand
CAGCTTGTAATCCATTAGGCTACAGGGCTCCTTCTTTGAAACTTAGACGAATAACAAATATTTCTCATTAAGTAGCTTTTGTTTGTTTGTTGTTGTTGTTGTTGCTTTAAATAATCCTTGGGTTTGTCTAGTAATTAATTAGGTCCACTGCAGAGTCACATACTGGGAGTCCTGGTGTGGCAGTTCAAGCTCACCACAAACCACATACAGGGTCGCTGTGGGTCGGAACCAACTCAGGGGCCCTTAACAACAACACAACATGTATGATTGATGACAGGAGGACCATACAGGGTGTGAGGAAATACTTTTAGCAACATTGTACAGTCATATATTGTTGCTCCTTGAAAGACTGAAGAGAATTCTACTTTGGCAATTCTGATTTTTCCTTTGTTACTAGCAGTTCAGATTGTTGTTGTTGTTGAGTACCGTCAAGTCAGTTTCGACCCACTCATAATGACTCTGTATAGGGTCTCCAAAGAGGGGCTGGTGAGTTTGAACCACCAACCTTGCAGTTCAGACAAATCTTCAGATCCAGTGCGTACCCTATGGCGCCACACCAGGACTCCTCAAAGCCTAGAGCATCCAGTATTCCCAGGGATCTCCCATCTAAGTACTAGCCAGCCATCCCTTCTTAGTTTCTGATAGGGTACAATTCAAAATGAATTCAATAGCTGCAAACATCCATGAATAATCATCAGAACATGGAATGTATAAAGTAAGAATACAGGAAAGATGAAAATTTTCAAAAATGAAATGGAATGCATAAACATTTGATATCCTGGGCATTAATGAGCTGAAATGAACTCTCACTGGTCATTTTGCATCTGACAATCACTTGGTTTACTATGCCAAGGGATGACAAATTGAAGAGGAATGGCATCACATTCATCAACAAAAAGAATATAGCAAGATATGTCTTGAAGTACAATGCTGCCTATGATAGGATAGTATCTATATGCTAACAAGTGACACCAGTAAATACCTCTATTATTCAAATGTATGCACCAATCACTAAAGCCAGTGATGATGAAACTGAAGAATTCTACCAAGTTCTTCAATCTGAAATTGATCAAACATACAATCAAGATATGTTAATAATTACTGGTGATAGGAGTGCAAAATTTGGAAACAAACACGGAAGTTCAACAGCTGGAAAATATAGCCTTGGTGAGAGAAACGTTGCTGGAGATCAAATGACAGAACTTTGCTAGACCAATGACTTCTTCATTGTAAACAGCATAAAATATGACTATACACATGAACTTCATCAGATGGAATACACAAAATCAAATTGACTTCATCTGTGGAAAGAGATGGTAGAGAAGCTCCATAGCATCAGTTAATTGTGGACCAGACCCTCAATTGCTCATATGCAAATTAACACTGAAGCTTAAGAAAATTAAATCTAGTCCACAATAGTCAAACTATGTCCTTGAACATTTCCCACCTGGATTTAGACATCATCTCAAGAACAGAGTTGATGCATGAGACACTGAAAACTGAAGACCGAAAACGTTGTGGGATGACATCAAGAACATCATAAAAGAAGAAAGCAAAAGGTCATTAACGAGTCATTAAGAAGACAAGAAAGAAAACATACGTTAAAAGAGACTCAGAAACTCGCTTTCCAACATAGAAATGCTAAAGCAAATGGAAGAAATGAAGAG
>NW_006408523.1:20859881-20907643 GCF_000296735.1 Chrysochloris asiatica | reverse complement strand
AATAAAAGTATTTGTTATCTCTTTTCCTGTGAGGTTGTTTTAGATCTCTGATAAACCCAGGGACATTTTGAAAACGTCACTCTATGAGGAGCTTGGGTAGCGTAGAGGTTATGAATCGAACTGCGAACCTTAAGGTCAGCAGTTTGAAACTACCAGCCGCTCCTTGGGAGAAAGATGGTGCTTTTCTACTCCCGTAAAGATTTACACCCTCGGAAACCCTGTACAGGGTCCCTGTGGGTCTGAACCAACTCGACGGCACTTAACAACAACAACAACATATTCCTAAATAAAAATGATAAGATCAACATGCGCTTCAGGGAGGATCAAAATTACTTAATCCATTCAGTTCATCATGGTAGATTAAATTATCTACCTGAACAAAGCCTATGCCTAATATTATACTCCATTTCTATATTTAGGAAAATTCAAATAAGATGCTTGTCAGAATTTTTTTCACAGAGAATCAATATATAGCTGAAATATATCATGTAACGTTTTCTTGAATGTAAAAATAGATTGACATTTATTTCAATTAGGTAGTTACTCTATTGTTTCAGACATCCCTGAAAGGTGGAAATCTATTAAAAGGTAAGAAAAAAATTATCCCTGTTAGAATTCCCAAAAGAACTCATTAAAAGTAATTTTCAAGGTATAGGAAACATGAAAGTTGATGCAGAATTTAATTTGTAATATTGAAGGATTAATATTAGTTAATAACTTCTTCAACTCATCAGACTATTTGATGTTAAAATTCCCACAAGAAAGGACAAAGACTACCCGGAGGCCAGCCCTGGATTAGAGCTCTACATGACACCATAGGTTGAAGTCTAGAGCTCCAATGGAAACTAGCTTCACTGAAAAAGTGAAGTGGGGATGAGTCAATTAACTCAGTAGGAAAACCAAACTAAAGATTATCAAATGTCTTCTGTAGTACTTGAGCTTTCCTTGGTATGTTATTTGGAACACTTATCTCAGTTAATAATTGTTAAGTGCCATTGACTCTGTTCAGACCCATAGCAACACTGTATAGGGTTTCAGAGGCGTGGCTGGTGAACTTGAACCACCAATCTTGTGGTTCAAACCAACTTTGCAGTCCAGCACATTAACCCACAGCACCACACCAGGATTCCTTAGTTAATAGTACAATAATCCTATAAACTAGATGCTAATTTGTCCAAGTTACCAGCTGCTCCTTGAAAACCCTATACAGGGTCCCTATGGGTTGGAACCTACTCGATGGCACTTAACAACAAGTGTTTGAAAAGAGGCAATGAATATTGGTAATGGAAACACACAGCATGAATGATGTACTTGATCTCATTCAACTGTACTTGTGAAAAGTTTGAATTGGATATGTGTTGACTATATTTTACAACTAAAGATCATGAATTTAGAAGAACTTTCCACAGATAAGTTTATTTCAAATTTCCAGGCATGTATGAACTAACTTGGTTATTTAATAAAAGTTCAGAATCTAAGGCCCTCAGAAGTATCCAATGTAGTTGGTCTAGAATGGAACTTGGAAATCTATATTTTAAACATGATGATTATTTAGAAACAGTCAGTTGAGGAACACTGGTTTTCACCAAACAAGCTTGTGAAAGAGAAGAACAGGTTTGGGTGTAAGACATAATCAAGGCAAGTTAATAAAAAATAACTGTTGGTTGGTTGGTTGGTTGGTTGGTTGGTTGGTTGGTTGGTTGGTTGCTCTGACTCTGATTCCTGGCAACCCGATGCATGTTAGCGTAGAACTGTGCTCCATAAGACTGTCAAGGGCTGGTTTTTCAGAAGTGATGGTCAGGTGTATTTTGAGATGCCTCTGGGTAAAACTGAGCCTCCAAACTTTCAGTTAATATTTTGTACCACACAGTGAGTATATTTGTCCATTTAAAAGTCAAGCAAATTTGTTGCCTTTATAAATTGAAAGAATTAAAAATTTACTATTTGTTTAATTGCATAGGGAAATCACACTTTAGGTTTGTAAACATGGCAGTTTATGCAATTTAGAGATGATCAATTCACATATTAAAAATGATTATAGACTAGCTAGCATAAAAAGGAGCTGAGCTGCTAACCACAAGTTAAGTAGTTCGAATCTACCAGTTGCTCTGTGGGACTAAAAAGAGACTTTCTGTTTCAGTAAAGATTTATAGCACTGGAAACCTGATGTAGAGTCCCTATGAGTCAGCACCTAGTTGGTGACACACAACTAACCAACAAGTTAGCATAAAGGGAGCACTGTGCCTCCATAGGATAAGCAGTGAGCTGGTTAGCAGTTTGAGCCCACCAGCCTCTCTGTGAGAGAAAGATGAAACTTCCTGCTCCACAAAGATTTAAAAGGTCTCAGAAACTCTGAGGGCAGCTATGAGTACAGGGCAATGATGAATTGGAACCAACTCAGTGGCATGTAACAACAACAAAAAGCTACCATTAAGTGTATGTTAAACCAGTATATGCACTCAATTTAGCAACATGTTGGAGGGGCCACAAATGGTGTAACAAGAAATCATCCAAGGATTTGGATCAATTATGTTGCTAAGTGCCACCAAGTCACTCTTACTCATAGCAATCCTATGTACAAAATAACACAACGATGTCCAGTCCTTAATTGTGGTTCTGTCTAAGCCCATTCGTGTGGCCATTGTGTCATTATATCTCATGAATCTATTTAAGGACCAAATAATGTCTGCAAAGTCAATGGTTCACACTTACCAGCCACTCCTTGGAAACACTGTACAGGGTGGTTATGAATCAGAACCAACTCGACGGCATTTACAACAACAGCAATAAATCTTAAGTAAAAATAGAATAAGAACCATACACAGACTACTTTATAACAATCAGCTTAGTGAATAAATTTCAAAGATATGAGTTCACCCTCGTGGACATGGCCTCTTAAAGAAGCCCCTAGACCTTGGACCTCAACATGAAGACCAGCATTTACAAGTGGAGGGAAAAGACTGTGAAAGGAACACTGTGCTCCCGGTTTGGTGAGGAGACCCAAACAATGCCATCGACTCCATTCCTCCTCCTAGTGCCCTAAGGTATTCTATCTGAGATTGTAAATCTTTATTGGAGTAGACTGTGTTCCATTTCTCCCTAGGAGTAGTTGGTGAGTTTGAACTGTTGACATTATGATTAACAGTCTAACACTTAACCAATAGTACCACAAAGTCCCCTTGGTGAGGAGACTAACACTGTGGGAAAAAGAATCTGTTTAAGTAGGATTATTGCCATCTAGTTGGCCCCTGATTCACAGTGACCCTATGCACAATTGGTCCTGTCACCACCATGATCATTTGCAGATCTAACACTCCTGATCCATAGGGTGGTCAATGACTGATTTTTGGAAGTAGATTGGCAGGCCGTTCTCCCTAATCTGTCTTAGTCTGGAAGCCCCACTGAAAGCTGCTCAGCATCATAGCAGCACACAAGCCTCCAAGGACTGATGGCTGGTAACTTCATATGAGGTGCATTGGCCAGAAATGGAACCTCAGCCTATCACATGTTGTTGTTAGGTGCCTTCGAGTCTGTTCCAACTCACTGACCTTAAACACAATGAAATGAAACACTGCCCTGTCCTGCACCAACCTCAAAATAGATACAACTCTAGACTCCATTGCTGCTGTCACTGCGCCAATCCATATCATTGGGAGTCTTCTTCTTTTTAGCTGACCCTCCACTTTAACAAGCATGATGTCCTTCTACAAGGAAGGTCTCTCCTGATAACATGTCAGAATTATGGGTGACAACGTCTGGCCATCTTGGTTTATAAGGAATATATATCTTCCAACACAGATTTGTTTGTTCTTCTGGCAGTCCGTGCTATTTTCAATATTCTCTAGAGCCATAACACAACTGCATCAATTCTCCTATGTTCTTCCTTGTTCATTGTCCAACATTAAGATACATATGAGGCTACTGAAAAAGACCATGGTTTAGGGCAGGTGCACTGTAGTCCTCAAACTGACATCTTTGTCTTTGAACACTTTAAAGAAGTCTTGTACAGCAGATTTGCCCAATGCAAGCCATCATTTGATTTCTTGACTGCTGCTTCCATAAGTGGTGATTGTGGATCCAAGCAAAATGAAGTCTTTGATAATTTTGGTCTTTTCTCTTTTTATCATGATGTTATTTATTGGTCCAGCTGTGAGGATTTTTGTTTTCTTTACATTGAGGCACAATCCACACTGATCAACTTTAGTAAGTATTTTAAGTCTTCGCTTTCATCAAGCAAGGTTACATCATCTGCATATAGAGAATTATTGATGATTCTTTCTCCTATCCTAATATCATGTTCTTCTTCATATAATCCAGTTTCTCAGTTTATTTGCTCAGCATACAGATTGAATAAATATAGTGAAAGAATACAACCCAGGCACAAACTTTTCCTGATTTTAAACCATTCAATGTCCCCTTGTTCTGTTCAAATGACCGCCTCTTGATCTATGTGTGGGTCCCTCATGAGCACAATTAATTGTTCTGGAATACTCCTTCCGTGCAATGGTGTTCATAGTTTGTCATGATCCACACTGTTGAATGCATTTGTGTAGTCAATAAAGCACAGGTATGGTGCTGTGGGATAATGCACTGGACCACAAGGTCAGTTTGAACTGCATGGTTGGTAGTTCAGCTTCACCAGCTGTTCCTCAGTATTGTATACAGGGTTGCTATGAGTTGGAACAGCCTTGGTGGCACTTAACATCAACAACAACAATAACAATCATTTCTGGCATTCTCTACTTCCAGCAAAGATCCATCTGAGATCAGCAATGATATACTTCCTTCCAAATCCTTATCTAAGTTTGGCTTGAAACTATGGCAATTCCCTGTCAATGTACTTCTACAATCATTTTTAAATAAGTCATTTTAGAAAAATCTTACTTACATGTGATTATTAATGATATTGTCTGATGATGTCCGCATTCCATTGTGTCGCCACTCTTTGAAATAAGCACAGATATGGATCTCTTCCAATCAGTTGGCCGTGTAGTTGTCTTTCAAATTTCTTGGCATAAATGAGTGAGTGCCTCCAGTGCTGCATTAGTTTGTTGAAATTTTTCAGTTTGTATTCCATCAATTTCCAGAGCTTTGTGTTTTGCTAATGTCTTCAATGTACCTTGGACTTTTTCCTTCAATACCATTTGCGCTTGATCATATGCTACTTCTTGAAATGGTTAAATATCGACCATTTCTTTTTGGTACAATGACTGTGTATTCCTTCTGGGTTTTTTTTTTTTTTTTTTTTTTTTTTTTTTTGATGCTTTCTGCATCATTCAATATTTTATCTAGAGGATACTTCAGTATTAGAAGTTGAGGCTTGATTTTTTTTTTTTTTTCCCCAGCTCTTTAAGCCTGAAAAATGCTGAGAATGTTGTTCACTTTGGGTTTTCTAACTCCAGATCTTGCATATTTTATTATAATATTTTACTTTGTCTTCTTGAGTTGCCCATTGCAATTTTCTTTCCGCTCTTTTACCTTCTCATTTCTTTGATTTGCTTTAGCATCTCTGTGCTGGAAAGCACCTTTTAAAATCTTCTGACATCCATTTTGATCTTTTCCTTCTTTCTTGTCTTCTTAATGACTTTTGCTTTCTTCCTGTATCATGTTCCTTTTGTGATCTCACAACTCTTCTGGTTTTCTGTCATTAGTGTCTCTGCATTAAATCTATTCTTGAGATGATCTCTAAATTCACGTGGGATAATTTTAAGGTCAAATGTTGTCTCTTGTGGACTTCTTTCAATTTTCCTCAGCTTCAAACTGAACTTGCCTATGAGCAATTGATGGTCTGTTCTACTAGTTTTGTTTGACTGATGATAAGGATGTTTTCCAATATCTCTTTCCACAGATGTAGCCAACTTGATATCTGTATAATCTATCTGGTGAGGTCTATGTGCATTGTTGTCTTTTATGTTGTTTAGAAATGTATTTGCAGAGGGTATGGAAAGAGAGAGCAGCTGAGGACTCTAGAGTCATGGAAAGAGAAAGACTGAGTGCTGGAGGCTAGGAGGCAGGCTTACATAATATGCCCTTTGGTTATTTAAATTATTATATATTCCTGAGTGTTTTTGTGTGCATCCCACCATACCCCCCCCAAAAAAACCTGGAAGAAATAGAAGCAAATACTGTTGTATGATGATGAATGGAGGAGATTGTAATCATTGCAATGAAACAATCGTGTAAAACCGATGTTCTCCCATGTAAATTATCATTCAGTTCAGAATAAAAACTTTCAAAAAAAGAAAATGTGTTTGCAATGAGTAAGTCATTGGTCTTGCAAAATTCTATCATTTAATCTCCAACATCATTTCTATCACCATGGTCATATATTCCAACAACTGACCCATTCCCTTTTTTCCCAATTTTTGCATTCCAAACTCCAGTGATAATCAATACATCTTGATTGCTATTTGATCAGTTTCAGACTGAAGAAGTTGATAGAATTCTTCAATGTCATCATCACTGGCTGTTTTTAAAAAAATACTGGTATGTAAATTTGAATAATAGTGATATTAACTGGTCATCCTTGTTAGCATATGGATATTATCCTATCATTGTTGCTGTTGTTGTTGTTAAGTGGCATCGAGTCAGTTCTGGCCCATAGCGACCCTGTACAGGGTTTCTGAGGGTGTAAATCTTTACGGGAATAGAAAGCCTCATCTTTCTCCCGCGGAGCGGCTGGTAGTTTCGAACCGCTGACCTTAAGGTTCACAGCCCGATTTGTAACCACTATGCTACCATAGCTCCTTATTATCCTATCATAGGCAGCATTATATAGTAAAGTAGATCCTGAAATGTTCTTTTTCATGATTAATGAGACACCATTCCTCTTCAATTTGCCATTTCCATGTGATTGTCTGATTAAAAATGGCCAATATCAGTACATTTCATCTCACTAATGATTAGAATATCAATGTTTGTGCATTCCATTTCAGTTTTGACAACTTACAGTTTTCCTAGATTCCTATTTTGTACATTCCATGTTCTGATTAGTAATGGATGTATGCAGCTACTTCTCCTCATTCTGAGTTGTGCCCCAACAGCAAATGAAAAGTCCTTAAATCTTTACTTCATTCACATCATCACAGTCAACTCTACTTTGAGGAGGAAGCTCATTGTCAGTCATGCTTTGAGCGTCTAACCTGAGGAGCTCATCTTCCGGCATTAATTCTGACAATTGTTGTTGTTGTTGTTAAGTGCCACAGAGTTGGTTCAGAATTATAGTGACCCTTTATAGGGTTTCCAAGGAGTGGCTGGCAAGTTTGAGCCGCTGACCATGTAATACAAACTGACCTTGAGATTGAATGTTATCCTATGAGATTGAATGTTCATCCATGCCAGGGCATCATACCTGACAATATTCTGGTCTTACTCATAATATATCAATATTCAATATTACGGTGCTGACAGCATCTCACTGTTATTCATAAGGTTTTCAGTGGCTAAACATTCAGATGTAGTCTACCTCTCCTTCTTCCTAATCTGTCTTATTTTCTATCTCAGCTGAAATCTGTCCACCATGGATGACCCTGTGAGCACTCAAAATACGAGTGGCATAGCTTCCGGCATCACAACAATATGCAGGCCACCACATTGTGACAAACTGACAGATGAAATGCTATACAGGGTCCCTATAAGTTGGAAACTACTCTACGGTACTTAGTAACAAAAACCAACTGCAAACACTATCCCTAAATGTTCAGACATTCAGAAAAATGTTATTATCATAACACTGATATTCTTACTTTTTTCTAAAAAAGGGTTTTTTAATCATTATAATTGGTGTGGTGCGGTAAGATAAGCACTGGACTTCAAACCGAAAGTCAGTGTTTCAAACCCACCAGCCGCTACTTGGAAACTCTATATACATAGGACCACTGTGAGTTAAACTTACTCAACAGCACTTAACAACAACAACAAAATTGCTAAAGGAATCATATTCAGAATATATTTGACTTTAATAATCTGATTTAGATTTCAGACTTTATGTTGTCTCCTTCACTGTGGTTGTATGGTGGTTGAAAAAGAAATTTCTCATTTCCCTCAGAGAAGCATGAATGAGCTTTTCCAAATCTGGTTTTCTTATCCTCACTATACTGTCTCCAGGTTGATTTCAAATGGTTTGTGTTTCATGTTTTAAATCCATGCACCTGAAAATCATTTGTTTCAGTTGCAATACAAATTTAGGCAAGGGTTGATGGAATCTGCACAGTAATGGATACTGTCTCAGATTTCAGCATTATATATTCCTAACAGAGACAAAGAGGAGTTTTTTTTATCAGTGGCATTGCTATCAGAACTAAAAGGATCAGAGTGTATAATAGTTATTATCTGATAGGCGCTACCTTATCCTTTCAAGGAAAAAAGAATGCCACTAGAAACAGTAAATGACCTTCTCCATCACTCTGGGCACTTGTTTTTAATAAGCTATTACCCCCTTAGACTGAGAGTATAAGCAAGAGTACAGTATCAGTGCTAAAACAATTTTTTCTCATAGCCTTTCCATATACTATCCTTGAATTACACATCACAACTATGGTTAATAGAATTTACTCAAGCGCTAGATAAGAGTGGAACATAGCTCTCTTTATGATATCAGATAATACCGGAGAGGCCTCTGGTGCCCCAGCTAATGTCCCCAAGTTCCTCCTCTGCTTTCAACCTCAGATGTGATCAACAACACCATTCAAGTTCCTAATGATGGCTTCTAATCTCAAGTATGTCCATGGATCTTTCTATTATCTGCTCAGAATATTCTCCCAAACTATGGAGTTGAATTAGCCCAAATGTGAAGAGACCAGGATCACTGAGCTAGTATTACCAGTTGTTGTTGTTAAATGCTGTCAAGTCAGTTCTGAGCTATAGGAACTCTGTATAGGGTTTCCAAGGAACAGCTGGAGAGCTTGAACCACTCACCTTGCTGTTCAAATGACTTTGCAGTTCAGCGCATTAACCCACAGCGCCACACTAGGACTCCAGAGGCAACTCTTAAACTGATGTAGGAGAGTTGCCTGTGAGCAAAGGATCCTGCCTCCTTTTCATAAGTTAAACAACTCTGGAGGAATTGTGCCTAATTTTCAGAGGTCCTGACAGAATCAAACGAAGGTTGCCCAAAGCGTCAGCCTCAATAATACGCATACACTCACCTGCTAGCTCCAGTAACACTATGGTTAAGCACTCTACTGCTAACTGAAACGTTGGTAGTTTTAACTCAAAAGTGGCTCCATGGGAGAAAGACCTAGCAATCTGCTTCCCATAAGATTGTTGCTGTTGTGTTTTTGTTAGGTGTTGTTGAGTTGGTTCTGAGTCACAGCAACCCTACGCATAACAGATGGAAACACTGTCTGTTGCTGCCTCATCCTCACAATGGCTGTCATGGTCGAGGACATTGTATCAGTCACTGTGTCAACACAGCTAGCTGGGGGGGCTTAGTTTTGCTAACCCTCAACTTTACCATGACAGTCATCATTTGATAACCTGCCCCCTCCTGAAAACATGTTCAATGGAAATAGACAAAAATCTCGCCATCATAGCTTCTAAGAAACTTTCTGCCCATCCTTCTTCCAAGACAGATGTGTTTTTTCTTCTGACATTTTACTGTTCAGTATTCTTGGGTAAAATGATAATTTAAATGCATCCAGTTTTCTATTGTCTTCCTTATTCATTGTCCTACTTACACATCCACAAGAGGTAACTGAAAATACTATGGCTTGGGTCAGACTCATCTTAGTCCTCAAACTGACATCTTTGTTCTTTAACACTTTAAATCGGGCTTGTGCTGCAGATTTACCAAATGCAGCGTTGTTGGTATAAAACACAGTGGAGTTGGTTCCGACTTATTGCAACTCCATATAGTATTTCCAAGGAGTGGCTCTCAGGTTTGAACCAACAACCTTGTAGATCAAACTGACGTTGCAGTCCAGTGCTTACCCTACAACACCACACCAAGACTCTACCTATTGCAATGCGACCTTTGATATCTTGACTCCTTCTTCCATTAGTTTTGATTGTGGATGCAAAAATTAAGTCTTTGACAAGTTCCATCTTGTCTCCATATATCATGATGGTATTTATTGGACCAGTTATGAGGATTTGTGTTTTCTTTACATTAAGACTCAATCCATACTGAAGGCTATAATCTTTGATCTTCCTTAGTAAGAATTTTAATTTTTCTTCCAGCAGCCAAAGTTGTGTCATCTACATATTGCAGGCAGATAATGATTCTTCTTTCACTCCTGATGCCAAGTTCTTCATATAATCCGGCTTCTAGGATTATTTAGAGTCCTGGTATGGTACTGTGGGTTAATGTGCTGGACTGCACGTTCAATTTGAACCGCAAGGTCAGTGGTTCAAGTTTACTAGCTGTTCCTCAGAAATCCTATAAGTCAGAACTGACTTGGCTGCACTTAACAACAACAACAACCAGGATTATTTGCTCAAAATGCAGATTGAATAAGTATAGTGAAATGATACAACTCCAAAACACACCTTTCCTGATTTAAAATCATTCAGTGTCCCCTGATTATGTTCAAGCAACTGCCTTCTGGCTTTATATGCAGTTTCCTCATGAGCACAGTGAAGTGTTCTGGAATTCCTATTCTACGAATTCTTGTAACATGAAGTAGAAATACATCTGAGATCTTGGAAATTATTTGTTTCTGCTGCATAACTTAGTTATTTGAACTAATACAGAAGCCAACTCACTTGACAATGCCACAGCTAATAAGTGGAATAAATCATATTGGAATACAGATCTTCAATATATTTCATTATATTTCCCTTACTATATGTAAGTCTTTTCCTGAACATACTAAACAATATGTTAAGACAAATATTCTCTGCCAATGGATACCACTGTGGGAAGAAACCAAAACTTCTCTTAGTTATCTTCAAAATCCAAGAAATTGGGAAATATCTAAGAAAAAATAAGCCCAAACAAACACTGGTTCCAAAAATAGTCTTCAAGTATATTGAATTTATATTCAGTGCCCTCCCATATTCTTCCTATCCTTACCCACAGTTCTTATAGTTGAAGCTTTCTGGGGCATCTCTATGTCTAAACACTATGATTTACCCTTCTCTGGAACATATTTCTATTTCTCTACAATATAGGTAGGGAGCTACAGCTATATGACCTAAGCATTAATAATTGAGCATGGGACCTCTGACCCAAACTGGGGCAAATAGCTGTCTTACCAGGGCTATCTGGAATTGGGGCTGACCCACTTCTGTCAATCTTTGTATTACCCTAAGGCCATGATCTTTATATTCTGAGACTTTGGATTGGCACCCTTCATTCTGCCATCTGAACTGAGGTCTTCAGAGAGAGAGAGACCTAAATAGACATACAGAGGAAAACAAAAGAAAAGACAGAGAAAGCCTCTAAAACATTTGAGATTTGGGTTCTAGACCCAGCCCCCTTGTTGACAATGGTGTGAATGTGATAGTCCTCATTTGTAGAAATCATTTCTTTCCGTTTTCTAAACCTATATCAAATTGTTTACTATTATTGTAATCCAATAGTTCAAAATAATACAACTCTAAATCAATGAATCACTTTTCACAAGTGCTCAAAAATTAATTCTAACTGATGGGTTATATCATTGAGTAAAAACAACTGGTCTCAATGGTCAGCTTGAAAAGAGTTTGATAAAAACCACTCATTGCTTCATATATTATTGGAGGAATATTAAAAATGAATACTTCTCTAGTGATATAATTCATGTATAATATGAGATATTTTAATCAATGATCTCTTCAAATTATCCTTACTCATTTTCTACTGTCAGACTAATCCTAACATAATATATGCCTACTAACCTCAGGCTCAGAAAACATTTACAAAGAAAAAACTGAGTAAAAAGTTTAGATTTTACTAACTAGTATAACTCTGTAGGATAAACACTAACCAGTTAAATGCAAGGTCGTCAGTTCAAATCCACCAGCACTCCTTGGAAACTTTATACGGGGTTGCTGTAAGTCAGAACCAATTACACAGCATTTAACAACAAAACTTAGGAAAATAGGAAGAGAAGTATTAATTTAGTGTTTTTTTAAAAAAAAAATACTTTAAGACTTCTTGAATTCAACTATTCATAAAAATATGTCAAATCACAAAATATTCTTGCTTCTCTCAAAGTGATAAAGATTAATCATTCAGAGAAAACAAATACCTTGTTTTCTATTAATGTGTTATATTTTATGGTAAGGGCATAACAAGTAATACAATTCTAAAAATATATAGATTTATTTCATTCTGCTTCATTTGCTATATAAACACAACACACCGTATTTAGTTTTAGAAAAGAAAGATAAACAGCAATTTCAGAAATAAGATCTTTTACTCCTTTGAGTAAAACTATAAACATAAAGCAAATATAACATGTGGCCTGCATCAAAATTTTCTGGAATTCAAAAGGCTAAACTGAATTCATATTATATGTTGCCTTGGAAGTTGCAGCTTGCTACCTTGAAAGTATATAGGTATATAACTATATGTTTCCAGATATACAAATATATTTCCTGAAGTTTGATGTAACATAAAATTTGAGAAAATCAGACATTGTTTATTGACTAAATATTTACAGTGTGGAATTTTAAGTTGGATAACTTTTTTTTTTTTTCCTGAGTTGTTTGTGTTTATACAGATTAAGTTTGTTCTAAAATGATTGAAGTTAAATTGAATATTATAATTTCACAATATATAGTCCTGCATTGAATCAAATGATAGTGTTTCTATGTTTATGCCTTTTTATTCTGTTTTTATAGTTAGTCCACCCAACACTTAGGAATATATTTCTGAATAAAGAATTTTTTCTATAGGGCTTTCATCAAATAATAAAAATATTGTATCAATGTGTTTAGCTCAAGAGTATTTTTCATATTATAAAAATATGTGATATGTTTTCATTCAAATATTAGAATATTAAAAATAAGGGAGATATTGACGGTTTTATGTTCTTATTGTTGTTTTTGTGTGCCGTGGAGTCGGTTCCGACTCATAGCGACCCTGTACAGGGTTTCCGAGGCTGTAAATCTTTACGGAAGCAGAAAGCCTCATCTTTCTACTGCGGAACAGCTGGTAGTTACGAACTGCTCTCCCTGAGGTTCGCAGCCCGATTCGTAATGTTCACAGCAATCATTAATTTTATACTATTACAAAAGTTAAGAAATGACATCTTATATTACAGAATTAGAATTTCTTATTTATCAACTTATCTTTCTATTCACATTTTGAAGACGAGTATAGATACACTGAAATGCTTATATAAACTTTTAACAGAAATAACTATAAAATAAAAAGCAAAACTTGCAGTGCCATTTGACTGGCTGATTTATCTAACATATGATAGCTGTACAACCAGGTAGAAAGGTCATAATTATCATTTTTCTCAGTGAATTCTATACTAGATCTTTCCACATTTAGAAGATTCAACAATTTGTCCATTCTTATAAGGTATTTGAAAAATAAAAGTAGTCACATAATCAAGAAAGCCAAAATACAATTACAGTTTCTTTGTAAAACTTACAAAAATGCAAATATAGAAATAAACTCTAAAATTTCAAGTGGGAGAGAGAATAATTCCTTTTTTCCTAAACATCCAGAAGAGTTGGCCTGTTCATTCAAGGTCTCCTACCCTTTCAAATGTAATCATCTAAAATTTTATGTGACCATTTAAATGATTGCATTGGGAAATTTATATTTTAATCATGAGAACAGGTAAATAAATCAAGGCAACATGGATCATTGTAATGGCATGCAAGCGATCCTTTTAATTAGTAAATACCTTAGACCACTCTTCGAGGTCATGAATGATAAGAAAAGCATTTGTGCAATAGTAGTGAAATAAAACACAACCTCATGAATACCTAGAATCCCCTCAAGATTTTTGGTTGGTCGAGTCCATTGAAAATACTCTGAGTGACTCAAAAGGCAAAACATTCTTAGCAAGGGTGTTGCTTACATTTGGAAGAAAGTATATTTTCTTTTTGATGATTCAGAATGGATTTCATTGTTTTAACATTTTGAATATTTCTATGAATAGCACTCCTCTACAAAACATACTTCTTTGGTGTTATCCACATTGGTCTATATAGAAGTAGTAAAGCTATGAACATGGTACTCACACATTCTAGCAGCATCCATCTGAGAAGTTAACTGCAGCAAGTCTAGTCCAAGGGGGCAAACCTGAGACCTGGAACAAGATCCTCTCTTTTCACCCCCATATCTCAGCACTGGAATGTGACAAGTAACTGGAGAACTGACACACTGTAATTGTTTTTCTTGATATCTGAACAGTGAAAAATTTCACGAGCAGTGAGTATTCAATACAACTCAGGAGAAGTCCAACATAAAATTGTGAAAAGTTGCAATGGAAAGAAGTAGTTAGGTATCCTTAATTAGACAAGAAGTAAAGGGATTTTAAATAAGTTTGAAACCAACTAACTGAGCCTCAGTTCCCATAATGTGGTTGAGAGATTCATCTTTGAGAGGTGGATGGGGATAGGACTCAAATCATAGAGGAATCTGAGGATTAGACAGATTATAAAAGCAGGAAAGCGGAATCAAGGAAACAGCAGAACCTTAGTTACTAGATATGAGAAGCTAAATGAGAAACTTGGTCTTTGTATTAAATGGTTGTTCTATTATTTACATTTATGTAACAATAACCATATTAAAAATCTGGAAATTATGCTGCGTCCAACAGTTTTTCCCCCCTTTGGAAATGGGAAAGAAGTGTGCAGAGCAGAGAGAAGGCAATGCGAGATGCTGGCATGCCAAAGTCTCTGGGTGACTGATCTTGTTGTTGGTTGCCATGGTGTTGACTCCAACTCATGAACAACATGTACAACAGTGTAGCCTACTCCTGGACTATATTTTAACATTCTTGAATCCATAGTTTGAGACTTTCCCAACAGGCTCATCTCCCAGCACTATAATGGACAATATCATAAATGATCCATAGGGTTTTCATTGGCTAATATCCAGAAGGAATTTGCTAAGTCTGCCTTAATCTGCCTTAGTTTTGAAGCCACACTGAAACCTGTCCACCATGGGTGATTCTGCTGGTGTTTTAACACTCTTGGCATACCCTTCAGCATCATAGTAACATTTTACAACAGAAAATCCGGCATCATAACCACCATATACTACAAACTGGCAGGCAGTGAAACCTCAAACAGAACCAACTGCTGTCAAGTTAATTCTGATTAATAGGGACCCTACAGAACAGAGCTGAACTGTCCCATGGGGTCTCCTGGTCTGTGAATACTTACAGAAGAAGACTGCCAACTTTTTCCACCTACAAAGGACTGGTGGTTCTAACCATCAAACTTTTCATTAACAGAAAAACACTAACCACTGTACACTAAGGCTTACTTGACAAGTGGTAGTCTATACCTTTAATCCTCATTAAAAAGCAAACCTAAAGATTATGCCTACAATTCTGTATTATGAGAATGAAATGTTGTTGTTGTTAGGTGCCATCAAGTTGTTTCTGATTCATAGCAACTCTATGCACAACAGAACGAAACACTGCCCAGTCCTGCGCCAACTTCACAATCAATGCTATGTTTGAGTCCCTTGTTGCTGCCACTGTGCCAATCCATCTCAATGGGAGTACGCCTCTTTATCGCCGACCCTCCACTTTAGGAAACATGATATTCTTCTCCAGGGATTGGTAACTCCTAATAATTAGTCCAAAGTATGAGAGACAAAGTTTGACAATCAGAGCTTCCAAGGAGGATTCTGCCTTTACTTCTTCCAAAACAGATTGGTTTGTGCTTTTGGCAGTCTATGGCACTTTTAATATTCTCCTCCATCACCATAACTCAAATGCACCAATTCTTCTATGGGCTTCCTTCATCATTGTCTAACTTTAACATGCGTAAGAGGCTATGGAAATACCATGGTTTGGGTCAGGTGCATCTTAGTGGTCAAACTGACATCTTTGCTCTTGAATACTTTAAAGACATCTTGTGCAGCAAATTTGCCTAATGCAATACGTCCTTTAATTTCTTGACTATTGCTTCCATAAGTGTTGGTGGTTGATCTTAGCAAAATGAAGTCTTTGATAATTTCAATTATTTCTCCATTTAGATGGATGTTACTTTTTGGCCCAGTAGTGAGGATTTTTGTTATTTTTTAAATTGAGGTGCAACCCGTACCAAAGGCTGTGGTCTTTGATGTTCATCAGTAAGTACATGAAGTCTTCTTCAATTTCAGCAAAGAAGGTTGTGTCATTTGCATATGGCAGGTCGTTATTGAGTCTTCCTCCAATCCTGATGCCATGTTCTTCATATAATCCAGCTTCTCAAATTATTTGCTCAGCATACAGATTGAATGAGTATGGTGAAAGAATACAACCCTGGCACACACCTTTCCTAATTTTGAATCATTCAGTGTTACCTTGTTCTGTTCTACCAACTGCCTATTGGTCTATGTACCTCATGAGCACAATTAAGTGTTCCAAAATACTCATAATTCGTGTGAGTGTCCATAGTTTGTCATGATCCATAAAATCAAAAGCCTTTGGGTAGTCAATAAAGCACAGGTATACATCTTCCTGGTATTCTCTGCTTGCAGCCAATGTCTATCTGACGTCAGCAATGATACCCCTTGTTCCATGGCCTCTTCTGAATTTGCCTTGAACCTCTGGAAGTTCTCTCTCAAAGTATGGTTGCAGCCATTTTTGTATTATCTTTAGCAAAATTTTACTTGCATACTATATTAATGATATTGCCCGATGCCTTTTGCATTCTGTTGGATCACCTCTCTTTGGAATGGGCATAAGTATGGATCTCTTCCAGTCAGTTGGCCACGTCATTGTCTTCCAAATTTCTTGTTATAGATGAGTGAGTGCCTGAAGTGCTGCATCAGTTTGTTGAACGATTTCAGTTTATATTCCATCAATTCTCAGAGCCTTGTTCTTTTCCAATGCCTTCAATGCACCTTGGATTTCTTCCTTCAGTATCACTGGCTCTTGATCATGTGCTACCTCTTGAAATGGGTAAACATCTACCATTTCTTTTTGGTGCAGTGACTCTGTGTAATCCTTCCATCTTATTTTGATGCTTTCCACATCATTCAATATGTTGCCTATATAATCCTTCAATATTTCAAGTCAATATTTGTCTTCAGTTCCCTCAGCTTGACAAATGCTTAGTGTTCTTCCCTTTTGGTTTTCTAATTCCAGCTCTTGTTTAGTGACTAAATATTTAAAAGCAGTCCATCTCTCCTTCCTAGTCTGTCTTTTTCTGGAAGCTCAGATGAAACCTTTCCACCATGGATGACCATGATGGTATTTAAAATACCTATGGCATAGCTTCCAAAATCATAGTAACACACAAGCCACCACAGGATAACAAACTGACAGACAAGTGGTGGTTCTAACTACCAATCTTTTGATTAACAACCAAGTGCCAACCACTGTACACTAAGGCTTACTTGACAAGTGGTAGGCTGTATCTTTAATAGTCATTAAACAACAAATGTGAAGACTATGCCTACCATTCTGTTTTATAGGGAGAATTAAATGGGTCTATGCAAATAAAGCCACTGACTCAAAGTAAACCCAAACCTACTGCTGTCTGGTTAATTCTGATGCATGGAACAAAGGATGTGTTGATATTTTCTTTTTATAATCATGATCTAGATTTCCCAGTTAACAAAGTCTAGTACTGTAGGATACGTACTGAACTGTAAACCCTGAGGTTGGTGGTTCAAATCACCAACTGCTCCTCAGAAACTCTGTACAGGGTAACTATGAGTCAGAATCAACTAGACAGCACTTAACAACACAACAACTCCCAGACTTAAAACCATAAAGTCCAGGTTCTTCTTGTACTTGATTCTACCTGATTCCCACTCCTCCTACTCTTGTAATATATTTAAGAAGAAATCACAAGTAACTATATCCTTGACTATAAAATATGTAAGCATGTTTATAGGATAAATCCTTATGTGTCTTTTAAAGACCTATCAAGTCACAAAAGACCATGAATATGGTACTCTTTCTTTTTATGCTTTACAATGCTTTTTACATCAGAAAAGTTCAATAATGTAGCAACCTAATGAGACTGGCGTGGCACTGCAGAAGGACGGTGGTCCAACCAGATGTTCTTTGGAAAATTTATACGGGTTTTCCTGAGTCAAAACCAACTCGGAGGCACTTAACAACAATAATGATGTTGAGGAATTGTGGCCTGGCAGCATAGGATAATCACTGAAATACTAACTGCAAGGTGGGCAGTTCAAATGCACCAGCCACTTTTTGGAAACTATATGGTGTACAATACAAGTTGGAACGGACACAACAGACAGCATGTAACAACAACAATACAGAGCATTTCTTGGCAATATTTCAGAGCATGCTCATCACCGTCTTATAAAGACAGCAGTGTTGTAAGGTTGTTAGGTACTTTATAGTTGATTCCAACTCATAGTGACCCTAAGCCAAATAGAACAAAGCACTGCCTAGTACTGCACCACCCTCTCAATTGTTAGATTGGAGCCCATTGTTGTTGCCACGATTTCAATCCATCTTGTTCGGAATCTTCCTCTTTTTTGTTAACCCTCCAATTTTCTGAGCATGATGCCCTTCTTCAGGGACTGGTACCTCTTGATAATATGTCCATATGCAGTAGACAAAGTCTAGACATCCTTGCTTCTAAGGAGTATTCTGGCTGTACTTCTTCCAAGATTGATTAATGTATTCTTCTGGCAATCCATGGTACTGTTAATATTATTCTGCAACATCATAATTCAAATGCATTGATTATTCTATGGTCTTCCTTATCATTGTCCAACTTTCACAAGCATATGAAGTGATTGAAAAATCACGGCTTGAGTAAGGCCCAATTTAGTTACATTGATCTGCATTTTAATGCTTAAAAGAGGTCTTTTACAAGGAATTTGCATAATGCAATAGGCTGTTTGATTTCTTAACTGCCACTTTCATGAGTGTTGATTATGGATCCAAGCAAAATAAAGTCTTTGGCAACTTCAATCTTAATCCATCTATCATGATGTTACTTACTGGCCCAGTTGTGAAGAATTTTGTTTTTGTTACATTTAGATGCAATCCATATTGAAGTCTTTGATGTTCACCAGTAAGTATTTTTAAGTCCTTTTCACCTCAAGCAAGTGTGGTTGTGTCATCTGCATATTGCAGATTGTTAATGACCCTTCTCCACTTCTGAGGCCACATTCTTCTTCATATAACCCAGCTTCTTGGATTTTTTTTGTTGTTGTTGAGCATATAGATTAAATATGGTGAAAGAATGCAATCCTGGCCACACCGTTCCTGATTTTAAACCATTCAGAATCCCCTTGTTTTGATAACTGCTTTATTTTTTTATTTTTTTTAAGTTTAAATAAATTTTATTGGTACAAGTTGTGGTCCCTTCAAACAGACCTTAATAAACTGTGGTCCCAGGATACCACCATGGAGACAGGGAGAGGTCACGATTGCAGAAGAGGTCACTGTAATGAAGGACATGATCCAGGGAGGGCCGGCCAGGAATGTAGGAACACTCAGAAAGCACCAGAATATTGAATGTTGAAAAATTATGAACAGACCAAAATATTGTTAGATGTATTGCTGGAAGATGAACCTCTCCATTTAAAGGCACTCAAAATATGGTTTGGAAAGAGCTGCCTCCTCAAAGTAGAATAGATCGTCATGAAGCAAATGGAATAAAGCTTTCAGGACCTTCATTTGATGATGGGGCACAACTCAAATCAAAGAGAAACAGTTACAAATATCCATTAATAATCAAAACGTGGAATGTGCCAAGTATGAATGTAAGATAAGCAGAACTTGTAAAAAATGAAGGGGGAGGGCAGGGCTAGAGCCAGCCCAAGCGGGGAATCTCAGGCGGACAAAAGCCTCAGGAGAGTTCTCTGCCCCAGCTTGAAATCTCAAGGCATGTAGCAGTCAGGGAAAGGAGGTTTGACCAGGGCGCAGAGAGAAACAGAAGTGCAGTGACTTTTGGAAGTCATCAGACGCGGACAACATCCGCCAGCCCGAGCGGCTTTTTGGCATTTTGAACTTTTGCCTGCCATTGCTGGCAGCGACTGCCCCAGCTCCTTAAAAGAACATTCTGAGGACTTCCGGCGTTTTTCTGACCAGGCAGCACAGCCTCCTTTCTACTATTGGAGGACTCCACTTTTGTTTTTGATTTTGATTTTGGCTTGGTTTTCTACCCGACGGGTGTTGTTTGGCTGTCACATAGCCTCCCTTCTGCTATTGGAGGACTCTTTGTCCCCCTACATTATACGAAAAGAGTCAGCAACTGCTGCCAAATAGCCAAGCTGCAATAACACTTTATAAAACACCAAAACCCAGGCAAGAACCAATACCAGCTGCCATAAACCAGGGAAACAGACAACACCTGTAAAAGTTACTCTGAGTTAAGCAATAAGAAGAGTGAAAAGGGAAGACCACATCCTGATCACGTCTTCCTGGAGGCAATCAGAAAACATAAAAAATGACCAAAGTACATACTTAATTAATTATTAGGGCCACAGATAAACATTAAACATGTCCAAGAAGCAAAAGCAGATGACCATATCGGCACATGTCCAGAAAAATGATAAAATATCTGAGACAAGTGAACCAGAAGTAGACCTTCTCTCCATGCTGGAAGGAGGGCAGGCCTTGGAAATACCTGAGAAAGAATTCAGAAAAATGATTATAAAATGTTTCAAAACACTTTACAATGGTGTTGAGAGAAATAAGGAAGAAGTCAGAAAAGCGCTACAGGAACAATCAAACATGCAATAAAGATGTATTGATAAATATTGGCGACTAGAATACAAAGGTTGGAAACAAAAAGCAAAGATCAGTATTTGGTTGTATGTTGAGTACCTTCAAACTTAAGGTGCTCTTATTCTGGCACTATATCTGCCAATTGCTGCCTTGATTCATACAATTTGCAGTGACTAACCATTCCAAAGTGATCCTTTCTTTCTTCTCCATCTGACTTAGTCTGGAATCTCAGCTGAAATCTGCTCACCATATGTGACTCTGCTGGTATTAAAATACCAGTTGGCATAGCTTCCAACATCACAGCAACACACAAGCCATCACAATACTGACAGATGAGTGGTGAATAAAGAGGGTACATTTCCCCCCATAAAATATCTCAGCATGTTCTGATGTGTGTGGACAGTTTAGGCTGCTACCTATGGATTTAACAGCAATGAACTATTTTGATGCTAGAGTTAGTGCTAGAGCAAAACCCAAAAGGTGTCAGCTCCCAGAGCTTGGAGCAAGGGCCTCTGACCAGGTTTTGATGTTGTCAGCCAAGGGCAGGTCAAAGTCTCAAAAGACACAATTTCAACATGGAGCCCTTAAATGGAACAAAGAGATCTCTTCTTCAATGAAGAGATTTGAAGGTTCAATTTGGGAGCTGACTCCCACTCTTAGCTAGATTTCAGATTCTCAGGAATCTCTGTGCACAGCTATAGCCTAGAGAGACCTATCCTTCTACTCCAACCCAAAGAAGGCATCCTTGTCAATTACATTCACAGAAAGCCTAACTAAGGAAAAGTTAAGTTTAATGTGACTAGTTAGCTTTTTTCATGTTTAACATTTCTCTGTAGTAGATGAGAAAACAAGCCACGGTATTTTTTATTCACATCATCAAGTCTACTTCTCCCCTACTGGTTTCTAGACTTAGTCATGTGATTTGCTATGGTTAGTGAGATTTTTACAAATGTGATTCAAGCAACTACTTCAGTAGTGCTGATATATAGAGGTAGGATCTTTTCTACTGCTTGAAACTCTTTTGTCACTGTGAAGTGACTCTCACTAGCTTCTTTAACAATGGGAAAGCACATGCAACCCAGCCATTCCTGATATCTCAGCTAATGCCACAGGCCATGCCTGATGCCCTTCCAGATCATGCAGCCCAAACCAAGCAGACCCAGATCAAGACTGGCCAGCCTACTCACAGAGTTGTGAAGAAGAAAAAACATTCTTTAAAGCCATTGATATTTCAGATTGTTTGTTTTGCAACAAAAGCAAACCGAAATACTCTTTTTCTTCAGTCTCATAAGATATAACTGAAGAATAAAATATTGTTTAATAAAGGTTGTTTATAGGGATAAGATCTTTAAAAATAAAGCAGTTCAATGTTTTGTTACACTTCCAGAAAAAAAGTATTATACACATTTATTTTTCCCTTTATGAGTAAGGACAACAAGTCATAGATGATATAGCAGCACGTATTTGCCTGGGAATACACCTGCACATACATATTCAACAAGAAATACTTTTTATATTTGTTGGTATTATTAGTTTCAGAGTGAAGATTTTTGGGGGTGGGAGGAGAGATACTACTTTGTTTTGTTTTAATTATTTCACTTAAAAAAAATACTACCTAAGAATAATCATACTAAAAATAAGAAATCAATCTCTACAAGATTTTATCCCTGTTTGCACAGAAGCGGTCACATGAGTTCTGATTGGACCAATAATGAATTTGTGTTAGAGCAATTTAACTTATACTTTACTTTAGTAACTGGGGCCATCAGCTCAAAGAAGACATGTGGCTCCCTCCTTTGGAAGAAGGGGAGCAGATCTGGTTTTGCATCTATAACGGAATTGTTTGTTCTTCTGGCAGTCCATCATACTTTTAATATTCTTTTCTTTTCCAACACATAACTCAAATGTTTCAACTCTTCTACGGAATTCCTTACTCACTGTCAAACTTTCACATGCATATGAGGTTATTGAAAATACCATGGTTTGGGTCAGGTGCATCTTGGTCCTCAAACTGACATCTTTGCTCTTGCACACTTTAAAGAGTTCCTGTGCAGCAGATTTGTCCAATGCAATATGTCATCAGATATCTTGGCTGCTGCTTCCATGAATGTTGATAGAGCATACAAGCAAAATGAAGTCTGACAACTTCAATCTTTTCTCAATTTATCATACTGTTATTTACTGGTCTAGTAGTGAGAGCTTTTGTTTTCTTACATTGTGGTACAATTCATAAGGTAATCCTTAGATGAGAACACTCATCAGGTCTTTCCGTAGTAAGCCTCTGAGCAAGATCAAACTTCCAACATTTCAATTAGCAGCTAACTGCTTGAAGAGCTGTGCACCAGGGCTCCCTGTACAACATATTGTTGTTGGTAAGTGTCTTCCAGTCGCTTATGACTCATAATGACCTTGCAGGGTGTTTCCAAGGAGCGGCTGGTGACTTGAAACTGCCAACCTTTCAGTTCAAACAGACCTTGCAGTCGAGCACTTATCCAACAGCGCCACAACATTATAGGGACCAAAATAAAAAAATGAAGACACTTGTTTCCATGTACAAAAATAACAATTTATTTAGAAATCCTAATCTGAAGACATTCACCTCTGAATTCCAAGGAAATTGCAAACAATTTATAATACAGAAGTTTTTGGAAGCATCCATTTCCATAAAAGAGTCCCAGTTTGGTTTATGATTGACAACCAAGTAGTGATGCACACTTAGATTGGTTGCTTCCTATACAATCGTCTTTTGAATCACTAATTTATTAAATGATAATTTAGACAAATTATAGTACACAATCTTAAATCATAAAGAGAAAATATGAATGATGGTTAAATACAGGTTCTAATATGGTGATAGATTGAAGTAACTTTAAACAAATATACTGTCACTTTTTTTTTTTTTTAGTCAAAATAGATCAACTTAGATAAGTAACTTTTTTTTTGATCTGTATATATATGATCTAGAGCCAACCACACTGAAAGAACTCCAAGGTACACTGAAGGCATTGGCAAAGAACAAGGCACAGGGAACTGATGGAACACAAAATTAAATCTTTCAACAAACTGATGGAAGACAACAACCTCGCCAATTAACTGAAAGAGATACATCTTTGTGCCCATTCCAAAGAGAGGTGACCCAACGGAATGCAGAATCATCAGACAATGTCATTAAATAACATGCAAGTTAAATTTTGCTAAAGATAATACAAAAGTGGCTACAACCATATGTTGAAAGAGAACTGCCAGAGGTTCAAGCTGGTTTCAAAAGAGGACTTGGAACGAGGGATACCATTGCTGATGTCCGATGGATATTGCTGCAAACAGAGAATACCAGAAATATTTTTACCTGTGCTTTTTTGACTATGCCAAGGCTTTGGATTGTGTGGATCATGACAAGTTATGGAGACAATGGAGAATAAGTATTCCAGAACATTTAATTGCACTCATGATGAACCTGTACATAGACCAAGAAGCAGTTGTTAGAACAAGGAAATTCACATTTAAGATGTGTGTCAGGGATGTGCTCCTTCACCATACTTATTTAATCTGTGTGCTGAGCAAATAATTTGAAAAGCTGGAGTACATGAAAGGAAAAAAAAAACACAAAAAAACCCAACATGACATCAGGATTGAAGGAAGACTCATTAAACAACCAGCAACATGCCGATGATACAACCTTGCTTACTGAAAGTGAAAAGGAGTTAAAATACTCATGAGTGTCAAGACCACAGACTTTGGTATGGGTTGCATCTCAATGTAAAGAAAACAAAAATGCTCTCCACTGGGCCAATAAGCAATATCCATCTAAATTGAGAAAAGATTGAAGTTGCCAAAGACTTCAATTTGCTCTGATCTACCATCAACACTCATGGAAGCAGCAGTCAAGAAATCAAATGCTATATTGCATTAAGCAAATCTGCTGCACAAGTTTTCAAGAGGGAGTTTAGTTTCAGAGTGTGCAGGGGAAGGTAGAATCCCCACTGAATAGTTTTCATCTTGTCTAGATGGGTCTGGTGAAAGGAAATAGTGATAGGATTCTTTTGACTCAGTAGTGAGTAACTGTTATCATGACTAATTGTAGTTGACATAACTCTAAAGATAGAAGTTAGGTAACAAAAAACGGGGAGTAGCTAACCTTACATTCCAGGAACAAGGCCCCCTAGGACCATCAAGAGAGAAAAGTATAAGTGGAACATGGGACCCTAACCAGAGAAGCAGTGACACCAGAGATGGAGGCATAGGTGATGGTATGGAGAGATAAAGCAGCTGAGGACTCTAGATTCATGGAAAAAGAAAGGTTAGCAGGCAGGAGGCTGGCTTGCAGAATGTGCCCTTTGATTGTTTAAATGATTACATATACCTGCATGGTTGGGTTTTTTTTTTTTTTTTGTACATAAAAACAAAACAAAACATTGTGAATAGAAGTAAATACTGTTAACCAATTGCACATGGAAGGGATTATAATCTTTGTACTGAAACAAAATACAGTTGGTTGAGTGCAAAACCGATATACTCCCATGTAAGCTATCATTCAATTCACAATACAAGCTTTTTTAAAAAAATAAAGTCAATACAAATCTTCATTGTGTATTGCAAGTACTCTATTCTAGTATTTAGGAAAAGAATTGATGGTTATGAATTTTTCCCCAGTTTTGTCTTAATGTGTTTCCTTACCTTAATATGCTTTCATCAATTGATCTCTAACCTTCCTCTTTCTCTTCACATACTAAGGGCTACAGTGATGTCTTTATGTAGCATGGTTGTAAGCCTCTTACTCAAAGTTTAAAGATTTTATTTAATCAGTAAATATATTTAAAAAGATACTACCCACTATTAAAGTAGCTCTGGTAGCGTAGCACGTTTTGAGGTGGGCTCCTAACCGCAAAACCAGCAGTTCGAATCTACCAATCACTCAGAGGGAGAAATGTGAGGCGTTCTGCTCCTGTAAAGATTTATGGGAAACCCAATATAGGGTGGCTATGATTCTGAACCAATTCCATGGCACACAACTACCACCACCACCCAATTGTTGTCAGTTGCCGTTGAGTTGGTACTGACTAATAGTAACCCTGTGTGCAACAGAACAAAACATTGCCTGGTCCTGTACCAACCACATAATCGTTGCTAAGCTTGAGCCTATTGCCTGTTGACAGTGTGCCAATCCATCTCTTTGGGGGCCTTCTTCTTATCTGACCCTCCACCACCCATTATGAACTGTGTCTTATAGAACTATGACAAGTCAAATATGGGTATCAAACAAATGGAACCATGTATTAGAAACAGTAAGATTAATAGTATTTATTTATAATTATACTCATATAGTTTGATACATTAATGTGATTCCTGAGAACTGAAACTAAAATAATTACTAAAATATACAAAAAAAAAAGAGCTGAGCCTTATGTTTCTTATAGGCCCTAAACAATTTTTATAGCAATCTATTATAGCAAAAAAAAAAAAAAAAGTGAAGGACAAATAGTTTAAGCATATTAAAATTGGGAAATAAAATTAAGTAGGTTCTGATACGCAATGGTCTGATATCTAATGATTAAAATATAAGTCTGGGGGCTCTGTGTCATGTAAAATGTTTACAACATAACATTAAGACAACAATCAAACTTCAATAGAGCATCTGCGTAATGTTGACATATCTGGCAAATTGTATGTGTATGCCTTGGAGAACTGGGAACAATTAGGAAACATGAATCTGATCAGAGCATTTGGATTTTAAATTATGATTTCTTTGAAAAGTTCCCTTATTATTGTAATGTTCAATCATAAATTTGTAAACCTCTTATCTACTTCCAGTAAAAGAACTGACACTTTAATTTAGATAAGAGTGACTGGTGGAAGTCTCAGTCCATATGTTTCTATGTTCAACAAATACAAATCTATATTTCTGTATGTATAGTTAATTTACTTTTGTTGGCCCCATTAGTCTTGATCTCAGTGTGTCTCTGGTGTTCCCTGCTCCTTCCACAGAATTCCATCCTGTTTATTTCTTCTGTCCTTGATCATTACTCCCTCTTTCCTCATTCTTGATCTCTGGTTTCTTCAATTACTGTTCTCTTTGTAATGTTCACACTACCCTTAGGAACATGAGAAAAGTTAATGCCCACATATTTGTGCTGCGGTTTAAATTTTCTTTCTTTTACTCTTCAGACACATGGTAAAATGAAGTTTCAGGAACTCTGGGAAGCTACTACTTGCTCATCTGACCTACATCCTCAAACAAGTTTTCTGCTCCACAATATACTTGCTACATAAAATTATAAAACTTTAGTCCTCCCTGGGTTTTATTTTGAAAATGTAATGTAGATTCCCACTTCTCCCATATTTCCATCCTCACAATAATTTTTTACCATTCTGACTTGAACTTGGGAAGAAACGTGTTCAAAACTGGGGTATACTTCCTACAAGTCAATAAACATCTTTACTTATACTTCACCATAGTCAGGGGAAACGATCATAGCTTTTATATCATTATGATTCTTTCTCACATGAGCTCTCTCAAGAAGTAAACCTTTGGAAATCTAAAGTCAGAATTTGATTACAGTCTTCTCTATGTTTTTACTATCATCTTTCCTTAACAGCAAAGATGTCAAGGATCAAAGAAGATAGGAACAATTGTTGCTAAGAGCCATCAAGTGGGCTCCAACTCATAGCAACTGACCTTGTGGTTCAAACTGAGCTTGCAGTCCGAGGCCTTAGGCCACAGTCCAAGGTCTAGTACCACAGCAGGGCTCAAAGCCTCAAATTACCATTTAGCAATCAAAAAGGAAAACAAGCAACGTTTTCAATGAATAGCTCTGCCAGATACTACCTTCAGCTAATGATTCAAGCTAATATCACCCAAAACTGGAGCACTGAAAATATCGGGTATGCTGATGTGATACGTGTATGAAGTGTTGTTGTTTACAGTGGTTAACCTCAGTTTAATTGTGCAGGAAACAATGAGACAGATCCAAAATGCAATATGCACTCCAAGACAGCTGGCCTTCACTTCAAGACTCAATGTTATAATAAATAAATAAATAGGTAGATAGAAATGTAGGTAGGAAATAGCTGCTTATCTGTATACCTAGATAGTTACAGTAGCTAGGTAGATAGATAAGATGGATAAATAGAGAGATAACTGAGGACTCTTCAGATTTAGAAAATACCAAAGTTGTGTAACAACCAAAAATAATGTACAGATGTTAATTATTAGATTTGAGAAAAAATAAGTAAATATGAGCTGCATATTGACAATATCACTGAGTTACTTTGCTTTTCCTCAGGTGTATAATGTTATTGTGATTACATAGAATATACCTTTTCTAGAAGTTAAATGCTGAAATACTTAAGGATGAAGTATTACATCTACAATCTATTTTCAAACATTTCACAACACATAAATGTGTGTGTGTGTGCATGTATATGTAAAGAGAGAAAATAAATGTGGTAAAATACTAACTATTGAGACCTCTAAGTGAAGGATGCATGATAATTCACTATACAATTCCAGTATTTCTGTAGGCTTAAAGTATTTCCAAATCACTTTTGAGAACGAAACAAAAACACCTAGAAAATGGAGAAGCTAAATTTAAGCCAAGAAGTTAAGACAATTTTCTTTATGGAATTTTGCTCTAGTTAAGACGAAAATTAGAACAGCAGCTGACAGATATGGGAATCACTAATTTCTTGATTTTTAAGTTAAAAAATCATATAAGGTGTTTCCAAACAAGTCAATAATTTAAACCATATCATTGACTTCTGAGAAATCTTGAAATGTTTCTACCTTTGCAGTAAGCACTGCTTTATGGTGCTCCCATACTTTTTTCTTTAATTCAAATTTTCTTCAGCATTGTATCAGTAATATTCTTGAGGAGAAGGCTTGCTGGTACAGTTGTTAAAGTACTTGCCAGCTAACCAAAAAGGACAGTGGTTCAAATTCACCAGCAGCTTCATGGGAAAACAATGTGCCAATCGGCTTCCATAAAGATTTACAGCCTTGGAAATGCTATGAGGCACTTTATTCAGTTCCATTTGCTGGCTATGAGTTGGTTTTACTCATGTGAGAGGGCTTCAAGAAATGTGTGGAAAATAAGATTAAAAGATAATGGAATTTTTCCATGAAATTTTCAAAGATCCCTCAGATATGTTTGATGAGTAAAATAAGTTCTAGTTATGATTGTTGTTTTTAGTTGATTTGGACACATATCAACCTCGTGTACAACACAACAAAACATTGCCCAGTTGTGCACCAGTCACATCATTATCGCTATGATTGAGCCCATTGTGGTAGAACCTGTGACAATCCATCTCATTGACGATCTTCCTCTTTTTTGCTGACCCTCTAATTAACTAAGCATGATGTCCTTCTTCACACACTGATCCCTCCTGATAACTTGTCAAAAGAACATGTGATGAAGTCTCCGACCCTCATTCCTAACGGAGCATTTTAGCTGTACTTCTTCCAAGACAGATGGGTTTGTTATTCTAGTTGCCACCCTCTGCCACTGAGTCAATTTCGACCTAGAGCAACACATATAGTTTCTGAAACTTTAAATCTTTATGGGAGTAGACAGCCTCATCTTTCTCCCTCAGAGTGGCTTCTGGGTTTGAACTACCAACCTTGTGGATAGTAGACCAGAGTCTAACGAAGATTCTTTTGGTAGTCCATAATATATTTAATAGTCAATACTCTTCTCCAATACCACAGTTCAAATTCATCAACTCTTCTGTTGTCTGCCTTATTTACTGTCTGACTTTCACATGCATGTGAAGTTATTGAAGATATCATGGCTTGGGTCAGGCACATCTTAGTTTTCAAACTGACATCTTTGCTCTGGAACACTTTGAAGAGGTCATGTGCAACAGATTAGCCTAATGCAATATGTTGTTTGATTTTTTGACTACTGCTTCCCTGAGTGTTGATGGTGGATCCAAGCAAAATGAAGTCTTTGACAACTTGATAATGCTTAACAACAACAGCAACAAAGTACAATGGCTAGGATCCTTGTGAGTAGCTGAATTTATTATTATATTTCTTCATTGTTGTTAAGTACCATGGATTAAGTTCTGACTCATAACAACTCTGTATAGGGTTTCCAAGGAGCAGCTGGTGGATTTGAACAGTCAGCTTGTTATTAACAGCTCAGTGCTTATCCTACAGTGCCACACCAGGATTCCTTCCTCTTCTTCATGGGCTGTTAAAAAAGAATAAACCCATTATCAATGTTTGCTAACACAATAAGCTTATAAGATGGTATATAATTTAATGGAACAAATATTTGTAGTATACCTTTTATAAGGATAATATATAGATTTGAGCATAAATAATACATCAATAGCATGAAATCAAATTACATTAATTTTTATATGAAAATATAAACACAGAAATTTTCTACACACAGAAGTTATCATGAGAGACTGGTAAACTTATGAATGATGCCACAGTATTCATAGTCGTGCTGAGGGCAGCCTTTTGGTCAACTCATCTCTCAGTCTGGTTGGATAAATTCATCTAGTTCATTCTTAATGATAGGAGGCTGTAGGATTTATTTTACTTCATGTTGCAGCACTTGTATTTCTCTAAAAAGCACTCTTGGAGAAAAGTCTTGGCCCTGCCTGAAGGTATTACTATAGCTGACCTCCAGGGATAAGACACGCTAGTTCAGTTCTTTAATTATTTTATCAAAATGTCAAATTTGCACTCAAATGCCTAAAATCTAAAGTGTGTGAATTGCCTTTCAATCTACATTACAGAGAATCCCAGGGAGACAATTGCTGCTCCAGAATGATATAGACAGACAACTATTTATTTCCAAAGATTCTCATATTTTCATCTTCTAATCTGTTTAGATAACAAGAAAGGACTATACCATTACTATATTACATTACTTCTTCCAACTCCTGCTGGAACTACAATTTAATATTGTACCTTGCCTTTTATATGAATAAGCATATGAAATAATGATGCTATGCTGCACATTTCTTCATTTGTTGCTGTTAATACACTACTAGTTTGTTAAGAATTTCTATCCCACACTCTTTTTCATGTAACAAATTCCTTGGAGTTCAGAGAGAGGATGATTATTGCTTTTTCCAGTTATCTGTCATCTTTTATCAAATGAGAATGATTTAACTGAATACTGTGGTCTTTTCCCTCTGGCTTCTGGGAAACTAAGGTTCTTTCCGTATGTAGCTTTATTAGCCTACTCTACTTCCCATCTCCAGTCATTAGATCCTTGTTTTCATTTTATTAAATTCCATGTATCTCCCCTATATAGTTTATTTTGTAGAAGTAAACACTTTGTGTATGCTATAGAAATAAATTCCATGCATGTTTGTTGAGTGGTTTCTATGTAGCAATCCATGGCAAAAAAAGGTAGACATGCATTGAAGATCCTCATGAAGGATTATTGGAGACTCACAGCAAGTTATACATACAAGGAACAATCTTCATAAAATAAAGCATGCACTACAATAGAAATAAACCCAGAATACAGTGGGAATATTGGTGGGAAATGCTTGTGTCTCTAAAAAAGAGACTTCACAAAAAATATGACTTCTTCACCTAGGTCTAGAAGAATGAGTAAGAATTTATAAACAAACATATATTCATAAATTGTAATGAGCATGATCCCCAGGTCACAAATGGAAGATACATGAGTATGAAACTTAACATCATTTTTCTATATCCAAACACACTGCATTTGATTCTAGAACAATGTGAGTAATTTGATCACTCTTCTACAAGCCTCTGAAATCTTCATTTTTTTTTTTACAGGAATTTCAAGGAAAAAAAGAACTCTTATTCCTCTTACAGAATTCTAAATCTAGTGTATTTTGCCCCAACTTTGAAACTCAAAAGTCAATTATTTGATTCCCTTAACTATCTTGGCAATGTTTGCGGTGTCATCCCTTCACAGAGGTAGTAACAACCACATACAAAACTGTGAGAAATGGGGAAAGAAAAGCACCATACCAAAGCCTTAAGAACTCTTTCACTCTCATTTTATGGAATAAAAATTGAGGCTATGAAAGGTAGTGACTCTCCCGGGAGCATCCCAGCAACATTCTAGGTATTTTCTTTGTATTTTTTCAATTTGGACACATAGAATTTCCAAGGGAGTTTGTTACATTTATTAAAGGTATGTATTTCAGTGATTTGCTGTTGGAGACTACATTACAAAAGAGGGAACCAGAAGCCAAAATTTTAGTAAATATTCCAGGAAATGGTAATGCACAGACCAGCCTTTCAAAAAACAGCTAGATAAAGGCTGAGCTCCAGAAGGTCTATTTTTCTGAAACTTTTTCATCCTCAATGTCTATGGAGCACAGAGTGTATACACAATATGTAATGCTGAATGGATGAGTACACACCACCTACATTAGCTGTTTGTTTCTAGAAAAAGTACTACTACATTTGTTCTTTACTGGAATATTTTGAACTGTTATCTTTTCATTACTATGTTTCCCCACTTCTTAATAGATTAAACTTTTCAATACAAATCCAGAGCAAGTTTCTCCAACACAAAAAGCTGACAGCCTCACAAAATACTATGAAGTAGAATTCAAGATGTCAAAGAGAATATTTTGTTTAAGTTGTCATTATTCACACTTCAAACTCACAAGACACAATTCCAACCCCAAACCCAAATTGTTGTGTTTTTTTTGTTTTGTTCTGGGCATTCTGTGATTTATTGTAGTATTGTTTTTTCTTATGAAAAAAGACAGTGAAGTTCCCTTTTTAATATGTGACTATAAAATACTCATGTCTATAGAGTAAATTTTTCTTTATTTTATAAATAAAATATTCTAGAAAAAAGCAGCATTCTTATAGTGAACGTGAGGATAATAATTTGTCAAAAACCGTTTTATTTAGTGACTCCTAAAAATGAATTCTATAAAACAAGTTGTGATGTTTCAAAATAACTTCTGGGGAATATTGTCACATATGAATAGTCCATTAGAAAATGTATATGTAGCTCTATCCTGAGATTGGCATTTGTCCAACTTTGTCGTACAATTCAACAGTGGAAAATTAGCATGCCTTCATTTTATAAAGGTTTAGGGAGAGCCAGATAATTTTCAAACCACAAGGTCAGTTTGAACCGCAAATTTGGTGGCTCCAACTCACCAGCCGCTCCTCAGAAACCCTATCAGGGTCGCTATGAGTCAGAACTTACTCAATGGCACTTAACAAAAACAACAATATGTTATCTCTCAAATATCCATGTTCTACATCTCATACCATATGGCCTCTCCCTTCCATCTTTAATTCACGTAATCTTGTTATCTGGTTCTGTAAGAATTACAAAAGTCCATTTCAGTGGGGTAATTGCAGGTGAGTGATATCTAAGACTGAGAAAATGCAGTTGATTAGATTTAGCAAAATGTTACAGCATGATTCATATTGTTGATTGTGGAACTGCTTTGGGGAGATTGAATTAGCAGAAAGAAGACCTTTTAGGAGACACAGAGTAAAGAATCTCAGGAGTATAATTTTGAAATAAATTATTCTGTGAATCTAAATGAGCATGTTTGAAAATTAATATAACAAAAGGAAAGTAGTACATAAGAGTGTAAAGTCAGCATATAAACCCAACTGGTTTTGATTTTTGACAAGTAATCATTATAGTGAGAGTAACCATGTAAACACAGAATGACTGTGTTTCTAGGATATAGTTTTGGCTAAAGTTTAACACAATTAGGCAGACATTTGGACATAAGCAAAAATGCTACTTTGCCTGAGACATTTTTCCTGTGTTATTTGGATAATTGTTTTCATGTATTATTGAACTTTCTCCAGACAGTTTATAATTTTAGATTTGTAGGAATGTTTTGTTTTTGTTTTATTTTCAAGTGTGTATATTCCTGCTCCTCAGAAACCCTATAAAGGGTTGTTATGAGTCAGAAGCCACTTAAGAGTACTTGACAACAAAACCATTATTCACTGTATATGCTGAGCGAAGAATTTGAGAAGCTGGACTATATGAAGAAGAACGTGGCATCAGGATTGGAAGAAGACTCATTAACAGCCTGAGATATGCAAATGACACAACCTTGCTTGCTGAAAACAAAGAGAACTTGAAGCACTTGCTGATGAAGACCAAAGAATATAGCCTTCTCTATGAATTACAATTCAATGTAAAGGAAACAAAAATTCTCACAATTGGAGCAATAAATAACATCAAGATAAATGAAGAAAAGACTGTAGTTGTCTAGGAATTCATTTTCCTTGGTTCCACAATCAATGCTCAAGAAAGCAACAATCAAGAAATCAAATGATGCATTGCCCTGGGAAAATCTGTTGCAAAAGACCTCTTTGACGTATTAAAGAACAAAGATGTCAGTTTGAGGACTAAGGTGCACCTGAATTAAGCCATGGTATTTTCAATTATCTCACATACAGGTGAGACTTGGACATGAAGGAAGATGAAGAAGAATTGATGCATTTGAATTTAAGTGTTGGAGAAGCATATGGAAAGTACGGTGGATAATCAGAAGAACAAACAAACTTGTCAGAAGAGATAGAGTCAAAATGTTCTTTTTTGAAGCAAGGATGGCGAGACTTCCTCTCACATACTTTGGGCATGTTATTAGGAAGTACCAGTCCCTGGACAAAGATATCATGTTTAGTAAAGTAGAGAGGTAGGGAAAAAGAGGAAGACCCCTAACGAAATGGATAGATACAGTGGCTGCAACAATGGGCCCAAGCATAACAGCAATTATGAGGATGGCACAGGACCAGGCAGTATTTTGTCCTGTTGTATGGAGTCAGAACTGACTCAATGGCACCTAAAAACAATCCAAATCCTTGGTCACTAATGACAGTCACTAATGCTTCTCAACAGCTTGGATATGGAATGATAAACCTATGTGATTTCATGGATGAAACAATGAACTACTTTACCAGTATAGGATGCTATTTTGTTCTTTCACTTCACACTACAGCATTCTGTATATGATAAAAATATGCGTAAGGAAAAAAAAAAAAAAAAAACTGAAGAAAACTAAAACAGTTGTACTGAGATTATAGGCTCCAAATACAAAGAACTATGTGCCTTGTTAAAAGGAATGGCTCACTATGTTTTACCCATAAAAGTCACTTTATAATAAACAAAATTAATTTTACAATTTTTTCAAAGTGGATTTGTTCATTTGGTAAGTAAATTATTAGGTATTTACAGGTAAATAATAAGTGGGGGGCAAAATTCCTTAATCTACTAGACAATATTTGGGGTGTTTTCTTACACATTTATGAAACTACAAAAAGGTGATTTGTGATGTGTTTTTCCCAACGCCTTACCCATGCATCTTATCTCTGTAAGATGAATCTTCTCTAAGTCATGGATTGCCCTTTTATGCTGACTGCATGCGTGTGTATGCATAAAATGCCACATTTCCAATTAGGATGTGTGTACTCAGGAAAGATGACATATCAGGGCTGTCAGGCTAAAAGCCCTACAGGTCTGGAGAATTTTCCATATTACTCTTTGGCCTGCCAAGATTATGGGACTTGTCTATTAGTTTTCTTCATCTTCTCTTTTTTTTTTTTTTACCTTTGATTCTAAAGTCATCCTCCTGCTCAAGCTAGATATTGATTTTTGGGGTTGCTCTGAAAATAAAGAGAATTGGAAATTTTTCTTGCTAAAACTTAAAATAATGCTTTGTTTTATCCTCGTAAAGCACTCCCTGTTGCTTCCAATATGGAATAATTTCCAACACTTTGGCCTTTCCTCTTCATATAGAAAAATATGTTGTTAAAATGCTATTTAACAAGATTGTACTCCATGAAAGGAACTATAGGGAGAAATTTATATTGCAGTCTAGCACTTTGTAATGTCTTCTTTTGAGGATCTTAAATAATTTGCTAGTGGAAATATCACATATTCCTATGTTATATGTCAGTGGTATACACATTTAACAGAATGACAGCTGATAGGACAGTAATCTGAAGTCTAGGATATTTATTGTTGCTGATTATCACTCATAGCAACCATATGCACAATGGAAAGAGAAGAAAGACTACCTGGTCCTGTGCCTTCTTCACAGTTATTGTTTAGCTTGAGTCCATCACTGCTGCCACTGTGCCAATCCATGTCATTGGGGGTCTTCTTCTTTTTTTCATGCCCTAACACTTTATCAAGTTTGATGTCCTTCTCCAGGGACTTGACCCACCTGGTAATCTGTTCAAAGTATGGGAGACAAAATCTCTCCATCCTGGCCTCTAAAGAGCACTCTGGCTGTATTTTCTCCAACACAGATTGGTTTATTCTTGTAGCAGTCCTTGTAATATTCTCCAACACAATAAGTCAAATACATCAATTCTCTTTATTCACTCTCTAACTTTCACATCCATACGAAGCTATTGAAAATACCGTGACTTGGGTCAGGCACACCTTAGTCTTCACACTGATATTTTTACTCTTGAGCATTTTAAAGACATCCTGCACAGCAGATTTGCCCAATGCATCACATCACTTGATTTTCAGAGGCTGCCTCCACGAATGTTAATAGTTGATTCAAGCAAAATGAAGTCCTTGACAACTTCCACCTTTTCTTCATTTACCATGATGTTATTTATTGGTCCAGTGGTGAGTTAGAATCCTTGAACTATAAATACAATATTCCAGATTATATGACATTTTCCATAAAATTTAAAATCCTTTAAAAATATTCATTCTGTTAATAAAAATGTTAATATCAAATTGAAATAAGCCAAGTGGAATACAATGTACTTAAGTATGCCTTCAAAAATATTATATCAAAATTCAAAAGCATGATTCATATTTTCACTAGTTTCAACTTTATTTTGTTAAATGCCATTGAGTCGTTTCTGACTCATAGCCACCTGTATAGGGTTTTCAAGGAGCTGCTGGTGGGTTTGAACCTCCAGCCTTTCAGTTAGCAGTCCAGTTCTTATTGTACGGCACACAAGTTCAATTTAGTAGTATGCTAAATCATAAGGTAGAAGGCCAGTCATGCTGCATTTGTAAGTTCTATGAATGAGGCATAGAATTTACGTGCAATCTTCTGAAAACTTTGGTGATTCATGCACTATAGATCTGGATATTGTCAAGTTCATCTGAAAGTACCCTTCACATCTTTATTACTCAGAGAGAGTTAGATAAGATCACAGAACTTGAGGAGACACAGACCATTGTTCCTGCTATTCGCAGAGTAATTACCATATTTTTCCAAGCTGAACAATCAATAATGCATTCTAATGCTTTCCATTTGGTTCCCTACAATATTGGTTTTAATGTCCTCATCTTGCAGTTAAAGTTCCTTTTCTCTAGTTTTCTAATCGGACTAAGTTGAGCCTTTTAAAAGGAAAGAGGCAATAACTAGCTAATTGACAAAGCACATTTGCTCTCCATCAAAGCATATTACAGAAAGAAACTCAGTCCAGACCACTTAGTCCTTATGACAATTTGGAGAATTCAGGAAGGGATTTTATTATTGACAAGGGGAAAACTGTAGGCGCATGAATAAGGACACTTTTTCTAGGAATGTTTACTCAAAGAGTGAATGTGGACTTACATTTAAGCCTGTCTTTTTACTTATCTGTTAAGTTTTGACATCATTTAAACACTATAACTGGTAGCTTTAAAGGTTTTGGTTTTATTAAATGCTTAATGAATTAAGATCTGTTAACCTAGACATGAATGTTTGGATATGGTTTTCCTTTTATATTGGCTTCTTGCTTTATAAGATATTCAAGCTCCCTTTCTGGATTGTTGGAAGAACAGATATGGATTAAATGACTTCCTGTGGTCACATCATAATTTAGTGACTCCATTCATATCAGAAGCCTGGATCATAGCCCTCTGCTGTAAATTTCAGAACACAAAGCTTCCAATGATCGTAAAACAATAGTTTGTGCAGTGAAGGAGGGATAGTGCAATGTATCCTTGCTGTTAATGTCATTAATTAAGTTCTTTTCACTCTCCTTGCTTTGTTGTTTCATTATTACAGAAGGATATGCCACCACATGACAATTTAGTTGGCTTTCATAAAAGTATTTAATTCAACAGTATGTTGCCAAATAAAATTTGGCTCTTATATTTAAGATGCATAGATGTACATATAAATCATTTGCCAATCTTTTGTCATGGAGTCCATTTAGACTCATGGTAAATTCATACATGTCAGAATAGAACTGTTTGCAACGGCTAATTTTTCAGAATTTAGTTGGGTGCTCTTTCTTCTAAGGTGCTTCTGGGTGGACTCAAAGGTCCAGTCTTTCAGTTAGCAGTCAAGCTTGTTAACAGTTTTTACCACTCAGAGACTCCTAATAAAGTATATGTATAAACTACATTCAGAAACGCAGCAGGGAAAATTCCAGTGATTCCAAGTCCTACAAATAGTATCCCTACATGTTATTCTAAGCCATCATTGAATGAATAAACATCTTTACCACCATTTTATGAAAGAAACAGGTTAAAAGTGACTATTGCCATCCTAAAGCTTACAGTCAATATGAGAAATGGAAAAAAGGCCACAATAAACAAAAATCGGCTGCACAAAACTAGGTAAGATTAAGCAGTAAGTGATACTGTATAGATAACTCTACATTCTGATGGAAATTTTAGAAGAAAACACAATCCTTGTTGGTTAGAATAATTGGGATTATTTTCTTAAAGGATTTCAGAGTTAAAACATAATTGAAAGGGTGGGTACACAGGTCGAGGGAAAGAAGAAAGCTATAATATGTGGGGCATATGGGGAAATAAGCCTGGAATGTTTCTTAGATTAAGATAGCTATCTTCTTCTTGTTGTTGTTAGGTGCCATCGAGTTGGTACAGACTCTTAGTGACACTATGTACAACAGAACGAAACAATGCCCGGTCCTGGGCCAACCACACAATTGTTCCCAGATTTGAGCCCATTGATGCGGCCACTTTGCCAATCCATCTCACTTGGGGGTCTTCCTCTTTCTCTCTGACCTTCCACCTTACCAAACATGATATCTTTTTCCAGAGACTGGTCCTTCCTGACAATATGTCCGAAGTATAAGAGACTAAGTTTGGTCATCCTGGCCTCCAAGGAGCACTTTTAAAGTGTTGAAGAGCAAAGATGTCACCTTGAGGACTAGGTGTGCCTTACCCAAGCCATGTTATTTTCAATAACCTCATATGCATGAAAAGCTGGAGAGTGAATAAGGGAGACCGTAGAAGAATTGATGCTTTTGAGTTATTGTGTTGGAGGACAGTATTAAAAATAGCTATGAGATGTAATTAAAATAAACTCTGCATGTTCACTTGCTTATCAATACATAACAGCAAATATTTATGGAGCTCTGACTCTTTTAGACACTGGTAGTAGAGAAAAGGAAAACAAAGTCCCTGTATAATTTAAAGTTCCAGCAGGGTGCACATGGCATATACTACTAGGGTTATTATGGAGAGTACAATAAAATAACTATTTACAAAGATGTGAGTGGGTATCAAGCAAAGTACGAGGTTATGTCAAAAGATATTGATACTATAGTTCCAATTCAGGTATGCATGGGTTTGTTCCAAACAAAACACATTTAAATAAGTCCATGTAATCAGTGGATGGCTGCACACAGCTTCTCTCAGTCTACACTTGTCTTAATCTTATTAGAGTGGTTTTCAATAAACTTCCAATCAAAACAGTGGTTTCTAGGGATATCTACTAAGCCAGTTAAACTAAAGGCAGAGATCAGAAGGCTGTTGTGAGTTTGGGGGACCCATCCAGAAGGGTGATTTTGATGGATTTTATCAAACGTCATGGGACTATCATTGTTGTTAAGTACCGTCACGTTGGTTTGAACTTACAGCAACTTTGTATAAGGTTTCCAAGGAGTGGCTGGTGAATTTAAACCACCAAACTTGTGGCTCAAACCGACTTTGTGGTCCAGCACATAATTCCACAGCACTCACCAGGACTCCATGGGGGCTTATTATTAAGAAGTTTTAAGAAAATGGAAATCTGCAGTGGTGAGGAAAAGGCCAGAAAAGTTGTATTGAGGAAACTTTTATTTCTGTCATTACAATGCCCTCAGGAGTTCTGGTAATGTTGTCGTTGTTGTTGTTAAGTGCCGTGGAGTCAGTTCCGACTCATAGAGACCCTGCACAAGGTTTCCAAGGCTGTAAATCTTTACAGGAGCAGAAAGCCTTATCTTTTTCCCACGGAATGGATGGTAGTTTCGAACTGCTGACCCAGAGGTTAGTAGCCTGATTCGTACCAGAGCTCTGGTAGTGTAGTGCAGAGGCTCAGACAATTTGCAGGCTGGACATGGTCAAGTAATAGCAAGGAAACGAGTATTGGATCAGAGACAACAAGCAAGTAGGAGGAGATGAGATTACAGATGTAGTTGGGGTCAGGTGGTTGTTGTTATTAAGGGCTATCGAATCAGGTCTGACTCATAGTGACACTTCATAGGGTTTCCTAGGAGCATCTCCTGGGTTTGAACCGCCAACATGGTGATTAGCAGTCCAGTACTTATCTTATAGCACCACACCAAGACCCAAAGGGCCTTTTAAGCAAGATAAGAATTCCACATTCTACTCTGAAATAAAAAGCAGTTAAATCATTCTGACCTGACTTTTGTTTTAAAGGAGTCCCACTGGTCCTTGGATGGAGAAAAGGCCATAGAGGTAAAAATTTGAAGCAGGATACTAGTAGGTATCTCTGGTCTGAGTCAAGGATTGGGCACATGTTGTGTTGGTGTTGCTGTTCTTGTTCTTAAGTGCTATCTGTCGTGTCAGTTCCAACTCACAGAGACCCTCTATAGGGTTTCTGAGGAGCAGCTGGTAGGTTTACAGTCTAGTGCTTATCCTATAGTGCCCCAGCACCTGTCCAGTAGAGACTGCAATTTTTAAGGTAATGTCAACATGATTTGTTTCTTAAATGTGGCACACATATAAAAAAGAAAAGTCAAAAATAGCTTTATTTTTTGGGCTGAGCAGCTGAGTGAGTCGAATTACTTGATGGGATGTAAAACATTTGAGAGGGGTTGGTATGGAATTGGCAGGATAAGGATTCAGGAGATCTACATGAAATGTTACCGTGTCTATCAGAAATCACTAAAATGTTGAGTTCACTATTAGTGTCTGGAATTCAAGAGAAAAAGCAAGGCTAGAGATGTAGATTTGGTAGTTACCTACTTTAAAAATTGATAAAAACTAGGTGGTGTTGCGAGCTGCCAGTCAGTAAGCCCCAACCCTGGTCAATTTCACGCACAACAGAAGCAAATATTGCCTGGTCCTGTGCCACTCCCATGCCAATTGCCGATCAGGCCATTATGACCCATAGGGTTTCCCCTAACTGTTTTTCAGGAATGAAGGATTTCATTGCTGACATCAGATGGATCTTGGATGAAAGCAGAGAACACCAGATGATATTTACCTGTGCTTTTGACTATGCTTAGTTTACCTAAGCTTTTGATTGTGTTTACCTAAGCTATGGACAGCATTGTAGAGAATAAGTATTTCGGTGGCACTTAACAATAAGTTTTCAGAAGTAGATCTCCAGACTTTTGTTCTTAGTCTGTCAGTCTAGAAGCTCTGTGGAACTCTATTCAGCATCATAGCATCATTCAAGCCTCTACAGACAGGTGAGTGGTAGCTTATGAGGTGCATTGGCCAGAGATCAATTCCAGGCATGAAAGACAAGAATTCAACCAATAAGCCACCAATGCCTCACACAAAGTGATGAAGCAAAGGATCTATTTCAGGATTTCATACATTAACAGCTTCTATGTTTATCATACTACTCTGTGAACTCCTTCAGAAAAGAAATAGTGTCTTATTATTTTTTTTATATTTAGCAAACAAATACAAAGCTAGTGTGGTAGTTCCTTAGTAACTATTGAGAAAATAAATAAATGAGATAGGATTTGAAAGCCTCTGAATGGTAGAAGCCTGACATTATCAAAGCCTCCTTCCCTCCATCCCAAGGAAACTACACGAAGAACAGACTTCATATCAGTTGACACCATGGTGTGGTGGGAGAAGCAAAGTCCTCAGAGAGTGACAAAATTCAATTGAAGTAACAACTCTGCTATTTACTAGACAAGCTGCCATGCAAACTGTTGTTGTTAAATGTAGTTGACTAGGTTTTATTTCAAAGTAACGCTGTATAGGGTTTCCAAGGAGTGGCTGGTGAGTTTGAACCACTGATATTGTGGTTCAAACTGACCTTGTGGTCCAGTGCTTATCCTACAGCATCACACCAGGACCATCAGCCTCTCAGAAACTCAACCCTTCAATATAATACATGTTCATCTAACATAGTTCTTGGCACATAGAAGGTATTTAATAAAAGTTCATCTCATTTGCTCCTCAGAACCTCATTAAATGGATCTTGAAGTCTATTACTTATGCATTTCAAATGACATTTTTTATGGCTACAGAGTCTACAAAAGTAGTTACAGTTCTAACTCAAAGAGATTTTGCTCTGTTATTTAATAAAGTTGAAAATCATTTAAATTTGCTCATGGGTGTCATGCAATCATCTCAGCGGCGATACTCAGAGTTCTAGGTACTTTTTACTCATGTAGACCCAATCAGCATATTCAAATAACATGCTAAACAGTGTTGTAGGCATTATGGATACAAAGATGACTCAAGTCCCAGCTTAGATTCCATTTCTCAATGATGAGTCTTTAGTTTATAAATTACTTTTATAGTAAGCTTATTGGTTAATTTTAGGAAATACCTTTTTCACTCACACAGCTATACTTCTATCACTGAAATTTTTCTAAAATAAAGGCAATATCTGGAAAAGATAAAGTAAAATATATGTTATATGCTGCTAGGCAATAAGTGAGACATAAAAAATAAAATATGAATGTCATAAAGAAAGTAACAATCTTGTAGAAAAAAATTAGGCAAAGCTATCTCTATGAGATAAGGAGCTCTGGTAGTATTGTTGTTGTCAGGTGCCATCGAGTCGGAACCGACTCATAGCGACCCCATGTACAACAGAACGAAACAATGTCCGATCCTAGGCCAATCTCACTACCGCTGCCACACTTGACGCCATCAATGATGCCACCTGGCCAATCCATCTTGTTGGGGGTCTTCCTCTTTTTCTCTGACCCTCCATCTTACCCAGCATGACATCCTTCTCCAGTGACTGTTCCCTCATGACAATATGTCCAAAGAATGCTGCACTTCTTCCAAAACAGACCTATCGGTTCTTTTGGCAGTCCATGACACTTTTAGTATTCTCCTCCAACACCACAACTCAAAGGCATCAATTCTTCTACGATCTTCCTTATTTACTGTCCAGCTTTCACATCCATATTGAAAAGACCATGGTTTACGAATCGGGCTGTGAACCTTAAGGTCAGCAGTTTGAAACTACGAGCCTCTCTGCGGGAGAAAGATGAGGCTTTCTGCTCCTGTAAAGATTTGCAGGGTCGCTATGGGTCGGAACCGACTCGAAGGCACTTAACAACAACATCTCTATGAGATAGCATGTGATGTGAAATTGGACTACAGAGGCTGCACAGTGGGTAAAAGACAGAAAAAACAACAAAGGAGAAAATACTTAAAGGGGCATATGATTCATTCTAGGAGTTCCTGAGTGGCATAAATGGTTAAGTGTCCAGCTATTTACCATTGACAGTTTCAGGATGGTGGTTCAAATCCACTAAGAGTCAACTAAGAAGAAAGTCCTGGAGATCAACTGCCAAAAGATCACAGTCAAGAAACACAGTTCTACTCTAAACGTACGGAGTAACTAAGAGTCAGAATTGGTGGAATGGCAACTGGTTTTTATGATTAATTCCAGCTGAAGTAATCAGGGACTTCCCCATAAAAGATACAAGATTTGAGATGGACATTTAAAAAAAAGTAAACTTTCATGACTTAGGATTGAGGTACAGCATTTTAAATAAAGCAAATAGCATAGACAAAACATGAAGGCATAATAAATACTCTAACACATCTAGTATATAGGGAATAAGTCAGTAACTGGTCTTGAATGTTGTGTTGTTGTTAAGTGCCATCGAGTTGGTTCCGACTCATAGCAATCCTGTACAGGGTTTCCGAGGCTGTAAATCTTTACGGGAGCAGAAAGCCTCATCTTTCTCCCGCGGAACAGCTGGTAATTTTGAACTGCTGACTGTGAGGTTAGCAGCCTAACTCGTCTTGAATACCTAGGTAAAAATTTTATTTAATATATGATATTAATATCACTATTCTGTAAGTAACAAGGTTAAACAAAAAGCAGATTATTAGTTTCAGTAACTGAAGGTTGAGCGGTAGGAAAGAAACTTGGATCATCTGTTTCATCTCTGATCCTTGTTATTCTCTTGGCTCTGGCACCCTCGGTATGCTGATTTTGTCATCAGACTGGAAGTCAAGTAATTAGTACTGTTCCAAACTTCACATCCATGATGACAGCATCCAGAAGAAACATAAAGTTCTTTAGTTATAACACTCTTGTTAAAGCCAGGAAGCATGTCCAAGTTGATTGCAGGAAATTTCCATTCAAACTCATTTGCCCAAATTAATTCACCTGCTCATTTCTGAACCAATTGCTGTCATCAGGTCAATGCCCTTATTGACTAAGATTTTGAATTCTCAGCCAATCACTGACAAGGAGAATGAGATTACCATGATTGACAATGGCAGTAAGTAGCTCAACCACTCAGTTACATGCCATAGGGAAAGAATGAAACAGATATTGAGGAGGAAACTTCAGGGCCCACCCACTAAGGGGTAGTGATGAGAGCTTTTTAATATACAGTGAACAGACAATACAGCTCAATATTAATTTTATGGTGACTTACAAATAAATAAAACTATTTATAGTGTAGCGATTACAAGTTGGGCTGCTAATCTCAAGGACAGCAGTTCAAAACTACTAGTTGTTTTATGGGCAAAAGATAAGGCTTTCTATTCCAGTAAAGATTTGCAGTCTAAGAAACACTATACAGGGTCACTATGAGTTGGAATTGACTCCATGGCACACATCCAATAACCACTTATAGAAAGAGCTCCAGAAAACTATTTAAGAATCTTTATTATCGCATGTTGTTTGCAAATTAAAAGTAAAAATTTTAATGTAAAAGAAAACTGAATAAATAGTACAATAACAAATTCTCTATTTACATAAAAATACATATTCTACTTCATTAATATTCTAAAATATGAACTAAAACCATAAAACATATGTTTTCCTTTAAAATTAGAATGAAAAATTATTCTATATTCCTATTGAGAAATTAAGGAGCTCTGGTAGTATAGTGGTTATGAGTCGGGCTGCTAACCTCAAGGTCAGCAATTTGAAACTACCAGCGGTTCCACAGGAGAAAGATGAGGCTTTCCCATGAAGATTTATAGCCTCAGAAACCCTATGTAGAGTTGCTATGAGTTGGAATCGGTTCCATGGCACATTACCACCATGGTTACAAAATAAAATGGTGCAAACATTCTAAAAATCATTTAGCACTATACTTTAAAAGCTTAATCAAGTCATTCACCCTACAATTCCACTTCTAGACGTAGATCTTAAGGAAAGAATTAGGAATGTAATTAACTACATATAGATCAGGACATTCATGGCAATGTGTTACATAACAATAAAAACCTGAAAAGACCATTCATAGCCACAAGCAGGGTATGACCAGTTTTCATGCTACATAATTTTCCTCACGGTAGAAAATTATGTGGAATGAAATTTTATTGTGATAATAGAAGAAAATGTTTAAAACCTTTCAGGACAACCCTCCCCACCAAGACTGAAACTCAAAGGGATAACATGAGAAGCCATGTAAGCTTGCTGGTGACCATTTTGGCCTACTGGTGAGTGGACGTGGGAGAAAGGCACCAATGAAGATATGGGTTGGGTCTGACCACATTCCATAGACTCCCGTCGACCTGGAAATGAGAGAGAGAAGAGGAAGTGTTGGTTGGTCTGAAGTATGGTGAGACTTGGGGTCTCCTGAGCCCATGGACAAGGACACAGCCACAGAGAGCTAGAGCTGAGAGTGGACTATCCAGCTGATATGAAGTGAGGGGAGATAGACAAGAATGCCCAAACTTGCAGAGAGTACCTATTTGACCTAGCTGTGATGGCTTAAAGATCACAACTCGACTAAAAGAAGATAAAAAAAAAAATTTGATAAAGGAAACAAGTGTAAATTGCTACAATTTGATGAACTTGACCTACATTTATGGATGTAGTAGCTCAAAATACTAACTGAGAGGAAAGGAGTCTTTATCGGTAACTACCTCCTCTTTGTGCAGGGGTGATAGCGATGGGCAACTTAGACACTTTCTATCTAAAATAAGTGTGGGCTATAAAGGCACAGAGTGACTGGCTTACAAGTTTTCTACAGGGAGTTTAGTTTCAGAGTGTGCAGGGGAAGGTAGAATCCCCACTGAATAGTTCTCATCTTGTCTAGATGGGTCAGGTGAAAGGAGATGGGGATAAGATTCTTATGATTCAATAGTGAGCAGTTGCTATCATGACTAATTGCAATTGTCACAGCTGTAAAGGCAAATTTTTGTAACATAAAGGAGGGAGTAGTTAATCTTACATTTCAGAAACAGAGGACCCTAGGACCATCAAAGGAGAAGATTATGAGCAGAATGTGGAACCCTATCCAGAGAAGCAGCGACACCAGAAATGGAGGCAGAAATGAAGACATGGAGAAATAGAGCAGCTGAGGACTCTAGACTCATGGAAAGAGAAAGATTGTTTGCTGGCAGCCAGGAGACAAGCTTGCAGAATGTGCCCTTTGGTTGTTTAAATGATTATATGTTCCTGAGTGTTTTGGTGTACATCCCCCACTCTCCCCAAAATACCAAAATCGAGAGAGAATAGAAGCAAATACTGTTGAATGATGATGCACAAAAAGGATTATAATCATTGCAATTAAACAATGAGTATAAAAACAATGTTCTACCATGTAAACTATCACTCAATTCACAATAAAAGCAACAAACAAAAAATACTACCCAACATTAAAAAAAACAAACATAATAATAAAATTTTAGAACATTAATATCTCAAATATATAAGATTTTAAAGTAACAAACTATGTTATAAAGGTGGTGGTGATATGTTGTTGAGTCGGTTCCAACTCATCGCAACCCAGCATTGGGTCACTGAGGCTGTAAATGTTTCTGGGAGCAGAAAGCCTCATCTTTCTCCTGAGGAACAGCTGGTAGTTTTGAACTGCTGACCTTGAGGTTATCAGCCCAACTTGTAACCATTACACTACCAGAGCTTCTTATGTTAAAATAATGGAGGAGATTTTAAAAACAGTGTTCCTTTTTAAAGTTCCACTACTTTTTAGGCTACTTTAATTGTCAAACTCACTGCTTCTCAGAAACCCTATTGCTATGAGTTGAAACTGACTCCAGGACACTTAACAACAACAATAACAATGAAATGTCAACCTAAAGAAAAGAGGTTTTTTTCACCTTGGTGAGACAGAAAAGAGCATCTGAAGTTAACCAATCATGTTTGAATGTAATCAAAAGAGAAATTTTTGGGGGAGGCAGTAAGATGACTGAGTAGGTGGTAATGCTATATAGATTCTCTACAACAAATGTAAGGAAAACCAAATGAAACAGATGCAGATGATTGTCTTGGAACCCGAACCTTCAGACAAAGGGATACTCAAGTAATTTGAATGCTTAAGAGCGGAGGAAGCTGCAAAAACACAGCAATTATAAGGAGAAAGACTGGTGACCAACACCAGCTGATCATCTTAAAATGTTTGTGAGCGGCTTCAGAGAAATATGCATATGCATATTGCAAAAACATACTGGTGACTTGTAGAAATAAAGGTGCAATTCTTTTTCTTGCTTTCCCACACTCCCCTGGTGACCAGTGGCATGGTTGACTTCCACCCACATACACCCCCAGGGAAGTTCCCTATCTTCCAATAGTCAAAGCTCCATCGTATTGAATGGTGCAGTTGTGAGCCCCATTAAAGTGAGTAGGGAGCTATCCACACCAAACCAAGGACCTGGATTCCATTGAGGCTACCTCCAAATCTGCAGC